>NW_027077667.1:0-299990 GCF_963924675.1 Phocoena phocoena
AGGCCCTAATCTGTTTCGGGCAGGGCATGCTGAGCCTTTGGTAAATTCCTCTTCCTGGTGGGAAATGAGCGTTACATTTGCCCGTGCAGACACCTACAGCTAGTCTCTCATTGGTTCTCCCTATTCCTGTTCATCTTGCACAGAAATTGCAAGCTGTGCCAAACAGGAGGTTAAAGGCACTGACTCTCCAAGCAGGGAGACTGTTAGTAAATCATCTGGAATGGTGAACCCGAGGACCAGGATACGAAAACTGAGATGCATTTTAAATCATTTCCCCATAACACGGTGGACCATACTGTGGGTTTCACATGCATGTTTTAGCTGGAGGAAGAATCCCTTGAACCTGAAGAGTTGGGACCCATGGAATAGGTACCATACAGTATGACTTCAAAGGGTGTGCATTTGCTCACCTAAACTCACCAATGCTATCAGCCTGAAGTGTCCAGCCTTATGTCTCAACCAGCTCTGGGTGTAGATGTGGTCAATCCCGGTTGCATCACATGCCCTGAGTGAATTATTTAAGAATTGCTCTCTATTTCACTGTCTTTGTGTTTTGTTTTCGAAATTTATTTTGATAATGGGATTTATCGGATTTTCACTGCTGCCTTTCGGCGCTGTACACACCCTTGATTCTCTTACGGAGACATATATATCCATGGGTTTTAAGATTCTTCCTAGTCAGGTATATTCCTAGGCGTTGAATATGTGGTGTTGGGTCCATTTCGTTGAGCAAGGAGTAGGTCTTGTCTATTACATATTGGGCTTATGGAAAGTTATCTGTGCTAATTTCAGTCTCTGGTTTTATGCAGCACCCCAAGGCACCTTTCCCCATAAGCAAGCACTAGTTGGTTTTCTAAATTTGAGACCCTTTTCTATTTTGTAATTCAGTTCATGTGTAGTCAAGTTTACATTCCGTGTATTCGTGATATCTTATGATGTTTCTTTTTCTGTGTGACGTAGTTCACGTAGAATCACCGTACCTGCATCCACTCACTATGCCGCTATGGGCCTGATGACACAGATTTCATTGCTGAGTGATATTGCATTGTACGTACGTGCCACAAGTTCTTTATCCATTTTTTGCTTTCTGGGATATTTACCTGATACTGTAGACGAGCTTCTTGTGAACACAGCCGTCTCAAATATTGGGGTGGCTGTCTGTTTTTGATTTTAATTTCCGTAAGCTATAGGACCATAAGTGGAAGTGCCATAGGCTGTGTTGCTTTGTTTCTTTCGTGTTTCAGGAAACACCATACACTTCTCCAGGGTGGCTGCTGGCAATTTACATCCTGCCAATCAGCATAACAAGGCTCCCTGTTCTCCATATCCTGTCCTACCTTTCTGGATTTTACACTTTTTTCAGATGGCCCTTTTGCCAGGGGGGCAGTGAGACTTCATTGTAGTGCAGATTTCATTTACAGGCTTGCTTGGTTGGCCAAAAAGGGCGTATGCGTTTTTTCCTGAATATATTCAGGAAAAAACGCATACGCCCTTTTTGGCCAAGTGCATCATTGTCGACGTTCTGCCTCTTTTCCTATGCTTTCAGGGCAATTCCAGTCTACCCCCTGCAATCGTTTTCCTGAAATTCTGCCCCGCTTTCAAGTCCCCTTCGCAGGCTTACTTCAATATATTTTTGGAGGAAAGCTGTCATTTATAACTCTGCAGGTTTGTGAATTACAGTGCCCCTGAGCTCCTTTCTTCAACTCGCTTTCATGTGAGCTGGGCACAAAACCGCAGGATTGCTTCAGGCCCTAATCTGTTTCCAGCAGGGCACACTGAGCCTTTGTTTAATTCCTCTTCCTGGTGGGCAATGAGCGTTACATTTGCCCGTGCAGACACCTACAGCTAGTCTCTCATTGGTTCTCCCTATTCCTGTTCATTTTGCACAGAAATTGCAAGCTGTGCCAAAGAGGAGGTTAAAGGCACTGACTCTCCAAGCGGGGAGAGTGTTAGTAAAGCATCTGGAATGGTGAACCCGAGGACCAGGATACGAAAACTGAGATGCATTTTAAATCATTTCCCAATCACATGGTGGACGATACTCTTGGTTTCCCATGCATGTTTTAGCTGGAGGAAGAATCCCTTGAACCTGGAGAGTTGGGACCCATGGAATGGGTACCATGCAGTATGACTTCAAAGGGTCTGCATTTGCTCACCGAAACTCACCAATGCTATCAGCCTGAAGTGTCCAGCCTTATGTCTCAACCAGCTCTGGGTGTAGATGTGTTAAATCCCGGTTGCATCACATGCCCTGAGTGAATTATTTAAGAATTGCTCTCTATTTCACTGTCTTTATGATTTTTTTTTGAAATTTATTTTGATAATGGGATTTATCGGATTTTCACTGCTGAGTTTATGCCGCTGTACACACGCTTGATTCTCTTACGGAGACATATATATCCATGGGTTTTAAGATTCTTCCGAGTCAGGTATATTCCTAGGCGTTGAATATGTGGTGTTGGGTCCATTTCGTTGAGCAAGGAGTAGGTCTTGTCTATTACATATTTGGCTTATGGAAAGTTATCTGTGCTAATTTCAGTCTCTGGTTTATGAAGCACCCCAACGCACCTTTCCCCATAAGCAAGCACTAGTTGGTTTTCTAAATTTGAGACCCTGTTCTGTTTTGTAATTCAGTTCATGTGTACTCAAGTTTACATTCCGTGTATTAGTGATATCTTATGATGTTTCTTTTTCTGTGTGACGTAGTTCACGTAGAATCACCGTACCTGCATCCACTCACTATGCCGCTACGGGCCTGATGACACAGATTTCATTGCTGAGTGATATTGCATTGTACGTACGTGCCACAACTTCTTTATCCATATTTTGCTTTCTGGGATATTTACCTGTTACTGTAGACGAGCTTCTTGTGAACACAGCCGTCCCAAATATTGGGGTGGCTGTCTGTTTTTGATTTTAATTTCCGTAAGCTATAGGACCATAAGTGGAAGTGCCATAGACTGTGTTGCTTTGTTTCTTATGTGTTTCAGGAAACACCATACACTTCTCCAGGCTGGCTGCTGGCAATTTACATCCTGCCAATCAGCATAACAAGGCTCCCTGTTCTCCATATCCTGTCCTACCTTTCTGGATTTTACACTTTTTTCAGATGGCCCTCTTGCCTGGGGGGCAGTGAGACTTCATTGTAGTGCAGATTTCCTTTACAGGCTTGCTTGGTTGGCCAAAAAGGGCGTATGCGTTTTTTCCTGAATATATTCAGGAAAAAACGCATACGCCCTTTTTGGCCAAGTGCATCATTGTCGACGTTCTGCCTCTTTTCCTATGCTTTCAGGGCAATTCCAGTCTACCCCCTGCAATCGTTTTCCTGAAATTCTGCCCCGCTTTCAAGTCCCCTTCGCAGGCTTACTTCAATATATTTTTGGAGGATAGCTGTCATTTATAACTCTGCAGGTTTGTGAATTACAGTGCCCCTGAGCTCCTTTCTTCAACTCGCTTTCTTGTGAACTGGGCACAAAACCGCAGGATTGCTTCAGGCCCTAATCTGTTTCGGGCAGGGCATGCTGAGCCTTTGGTAAATTCCTCTTCCTGGTGGGAAATGAGCGTTACATTTGCCCGTGCAGACACCTACAGCTAGTCTCTCATTGGTTCTCCCTATTCCTGTTCATCTTGCACAGAAATTGCAAGCTGTGCCAAACAGGAGGTTAAAGGCACTGACTCTCCAAGCAGGGAGACTGTTAGTAAATCATCTGGAATGGTGAACCCGAGGACCAGGATACGAAAACTGAGATGCATTTTAAATCATTTCCCCATAACACGGTGGACCATACTGTGGGTTTCACATGCATGTTTTAGCTGGAGGAAGAATCCCTTGAACCTGAAGAGTTGGGACCCATGGAATAGGTACCATACAGTATGACTTCAAAGGGTGTGCATTTGCTCACCTAAACTCACCAATGCTATCAGCCTGAAGTGTCCAGCCTTATGTCTCAACCAGCTCTGGGTGTAGATGTGGTCAATCCCGGTTGCATCACATGCCCTGAGTGAATTATTTAAGAATTGCTCTCTATTTCACTGTCTTTGTGTTTTGTTTTCGAAATTTATTTTGATAATGGGATTTATCGGATTTTCACTGCTGCCTTTCGGCCGCTGTACACACCCTTGATTCTCTTACGGAGACATATATATCCATGGGTTTTAAGATTCTTCCTAGTCAGGTATATTCCTAGGCGTTGAATATGTGGTGTTGGGTCCATTTCGTTGAGCAAGGAGTAGGACTTGTCTATTACATATTGGGCTTATGGAAAGTTATCTGTGCTAATTTCAGTCTCTGGTTTTATGCAGCACCCCAAGGCACCTTTCCCCATAAGCAAGCACTAGTTGGTTTTCTAAATTTGAGACCCTTTTCTATTTTGTAATTCAGTTCATGTGTAGTCAAGTTTACATTCCGTGTATTCGTGATATCTTATGATGTTTCTTTTTCTGTGTGACGTAGTTCACGTAGAATCACCGTACCTGCATCCACTCACTATGCCGCTACGGGCCTGATGACACAGATTTCATTGCTGAGTGATATTGCATTGTACGTACGTGCCACAAGTTCTTTATCCATTTTTTGCTTTCTGGGATATTTACCTGATACTGTAGACGAGCTTCTTGTGAACACAGCCGTCTCAAATATTGGGGTGGCTGTCTGTTTTTGATTTTAATTTCCGTAAGCTATAGGACCATAAGTGGAAGTGCCATAGGCTGTGTTGCTTTGTTTCTTTCGTGTTTCAGGAAACACCATACACTTCTCCAGGGTGGCTGCTGGCAATTTACATCCTGCCAATCAGCATAACAAGGCTCCCTGTTCTCCATATCCTGTCCTACCTTTCTGGATTTTACACTTTTTTCAGATGGCCCTTTTGCCAGGGGGGCAGTGAGACTTCATTGTAGTGCAGATTTCATTTACAGGCTTGCTTGGTTGGCCAAAAAGGGCGTATGCGTTTTTTCCTGAATATATTCAGGAAAAAACGCATACGCCCTTTTTGGCCAAGTGCATCATTGTCGACGTTCTGCCTCTTTTCCTATGCTTTCAGGGCAATTCCAGTCTACCCCCTGCAATCGTTTTCCTGAAATTCTGCCCCGCTTTCAAGTCCCCTTCGCAGGCTTACTTCAATATATTTTTGGAGGAAAGCTGTCATTTATAACTCTGCAGGTTTGTGAATTACAGTGCCCCTGAGCTCCTTTCTTCAACTCGCTTTCTTGTGAGCTGGGCACAAAACCGCAGGATTGCTTCAGGCCCTAATCTGTTTCCAGCAGGGCACACTGAGCCTTTGTTTAATTCCTCTTCCTGGTGGGCAATGAGCGTTACATTTGCCCGTGCAGACACCTACAGCTAGTCTCTCATTGGTTCTCCCTATTCCTGTTCATTTTGCACAGAAATTGCAAGCTGTGCCAAAGAGGAGGTTAAAGGCACTGACTCTCCAAGCGGGGAGAGTGTTAGTAAAGCATCTGGAATGGTGAACCCGAGGACCAGGATACGAAAACTGAGATGCATTTTAAATCATTTCCCAATCACATGGTGGACGATACTCTTGGTTTCCCATGCATGTTTTAGCTGGAGGAAGAATCCCTTGAACCTGGAGAGTTGGGACCCATGGAATGGGTACCATGCAGTATGACTTCAAAGGGTCTGCATTTGCTCACCGAAACTCACCAATGCTATCAGCCTGAAGTGTCCAGCCTTATGTCTCAACCAGCTCTGGGTGTAGATGTGTTAAATCCCGGTTGCATCACATGCCCTGAGTGAATTATTTAAGAATTGCTCTCTATTTCACTGTCTTTATGATTTTTTTTTGAAATTTATTTTGATAATGGGATTTATCGGATTTTCACTGCTGCGTTTATGCCGCTGTACACACGCTTGATTCTCTTACGGAGACATATATATCCATGGGTTTTAAGATTCTTCCTAGTCAGGTATATTCCTAGGCATTGAATATGTGGTGTTGGGTCCATTTCGTTGAGCAAGGAGTAGGTCTTGTCTATTACATATTTGGCTTATGGAAAGTTATCTGTGCTAATTTCAGTCTCTGGTTTTATGAAGCACCCCAACGCACCTTTCCCCATAAGCAAGCACTAGTTGGTTTTCTAAATTTGAGACCCTGTTCTGTTTTGTAATTCAGTTCATGTGTAGTCAAGTTTACATTCCGTGTATTAGTGATATCTTATGATGTTTCTTTTTCTGTGTGACGTAGTTCACGTAGAATCACCGTACCTGCATCCACTCACTATGCCGCTACGGGCCTGATGACACAGATTTCATTGCTGAGTGATATTGCATTGTACGTACGTGCCACAACTTCTTTATCCATATTTTGCTTTCTGGGATATTTACCTGTTACTGTAGACGAGCTTCTTGTGAACACAGCCGTCCCAAATATTGGGGTGGCTGTCTGTTTTTGATTTTAATTTCCGTAAGCTATAGGACCATAAGTGGAAGTGCCATAGACTGTGTTGCTTTGTTTCTTATGTGTTTCAGGAAACACCATACACTTCTCCAGGCTGGCTGCTGGCAATTTACATCCTGCCAATCAGCATAACAAGGCTCCCTGTTCTCCATATCCTGTCCTACCTTTCTGGATTTTACACTTTTTTCAGATGGCCCTCTTGCCCGGGGGGCAGTGAGACTTCATTGTAGTGCAGATTTCCTTTACAGGCTTGCTTGGTTGGCCAAAAAGGGCGTATGCGTTTTTTCCTGAATATATTCAGGAAAAAACGCATACGCCCTTTTTGGCCAAGTGCATCATTGTCGACGTTCTGCCTCTTTTCCTATGCTTTCAGGGCAATTCCAGTCTACCCCCTGCAATCGTTTTCCTGAAATTCTGCCCCGCTTTCAAGTCCCCTTCGCAGGCTTACTTCAATATATTTTTGGAGGATAGCTGTCATTTATAACTCTGCAGGTTTGTGAATTACAGTGCCCCTGAGCTCCTTTCTTCAACTCGCTTTCTTGTGAACTGGGCACAAAACCGCAGGATTGCTTCAGGCCCTAATCTGTTTTGGGCAGGGCATGCTGAGCCTTTGGTAAATTCCTCTTCCTGGTGGGAAATGAGCGTTACATTTGCCCGTGCAGACACCTACAGCTAGTCTCTCATTGGTTCTCCCTATTCCTGTTCATCTTGCACAGAAATTGCAAGCTGTGCCAAACAGGAGGTTAAAGGCACTGACTCTCCAAGCAGGGAGACTGTTAGTAAATCATCTGGAATGGTGAACCCGAGGACCAGGATACGAAAACTGAGATGCATTTTAAATCATTTCCCCATAACACGGTGGACCATACTGTGGGTTTCACATGCATGTTTTAGCTGGAGGAAGAATCCCTTGAACCTGAAGAGTTGGGACCCATGGAATAGGTACCATACAGTATGACTTCAAAGGGTGTGCATTTGCTCACCTAAACTCACCAATGCTATCAGCCTGAAGTGTCCAGCCTTATGTCTCAACCAGCTCTGGGTGTAGATGTGGTCAATCCCGGTTGCATCACATGCCCTGAGTGAATTATTTAAGAATTGCTCTCTATTTCACTGTCTTTGTGTTTTGTTTTCGAAATTTATTTTGATAATGGGATTTATCGGATTTTCACTGCTGCCTTTCGGCCGCTGTACACACCCTTGATTCTCTTACGGAGACATATATATCCATGGGTTTTAAGATTCTTCCTAGTCAGGTATATTCCTAGGCGTTGAATATGTGGTGTTGGGTCCATTTCGTTGAGCAAGGAGTAGGTCTTGTCTATTACATATTGGGCTTATGGAAAGTTATCTGTGCTAATTTCAGTCTCTGGTTTTATGCAGCACCCCAAGGCACCTTTCCCCATAAGCAAGCACTAGTTGGTTTTCTAAATTTGAGACCCTGTTCTGTTTTGTAATTCAGTTCATGTGTAGTCAAGTTTACATTCCGTGTATTAGTGATATCTTATGATGTTTCTTTTTCTGTGTGACGTAGTTCACGTAGAATCACCGTACCTGCATCCACTCACTATGCCGCTACGGGCCTGATGACACAGATTTCATTGCTGAGTGATATTGCATTGTACGTACGTGCCACAACTTCTTTATCCATATTTTGCTTTCTGGGATATTTACCTGTTACTGTAGACGAGCTTCTTGTGAACACAGCCGTCCCAAATATTGGGGTGGCTGTCTGTTTTTGATTTTAATTTCCGTAAGCTATAGGACCATAAGTGGAAGTGCCATAGACTGTGTTGCTTTGTTTCTTATGTGTTTCAGGAAACACCATACACTTCTCCAGGCTGGCTGCTGGCAATTTACATCCTGCCAATCAGCATAACAAGGCTCCCTGTTCTCCATATCCTGTCCTACCTTTCTGGATTTTACACTTTTTTCAGATGGCCCTCTTGCCCGGGGGGCAGTGAGACTTCATTGTAGTGCAGATTTCCTTTACAGGCTTGCTTGGTTGGCCAAAAAGGGCGTATGCGTTTTTTCCTGAATATATTCAGGAAAAAACGCATACGCCCTTTTTGGCCAAGTGCATCATTGTCGACGTTCTGCCTCTTTTCCTATGCTTTCAGGGCAATTCCAGTCTACCCCCTGCAATCGTTTTCCTGAAATTCTGCCCCGCTTTCAAGTCCCCTTCGCAGGCTTACTTCAATATATTTTTGGAGGATAGCTGTCATTTATAACTCTGCAGGTTTGTGAATTACAGTGCCCCTGAGCTCCTTTCTTCAACTCGCTTTCTTGTGAACTGGGCACAAAACCGCAGGATTGCTTCAGGCCCTAATCTGTTTCGGGCAGGGCATGCTGAGCCTTTGGTAAATTCCTCTTCCTGGTGGGAAATGAGCGTTACATTTGCCCGTGCAGACACCTACAGCTAGTCTCTCATTGGTTCTCCCTATTCCTGTTCATCTTGCACAGAAATTGCAAGCTGTGCCAAACAGGAGGTTAAAGGCACTGACTCTCCAAGCAGGGAGACTGTTAGTAAATCATCTGGAATGGTGAACCCGAGGACCAGGATACGAAAACTGAGATGCATTTTAAATCATTTCCCCATAACACGGTGGACCATACTGTGGGTTTCACATGCATGTTTTAGCTGGAGGAAGAATTCCTTGAACCTGAAGAGTTGGGACCCATGGAATAGGTACCATACAGTATGACTTCAAAGGGTGTGCATTTGCTCACCTAAACTCACCAATGCTATCAGCCTGAAGTGTCCAGCCTTATGTCTCAACCAGCTCTGGGTGTAGATGTGGTCAATCCCGGTTGCATCACATGCCCTGAGTGAATTATTTAAGAATTGCTCTCTATTTCACTGTCTTTGTGTTTTGTTTTCGAAATTTATTTTGATAATGGGATTTATCGGATTTTCACTGCTGCCTTTCGGCCGCTGTACACACCCTTGATTCTCTTACGGAGACATATATATCCATGGGTTTTAAGATTCTTCCTAGTCAGGTATATTCCTAGGCGTTGAATATGTGGTGTTGGGTCCATTTCGTTGAGCAAGGAGTAGGTCTTGTCTATTACATATTGGGCTTATGGAAAGTTATCTGTGCTAATTTCAGTCTCTGGTTTTATGCAGCACCCCAAGGCACCTTTCCCCATAAGCAAGCACTAGTTGGTTTTCTAAATTTGAGGCCCTGTTCTGTTTTGTAATTTAGTTCATGTGTAGTCAAGTTTACATTCCGTGTATTCGTGATATCTTATGATGTTTCTTTTTCTGTGTGACGTAGTTCACGTAGAATCACCGTACCTGCATCCACTCACTATGCCGCTATGGGCCTGATGACACAGATTTCATTGCTGAGTGATATTGCATTGTACGTACGTGCCACAAGTTCTTTATCCATTTTTTGCTTTCTGGGATATTTACCTGATACTGTAGACGAGCTTCTTGTGAACACAGCCGTCTCAAATATTGGGGTGGCTGTCTGTTTTTGATTTTAATTTCCGTAAGCTATAGGACCATAAGTGGAAGTGCCATAGGCTGTGTTGCTTTGTTTCTTTCGTGTTTCAGGAAACACCATACACTTCTCCAGGGTGGCTGCTGGCAATTTACATCCTGCCAATCAGCATAACAAGGCTCCCTGTTCTCCATATCCTGTCCTACCTTTCTGGATTTTACACTTTTTTCAGATGGCCCTTTTGCCAGGGGGGCAGTGAGACTTCATTGTAGTGCAGATTTCATTTACAGGCTTTCTTGGTTGGCCAAAAAGGGCGTATGCGTTTTTTCCTGAATATATTCAGGAAAAAACGCATACGCCCTTTTTGGCCAAGTGCATCATTGTCGACGTTCTGCCTCTTTTCCTATGCTTTCAGGGCAATTCCAGTCTACCCCCTGCAATCGTTTTCCTGAAATTCTGCCCCGCTTTCAAGTCCCCTTCGCAGGCTTACTTCAATATATTTTTGGAGGAAAGCTGTCATTTATAACTCTGCAGGTTTGTGAATTACAGTGCCCCTGAGCTCCTTTCTTCAACTCGCTTTCTTGTGAGCTGGGCACAAAACCGCAGGATTGCTTCAGGCCCTAATCTGTTTCCAGCAGGGCACACTGAGCCTTTGTTTAATTCCTCTTCCTGGTGGGCAATGAGCGTTTCATTTGCCCGTGCAGACACCTACAGCTAGTCTCTCATTGGTTCTCCCTATTCCTGTTCATTTTGCACAGAAATTGCAAGCTGTGCCAAAGAGGAGGTTAAAGGCACTGACTCTCCAAGCGGGGAGAGTGTTAGTAAAGCATCTGGAATGGTGAACCCGAGGACCAGGATACGAAAACTGAGATGCATTTTAAATCATTTCCCAATCACATGGTGGACGATACTCTTGGTTTCCCATGCATGTTTTAGCTGGAGGAAGAATCCCTTGAACCTGGAGAGTTGGGACCCATGGAATGGGTACCATGCAGTATGACTTCAAAGGGTCTGCATTTGCTCACCGAAACTCACCAATGCTATCAGCCTGAAGTGTCCAGCCTTATGTCTCAACCAGCTCTAGGTGTAGATGTGTTAAATCCCGGTTGCATCACATGCCCTGAGTGAATTATTTAAGAATTGCTCTCTATTTCACTGTCTTTATGATTTTTTTTTGAAATTTATTTTGATAATGGGATTTATCGGATTTTCACTGCTGCGTTTATGCCGCTGTACACACGCTTGATTCTCTTACGGAGACATATATATCCATGGGTTTTAAGATTCTTCCTAGTCAGGTATATTCCTAGGCGTTGAATATGTGGTGTTGGGTCCATTTCGTTGAGCAAGGAGTAGGTCTTGTCTATTACATATTTGGCTTATGGAAAGTTATCTGTGCTAATTTCAGTCTCTGGTTTTATGCAGCACCCCAAGGCACCTTTCCCCATAAGCAAGCACTAGTTGGTTTTCTAAATTTGAGACCCTTTTCTATTTTGTAATTCAGTTCATGTGTAGTCAAGTTTACATTCCGTGTATTCGTGATATCTTATGATGTTTCTTTTTCTGTGTGACGTAGTTCACGTAGAATCACCGTACCTGCATCCACTCACTATGCCGCTACGGGCCTGATGACACAGATTTCATTGCTGAGTGATATTGCATTGTACGTACGTGCCACAACTTCTTTATCCATATTTTGCTTTCTGGGATATTTACCTGTTACTGTAGACGAGCTTCTTGTGAACACAGCCGTCCCAAATATTGGGGTGGCTGTCTGTTTTTGATTTTAATTTCCGTAAGCTATAGGACCATAAGTGGAAGTGCCATAGACTGTGTTGCTTTGTTTCTTATGTGTTTCAGGAAACACCATACACTTCTCCAGGCTGGCTGCTGGCAATTTACATCCTGCCAATCAGCATAACAAGGCTCCCTGTTCTCCATATCCTGTCCTACCTTTCTGGATTTTACACTTTTTTCAGATGGCCCTTTTGCCAGGGGGGCAGTGAGACTTCATTGTAGTGCAGATTTCATTTACAGGCTTTCTTGGTTGGCCAAAAAGGGCGTATGCGTTTTTTCCTGAATATATTCAGGAAAAAACGCATACGCCCTTTTTGGCCAAGTGCATCATTGTCGACGTTCTGCCTCTTTTCCTATGCTTTCAGGGCAATTCCAGTCTACCCCCTGCAATCGTTTTCCTGAAATTCTGCCCCGCTTTCAAGTCCCCTTCGCAGGCTTACTTCAATATATTTTTGGAGGAAAGCTGTCATTTATAACTCTGCAGGTTTGTGAATTACAGTGCCCCTGAGCTCCTTTCTTCAACTCGCTTTCTTGTGAGCTGGGCACAAAACCGCAGGATTGCTTCAGGCCCTAATCTGTTTCCAGCAGGGCACACTGAGCCTTTGTTTAATTCCTCTTCCTGGTGGGCAATGAGCGTTTCATTTGCCCGTGCAGACACCTACAGCTAGTCTCTCATTGGTTCTCCCTATTCCTGTTCATTTTGCACAGAAATTGCAAGCTGTGCCAAAGAGGAGGTTAAAGGCATTGACTCTCCAAGCGGGGAGAGTGTTAGTAAAGCATCTGGAATGGTGAACCCGAGGACCAGGATACGAAAACTGAGATGCATTTTAAATCATTTCCCAATCACATGGTGGACGATACTCTTGGTTTCCCATGCATGTTTTAGCTGGAGGAAGAATCCCTTGAACCTGGAGAGTTGGGACCCATGGAATGGGTACCATGCAGTATGACTTCAAAGGGTCTGCATTTGCTCACCGAAACTCACCAATGCTATCAGCCTGAAGTGTCCAGCCTTATGTCTCAACCAGCTCTAGGTGTAGATGTGTTAAATCCCGGTTGCATCACATGCCCTGAGTGAATTATTTAAGAATTGCTCTCTATTTCACTGTCTTTATGATTTTTTTTTGAAATTTATTTTGATAATGGGATTTATCGGATTTTCACTGCTGCGTTTATGCCGCTGTACACACGCTTGATTCTCTTACGGAGACATATATATCCATGGGTTTTAAGATTCTTCCTAGTCAGGTATATTCCTAGGCGTTGAATATGTGGTGTTGGGTCCATTTCGTTGAGCAAGGAGTAGGTCTTGTCTATTACATATTTGGCTTATGGAAAGTTATCTGTGCTAATTTCAGTCTCTGGTTTTATGCAGCACCCCAAGGCACCTTTCCCCATAAGCAAGCACTAGTTGGTTTTCTAAATTTGAGACCCTTTTCTATTTTGTAATTCAGTTCATGTGTAGTCAAGTTTACATTCCGTGTATTCGTGATATCTTATGATGTTTCTTTTTCTGTGTGACGTAGTTCACGTAGAATCACCGTACCTGCATCCACTCACTATGCCGCTACGGGCCTGATGACACAGATTTCATTGCTGAGTGATATTGCATTGTACGTACGTGCCACAACTTCTTTATCCATATTTTGCTTTCTGGGATATTTACCTGTTACTGTAGACGAGCTTCTTGTGAACACAGCCGTCCCAAATATTGGGGTGGCTGTCTGTTTTTGATTTTAATTTCCGTAAGCTATAGGACCATAAGTGGAAGTGCCATAGACTGTGTTGCTTTGTTTCTTATGTGTTTCAGGAAACACCATACACTTCTCCAGGCTGGCTGCTGGCAATTTACATCCTGCCAATCAGCATAACAAGGCTCCCTGTTCTCCATATCCTGTCCTACCTTTCTGGATTTTACACTTTTTTCAGATGGCCCTCTTGCCCGGGGGGCAGTGAGACTTCATTGTAGTGCAGATTTCCTTTACAGGCTTGCTTGGTTGGCCAAAAAGGGCGTATGCGTTTTTTCCTGAATATATTCAGGAAAAAACGCATACGCCCTTTTTGGCCAAGTGCATCATTGTCGACGTTCTGCCTCTTTTCCTATGCTTTCAGGGCAATTCCAGTCTACCCCCTGCAATCGTTTTCCTGAAATTCTGCCCCGCTTTCAAGTCCCCTTCGCAGGCTTACTTCAATATATTTTTGGAGGATAGCTGTCATTTATAACTCTGCAGGTTTGTGAATTACAGTGCCCCTGAGCTCCTTTCTTCAACTCGCTTTCTTGTGAACTGGGCACAAAACCGCAGGATTGCTTCAGGCCCTAATCTGTTTCGGGCAGGGCATGCTGAGCCTTTGGTAAATTCCTCTTCCTGGTGGGAAATGAGCGTTACATTTGCCCGTGCAGACACCTACAGCTAGTCTCTCATTGGTTCTCCCTATTCCTGTTCATCTTGCACAGAAATTGCAAGCTGTGCCAAACAGGAGGTTAAAGGCACTGACTCTCCAAGCAGGGAGACTGTTAGTAAATCATCTGGAATGGTGAACCCGAGGACCAGGATACGAAAACTGAGATGCATTTTAAATCATTTCCCCATAACACGGTGGACCATACTGTGGGTTTCACATGCATGTTTTAGCTGGAGGAAGAATCCCTTGAACCTGAAGAGTTGGGACCCATGGAATAGGTATCATACAGTATGACTTCAAAGGGTGTGCATTTGCTCACCTAAACTCACCAATGCTATCAGCCTGAAGTGTCCAGCCTTATGTCTCAACCAGCTCTGGGTGTAGATGTGGTCAATCCCGGTTGCATCACATGCCCTGAGTGAATTATTTAAGAATTGCTCTCTATTTCACTGTCTTTGTGTTTTGTTTTCGAAATTTATTTTGATAATGGGATTTATCGGATTTTCACTGCTGCCTTTCGGCCGCTGTACACACCCTTGATTCTCTTACGGAGACATATATATCCATGGGTTTTAAGATTCTTCCTAGTCAGGTATATTCCTAGGCGTTGAATATGTGGTGTGGGGTCCATTTCGTTGAGCAAGGAGTAGGTCTTGTCTATTACATATTGGGCTTATGGAAAGTTATCTGTGCTAATTTCAGTCTCTGGTTTTATGCAGCACCCCAAGGCACCTTTCCCCATAAGCAAGCACTAGTTGGTTTTCTAAATTTGAGACCCTTTTCTATTTTGTAATTCAGTTCATGTGTAGTCAAGTTTACATTCCGTGTATTCGTGATATCTTATGATGTTTCTTTTTCTGTGTGACGTAGTTCACGTAGAATCACCGTACCTGCATCCACTCACTATGCCGCTATGGGCCTGATGACACAGATTTCATTGCTGAGTGATATTGCATTGTACGTACGTGCCACAAGTTCTTTATCCATTTTTTGCTTTCTGGGATATTTACCTGATACTGTAGACGAGCTTCTTGTGAACACAGCCGTCTCAAATATTGGGGTGGCTGTCTGTTTTTGATGTTAATTTCCGTAAGCTATAGGACCAAAAGTGGAAGTGCCATAGGCTGTGTTGCTTTGTTCCTTTCGTGTTTCAGGAAACACCATACAATTCTCCAGGCTGGCTGCTGGCAATTTACATCCTGCCAATCAGCATAACAAGGCTCCCTGTTCTCCATATCCTGTCCTACCTTTCTGGATTTTACACTTTTTTCAGATGGCCCTCTTGCCCGGGGGGCAGTGAGACTTCATTGTAGTGCAGATTTCCTTTACAGGCTTTCTTGGTTGGCCAAAAAGGGCGTATGCGTTTTTTCCTGAATATATTCAGGAAAAAACGCATACGCCCTTTTTGGCCAAGTGCATCATTGTCGACGTTCTGCCTCTTTTCCTATGCTTTCAGGGCAATTCCAGTCTACCCCCTGCAATCGTTTTCCTGAAATTCTGCCCCGCTTTCAAGTCCCCTTCGCAGGCTTACTTCAATATATTTTTGGAGGAAAGCTGTCATTTATAACTCTGCAGGTTTGTGAATTACAGTGCCCCTGAGCTCCTTATTTCAACTCGCTTTCTTGTGAGCTGGGCACAAAACCGCAGGATTGCTTCAGGCCCTAATCTGTTTCCAGCAGGGCACACTGAGCCTTTGTTTAATTCCTCTTCCTGGTGGGCAATGAGCGTTACATTTGCCCGTGCAGACACCTACAGCTAGTCTCTCATTGGTTCTCCCTATTCCTGTTCATTTTGCACAGAAATTGCAAGCTGTGCCAAAGAGGAGGTTAAAGGCACTGACTCTCCAAGCAGGGAGAGTGTTAGTAAAGCATCTGGAATGGTGAACCCGAGGACCAGGATACGAAAACTGAGATGCATTTTAAATCATTTCCCAATCACATGGTGGACGATACTCTTGGTTTCCCATGCATGTTTTAGCTGGAGGAAGAATCCCTTGAACCTGGAGAGTTGGGACCCATGGAATGGGTACCATGCAGTATGACTTCAAAGGGTCTGCATTTGCTCACCGAAACTCACCAATGCTATCAGCCTGAAGTGTCCAGCCTTATGTCTCAACCAGCTCTGGGTGTAGATGTGTTAAATCCCGGTTGCATCACATGCACTGAGTGAATTATTTAAGAATTGCTCTCTATTTCACTGTCTTTATGATTTTTTTTTGAAATTTATTTTGATAATGGGATTTATCGGATTTTCACTGCTGCGTTTATGCCGCTGTACACACGCTTGATTCTCTTACGGAGACATATATATCCATGGGTTTTAAGATTCTTCCTAGTCAGGTATATTCCTAGGCGTTGAATATGTGGTGTTGGGTCCATTTCGTTGAGCAAGGAGTAGGTCTTGTCTATTACATATTTGGCTTATGGAAAGTTATCTGTGCTAATTTCAGTCTCTGGTTTTATGAAGCACCCCAACGCACCTTTCCCCATAAGCAAGCACTAGTTTGTTTTCTAAATTTGAGACCCTGTTCTGTTTTGTAATTCAGTTCATGTGTAGTCAAGTTTACATTCCGTGTATTAGTGATATCTTATGATGTTTCTTTTTCTGTGTGACGTAGTTCACGTAGAATCACCGTACCTGCATCCACTCACTATGCCGCTACGGGCCTGATGACACAGATTTCATTGCTGAGTGATATTGCATTGTACGTACGTGCCACAACTTCTTTATCCATATTTTGCTTTCTGGGATATTTACCTGTTACTGTAGACGAGCTTCTTGTGAACACAGCCGTCCCAAATATTGGGGTGGCTGTCTGTTTTTGATTTTAATTTCCGTAAGCTATAGGACCATAAGTGGAAGTGCCATAGACTGTGTTGCTTTGTTTCTTATGTGTTTCAGGAAACACCATACACTTCTCCAGGCTGGCTGCTGGCAATTTACATCCTGCCAATCAGCATAACAAGGCTCCCTGTTCTCCATATCCTGTCCTACCTTTCTGGATTTTACTCTTTTTTCAGATGGCCCTCTTGCCCGGGGGGCAGTGAGACTTCATTGTAGTGCAGATTTCCTTTACAGGCTTGCTTGTTTGGCCAAAAAGGGCGTATGCGTTTTTTCCTGAATATATTCAGGAAAAAACGCATACGCCATTTTTGGCCAAGTGCATCATTGTCGACGTTCTGCCTCTTTTCCTATGCTTTCAGGGCAATTCCAGTCTACCCCCTGCAATCGTTTTCCTGAAATTCTGCCCCGCTTTCAAGTCCCCTTCGCAGGCTTACTTCAATATATTTTTGGAGGATAGCTGTCATTTATAACTCTGCAGGTTTGTGAATTACAGTGCCCCTGAGCTCCTTTCTTCAACTCGCTTTCTTGTGAACTGGGCACAAAACCGCAGGATTGCTTCAGGCCCTAATCTGTTTCGGGCAGGGCATGCTGAGCCTTTGGTAAATTCCTCTTCCTGGTGGGAAATGAGCGTTACATTTGCCCGTGCATACACCTACAGCTAGTCTCTCATTTGTTCTCCCTATTCCTGTTCATCTTGCACAGAAATTGCAAGCTGTGCCAAACAGGAGGTTAAAGGCACTGACTCTCCAAGCAGGGAGACTGTTAGTAAATCATCTGGAATGGTGAACCCGAGGACCAGGATACGAAAACTGAGATGCATTTTAAATCATTTCCCCATAACACGGTGGACCATACTGTGGGTTTCACATGCATGTTTTAGCTGGAGGAAGAATCCCTTGAACCTGAAGAGTTGGGACCCATGGAATAGGTACCATACAGTATGACTTCAAAGGGTGTGCATTTGCTCACCTAAACTCACCAATGCTATCAGCCTGAAGTGTCCAGCCTTATGTCTCAACCAGCTCTGGGTGTAGATGTGGTCAATCCCGGTTGCATCACATGCCCTGAGTGAATTATTTAAGAATTGCTCTCTATTTCACTGTCTTTGTGTTTTGTTTTCGAAATTTATTTTGATAATGGGATTTATCGGATTTTCACTGCTGCCTTTCGGCCGCTGTACACACCCTTGATTCTCTTATGGAGACATATATATCCATGGGTTTTAAGATTCTTCCTAGTCAGGTATATTCCTAGGCGTTGAATATGTGGTGTTGGGTCCATTTCGTTGAGCAAGGAGTAGGTCTTGTCTATTACATATTGGGCTTATGGAAAGTTATCTGTGCTAATTTCAGTCTCTGGTTTTATGCAGCACCCCAAGGCACCTTTCCCCATAAGCAAGCACTAGTTGGTTTTCTAAATTTGAGACCCTGTTCTATTTTGTAATTCAGTTCATGTGTAGTCAAGTTTACATTCCGTGTATTTGTGATATCTTATGATGTTTCTTTTTCTGTGTGACGTAGTTCACGTAGAATCACCGTACCTGCATCCACTCACTATGCCGCTATGGGCCTGATGACACAGATTTCATTGCTGAGTGATATTGCATTGTACGTACGTGCCACAAGTTCTTTATCCATTTTTTGCTTTCTGGGATATTTACCTGATACTGTAGACGAGCTTCTTGTGAACACAGCCGTCTCAAATATTGGGGTGGCTGTCTGTTTTTGATTTTAATTTCCGTAAGCTATAGGACCATAAGTGGAAGTGCCATAGGCTGTGTTGCTTTGTTTCTTTCATGTTTCAGGAAACACCATACACTTCTCCAGGGTGGCTGCTGGCAATTTACATCCTGCCAATCAGCATAACAAGGCTCCCTGTTCTCCATATCCTGTCCTACCTTTCTGGATTTTACACTTTTTTCAGATGGCCCTTTTGCCAGGGGGGCAGTGAGACTTCATTGTAGTGCAGATTTCATTTACAGGCTTGCTTGGTTGGCCAAAAAGGGCGTATGCGTTTTTTCCTGAATATATTCAGGAAAAAACGCATACGCCCTTTTTGGCCAAGTGCATCATTGTCGACGTTCTGCCTCTTTTCCTATGCTTTCAGGGCAATTCCAGTCTACCCCCTGCAATCGTTTTCCTGAAATTCTGCCCCGCTTTCAAGTCCCCTTCGCAGGCTTACTTCAATATATATTTGGAGGAAAGCTGTCATTTATAACTCTGCAGGTTTGTGAATTACAGTGCCCCTGAGCTCCTTTCTTCAACTCGCTTTCTTGTGAGCTGGGCACAAAACCGCAGGATTGCTTCAGGCCCTAATCTGTTTCCAGCAGGGCACACTGAGCCTTTGTTTAATTCCTCTTCCTGGTGGGCAATGAGCGTTACATTTGCCCGTGCAGACACCTACAGCTAGTCTCTCATTGGTTCTCCCTATTCCTGTTCATTTTGCACAGAAATTGCAAGCTGTGCCAAAGAGGAGGTTAAAGGCACTGACTCTCCAAGCGGGGAGAGTGTTAGTAAAGCATCTGGAATGGTGAACCCGAGGACCAGGATACGAAAACTGAGATGCATTTTAAATCATTTCCCAATCACATGGTGGACGATACTCTTGGTTTCCCATGCATGTTTTAGCTGGAGGAAGAATCCCTTGAACCTGGAGAGTTGGGACCCATGGAATGGGTACCATGCAGTATGACTTCAAAGGGTCTGCATTTGCTCACCGAAACTCACCAATGCTATCAGCCTGAAGTGTCCAGCCTTATGTCTCAACCAGCTCTGGGTGTAGATGTGTTAAATCCCGGTTGCATCACATGCCCTGAGTGAATTATTTAAGAATTGCTCTCTATTTCACTGTCTTTATGATTTTTTTTTGAAATTTATTTTGATAATGGGATTTATCGGATTTTCACTGCTGCGTTTATGCCACTGTACACACGCTTGATTCTCTTACGGAGACATATATATCCATGGGTTTTAAGATTCTTCCTAGTCAGGTATATTCCTAGGCGTTGAATATGTGGTGTTGGGTCCATTTCGTTGAGCAAGGAGTAGGTCTTGTCTATTACATATTTGGCTTATGGAAAGTTATCTGTGCTAATTTCAGTCTCTGGTTTTATGAAGCACCCCAACGCACCTTTCCCCATATGCAAGCACTAGTTTGTTTTCTAAATTTGAGACCCTGTTCTGTTTTGTAATTCAGTTCATGTGTAGTCAAGTTTACATTCCGTGTATTAGTGATATCTTATGATGTTTCTTTTTCTGTGTGACGTAGTTCACGTAGAATCACCGTACCTGCATCCACTCACTATGCCGCTACGGGCCTGATGACACAGATTTCATTGCTGAGTGATATTGCATTGTACGTACGTGCCACAACTTCTTTATCCATATTTTGCTTTCTGGGATATTTACCTGTTACTGTAGACGAGCTTCTTGTGAACACAGCCGTCCCAAATATTGGGGTGGCTGTCTGTTTTTGATTTTAATTTCCGTAAGCTATAGGACCATAAGTGGAAGTGCCATAGACTGTGTTGCTTTGTTTCTTATGTGTTTCAGGAAACACCATACACTTCTCCAGGCTGGCTGCTGGCAATTTACATCCTGCCAATCAGCATAACAAGGCTCCCTGTTCTCCATATCCTGTCCTACCTTTCTGGATTTTACACTTTTTTCAGATGGCCCTCTTGCCCGGGGGGCAGTGAGACTTCATTGTAGTGCAGATTTCCTTTACAGGCTTGCTTGGTTGGCCAAAAAGGGCGTATGCGTTTTTTCCTGAATATATTCAGGAAAAAACGCATACGCCCTTTTTGGCCAAGTGCATCATTGTCGACGTTCTGCCTCTTTTCCTATGCTTTCAGGGCAATTCCAGTCTACCCCCTGCAATCGTTTTCCTGAAATTCTGCCCCGCTTTCAAGTCCCCTTCGCAGGCTTACTTCAATATATTTTTGGAGGATAGCTGTCATTTATAACTCTGCAGGTTTGTGAATTACAGTGCCCCTGAGCTCCTTTCTTCAACTCGCTTTCTTGTGAACTGGGCACAAAACCGCAGGATTGCTTCAGGCCCTAATCTGTTTTGGGCAGGGCATGCTGAGCCTTTGGTAAATTCCTCTTCCTGGTGGGAAATGATCGTTACATTTGCCCGTGCAGACACCTACAGCTAGTCTCTCATTGGTTCTCCCTATTCCTGTTCATCTTGCACAGAAATTGCAAGCTGTGCCAAACAGGAGGTTAAAGGCACTGACTCTCCAAGCAGGGAGACTGTTAGTAAATCATCTGGAATGGTGAACCCGAGGACCAGGATACGAAAACTGAGATGCATTTTAAATCATTTCCCCATAACACGGTGGACCATACTGTGGGTTTCACATGCATGTTTTAGCTGGAGGAAGAATCCCTTGAACCTGAAGAGTTGGGACCCATGGAATAGGTACCATACAGTATGACATCAAAGGGTGTGCATTTGCTCACCGAAACTCACCAATGCTATCAGCCTGAAGTGTCCAGCCTTATGTCTCAACCAGCTCTGGGTGTAGATGTGGTCAATCCCGGTTGCATCACATGCCCTGAGTGAATTATTTAAGAATTGCTCTCTATTTCACTGTCTTTGTGTTTTGTTTTCGAAATTTATTTTGATAATGGGATTTATCGGATTTTCACTGCTGCCTTTCGGCCGCTGTACACACCCTTGATTCTCTTACGGAGACATATATATCCATGGGTTTTAAGATTCTTCCTAGTCAGGTATATTCCTAGGCGTTGAATATGTGGTGTTGGGTCCATTTCGTTGAGCAAGGAGTAGGTCTTGTCTATTACATATTGGGCTTATGGAAAGTTATCTGTGCTAATTTCAGTCTCTGGTTTTATGCAGCACCCCAAGGCACCTTTCCCCATAAGCAAGCACTAGTTGGTTTTCTAAATTTGAGACCCTTTTCTATTTTGTAATTCAGTTCATGTGTAGTCAAGTTTACATTCCGTGTATTCGTGATATCTTATGATGTTTCTTTTTCTGTGTGACGTAGTTCACGTAGAATCACCATACCTGCATCCACTCACTATGCCGCTATGGGCCTGATGACACAGATTTCATTGCTGAGTGATATTGCATTGTACGTACGTGCCACAAGTTCTTTATCCATTTTTTGCTTTCTGGGATATTTACCTGATACTGTAGACGAGCTTCTTGTGAACACAGCCGTCTCAAATATTGGGGTGGCTGTCTGTTTTTGATTTTAATTTCCGTAAGCTATAGGACCATAAGTGGAAGTGCCATAGGCTGTGTTGCTTTGTTTCTTTCGTGTTTCAGGAAACACCATACACTTCTCCAGGGTGGCTGCTGGCAATTTACATCCTGCCAATCAGCATAACAAGGCTCCCTGTTCTCCATATCCTGTCCTACCTTTCTGGATTTTACACTTTTTTCAGATGGCCCTTTTGCCAGGGGGGCAGTGAGACTTCATTGTAGTGCAGATTTCATTTACAGGCTTGCTTGGTTGGCCAAAAAGGGCGTATGCGTTTTTTCCTGAATATATTCAGGAAAAAACGCATACGTCCTTTTTGGCCAAGTGCATCATTGTCGACGTTCTGCCTCTTTTCCTATGCTTTCAGGGCAATTCCAGTCTACCCCCTGCAATCGTTTTCCTGAAATTCTGCCCCGCTTTCAAGTCCCCTTCGCAGGCTTACTTCAATATATTTTTGGAGGATAGCTGTCATTTATAACTCTGCAGGTTTGTGAATTACAGTGCCCCTGAGCTCCTTTCTTCAACTCGCTTTCTTGTGAACTGGGCACAAAACCGCAGGATTGCTTCAGGCCCTAATCTGTTTTGGGCAGGGCATGCTGAGCCTTTGGTAAATTCCTCTTCCTGGTGGGAAATGAGCGTTACATTTGCCCGTGCAGACACCTACAGCTAGTCTCTCATTGGTTCTCCCTATTCCTGTTCATCTTGCACAGAAATTGCAAGCTGTGCCAAACAGGAGGTTAAAGGCACTGACTCTCCAAGCAGGGAGACTGTTAGTAAATCATCTGGAATGGTGAACCCGAGGACCAGGATACGAAAACTGAGATGCATTTTAAATCATTTCCCCATAACACGGTGGACCATACTGTGGGTTTCACATGCATGTTTTAGCTGGAGGAAGAATCCCTTGAACCTGAAGAGTTGGGACCCATGGAATAGGTACCATACAGTATGACTTCAAAGGGTGTGCATTTGCTCACCTAAACTCACCAATGCTATCAGCCTGAAGTGTCCAGCCTTATGTCTCAACCAGCTCTGGGTGTAGATGTGGTCAATCCCGGTTGCATCACATGCCCTGAGTGAATTATTTAAGAATTGCTCTCTATTTCACTGTCTTTGTGTTTTGTTTTCGAAATTTATTTTGATAATGGGATTTATCGGATTTTCACTGCTGCCTTTCGGCCGCTGTACACACCCTTGATTCTCTTACGGAGACATATATATCCATGGGTTTTAAGATTCTTCCTAGTCAGGTATATTCCTAGGCGTTGAATATGTGGTGTTGGGTCCATTTCGTTGAGCAAGGAGTAGGTCTTGTCTATTACATATTGGGCTTATGGAAAGTTATCTGTGCTAATTTCAGTCTCTGGTTTTATGCAGCACCCCAAGGCACCTTTCCCCATAAGCAAGCACTAGTTGGTTTTCTAAATTTGAGACCCTTTTCTATTTTGTAATTCAGTTCATGTGTAGTCAAGTTTACATTCCGTGTATTCGTGATATCTTATGATGTTTCTTTTTCTGTGTGACGTAGTTCACGTAGAATCACCGTACCTGCATCCACTCACTATGCCGCTATGGGCCTGATGACACAGATTTCATTGCTGAGTGATATTGCATTGTACGTACGTGCCACAAGTTCTTTATCCATTTTTTGCTTTCTGGGATATTTACCTGATACTGTAGACGAGCTTCTTGTGAACACAGCCGTCTCAAATATTGGGGTGGCTGTCTGTTTTTGATTTTAATTTCCGTAAGCTATAGGACCATAAGTGGAAGTGCCATAGGCTGTGTTGCTTTGTTTCTTTCGTGTTTCAGGAAACACCATACACTTCTCCAGGGTGGCTGCTGGCAATTTACATCCTGCCAATCAGCATAACAAGGCTCCCTGTTCTCCATATCCTGTCCTACCTTTCTGGATTTTACACTTTTTTCAGATGGCCCTTTTGCCAGGGGGGCAGTGAGACTTCATTGTAGTGCAGATTTCATTTACAGGCTTGCTTGGTTGGCCAAAAAGGGCGTATGCGTTTTTTCCTGAATATATTCAGGAAAAAACGCATACGCCCTTTTTGGCCAAGTGCATCATTGTCGACGTTCTGCCTCTTTTCCTATGCTTTCAGGGCAATTCCAGTCTACCCCCTGCAATCGTTTTCCTGAAATTCTGCCCCGCTTTCAAGTCCCCTTCGCAGGGTTACTTCAATATATTTTTGGAGGAAAGCTGTCATTTATAACTCTGCAGGTTTGTGAATTACAGTGCCCCTGAGCTCCTTTCTTCAACTCGCTTTCTTGTGAGCTGGGCACAAAACCGCAGGATTGCTTCAGGCCCTAATCTGTTTCCAGCAGGGCACACTGAGCCTTTGTTTAATTCCTCTTCCTGGTGGGCAATGAGCGTTACATTTGCCCGTGCAGACACCTACAGCTAGTCTCTCATTGGTTCTCCCTATTCCTGTTCATTTTGCACAGAAATTGCAAGCTGTGCCAAAGAGGAGGTTAAAGGCACTGACTCTCCAAGCGGGGAGAGTGTTAGTAAAGCATCTGGAATGGTGAACCCGAGGACCAGGATACGAAAACTGAGATGCATTTTAAATCATTTCCCAATCACATGGTGGACGATACTCTTGGTTTCCCATGCATGTTTTAGCTGGAGGAAGAATCCCTTGAGCCTGGAGAGTTGGGACCCATGGAATGGGTACCATGCAGTATGACTTCAAAGGGTCTGCATTTGCTCACCGAAACTCACCAATGCTATCAGCCTGAAGTGTCCAGCCTTATGTCTCAACCAGCTCTAGGTGTAGATGTGTTAAATCCCTGTTGCATCACATGCCCTGAGTGAATTATTTAAGAAGTGCTCTCTATTTCACTGTCTTTATGATTTTTTTTTGAAATTTATTTTGATAATGGGATTTATCGGATTTTCACTGCTGCGTTTATGCCGCTGTACACACGCTTGATTCTCTTACGGAGACATATATATCCATGGGTTTTAAGATTCTTCCTAGTCAGGTATATTCCTAGGCATTGAATATGTGGTGTTGGGTCCATTTCGTTGAGCAAGGAGTAGGTCTTGTCTATTACATATTTGGCTTATGGAAAGTTATCTGTGCTAATTTCAGTCTCTGGTTTTATGAAGCACCCCAACGCACCTTTCCCCATAAGAAAGCACTAGTTGGTTTTCTAAATTTGAGACCCTGTTCTGTTTTGTAATTCAGTTCATGTGTAGTCAAGTTTACATTCCGTGTATTAGTGATATCTTATGATGTTTCTTTTTCTGTGTGACGTAGTTCATGTAGAATCACCGTACCTGCATCCACTCACTATGCCACTACGGGCCTGATGACACAGATTTCATTGCTGAGTGATATTGCATTGTACGTACGTGCCACAACTTCTTTATCCATATTTTGCTTTCTGGGATATTTACCTGTTACTGTAGACGAGCTTCTTGTGAACACAGCCGTCCCAAATATTGGGGTGGCTGTCTGTTTTTGATTTTAATTTCCGTAAGCTATAGGAAGATAAGTGGAAGTGCCATAGACTGTGTTGCTTTGTTTCTTATGTGTTTCAGGAAACACCATACACTTCTCCAGGCTGGCTGCTGGCAATTTACATCCTGCCAATCAGCATAACAAGGCTCCCTGTTCTCCATATCCTGTCCTACCTTTCTGGATTTTACACTTTTTTCAGATGGCCCTCTTGCCCGGGGGGCAGTGAGACTTCATTGTAGTGCAGATTTCCTTTACAGGCTTGCTTGGTTGGCCAAAAAGGGCGTATGCGTTTTTTCCTGAATATATTCAGGAAAAAACGCATACGCCCTTTTTGGCCAAGTGCATCATTGTCGACGTTCTGCCTCTTTTCCTATGCTTTCAGGGCAATTCCAGTCTACCCCCTGCAATCGTTTTCCTGAAATTCTGCCCCGCTTTCAAGTCCCCTTCGCAGGCTTACTTCAATATATTTTTGGAGGATAGCTGTCATTTATAACTCTGCAGGTTTGTGAATTACAGTGCCCCTGAGCTCCTTTCTTCAACTCGCTTTCTTGTGAACTGGGCACAAAACCGCAGGATTGCTTCAGGCCCTAATCTGTTTCGGGCAGGGCATGCTGAGCCTTTGGTAAATTCCTCTTCCTGGTGGGAAATGAGCGTTACATTTGCCCGTGCAGACACCTACAGCTAGTCTCTCATTGGTTCTCCCTATTCCTGTTCATCTTGCACAGAAATTGCAAGCTGTGCCAAACAGGAGGTTAAAGGCACTGACTCTCCAAGCAGGGAGACTGTTAGTAAATCATCTGGAATGGTGAACCCGAGGACCAGGATACGAAAACTGAGATGCATTTTAAATCATTTCCCCATAACACGGTGGACCATACTGTGGGTTTCACATGCATGTTTTAGCTGGAGGAAGAATCCCTTGAACCTGAAGAGTTGGGACCCATGGAATAGGTACCATACAGTATGACTTCAAAGGGTGTGCATTTGCTCACCTAAACTCACCAATGCTATCAGCCTGAAGTGTCCAGCCTTATGTCTCAACCAGCTCTGGGTGTAGATGTGGTCAATCCCGGTTGCATCACATGCCCTGAGTGAATTATTTAAGAATTGCTCTCTATTTCACTGTCTTTGTGTTTTGTTTTCGAAATTTATTTTGATAATGGGATTTATCGGATTTTCACTGCTGCCTTTCGGCCGCTGTACACACCCTTGATTCTCTTACGGAGACATATATATCCATGGGTTTTAAGATTCTTCCTAGTCAGGTATATTCCTAGGCGTTGAATATGTGGTGTTGGGTCCATTTCGTTGAGCAAGGAGTAGGTCTTGTCTATTACATATTGGGCTTATGGAAAGTTATCTGTGCTAATTTCAGTCTCTGGTTTTATGCAGCACCCCAAGGCACCTTTCCCCATAAGCAAGCACTAGTTGGTTTTCTAAATTTGAGACCCTTTTCTATTTTGTAATTCAGTTCATGTGTAGTCAAGTTTACATTCCGTGTATTCGTGATATCTTATGATGTTTCTTTTTCTGTGTGACGTAGTTCACGTAGAATCACCGTACCTGCATCCACTCACTATGCCGCTATGGGCCTGATGACACAGATTTCATTGCTGAGTGATATTGCATTGTACGTACGTGCCACAAGTTCTTTATCCATTTTTTGCTTTCTGGGATATTTACCTGATACTGTAGACGAGCTTCTTGTGAACACAGCCGTCTCAAATATTGGGGTGGCTGTCTGTTTTTGATTTTAATTTCCGTAAGCTATAGGACCATAAGTGGAAGTGCCATAGGCTGTGTTGCTTTGTTTCTTTCGTGTTTCAGGAAACACCATACACTTCTCCAGGGTGGCTGCTGGCAATTTACATCCTGCCAATCAGCATAACAAGGCTCCCTGTTCTCCATATCCTGTCCTACCTTTCTGGATTTTACACTTTTTTCAGATGGCCCTTTTGCCAGGGGGGCAGTGAGACTTCATTGTAGTGCAGATTTCATTGACAGGCTTGCTTGGTTGGCCAAAAAGGGCGTATGCGTTTTTTCCTGAATATATTCAGGAAAAAACGCATACGCCCTTTTTGGCCAAGTGCATCATTGTCGACGTTCTGCCTCTTTTCCTATGCTTTCAGGGCAATTCCAGTCTACCCCCTGCAATCGTTTTCCTGAAATTCTGCCCCGCTTTCAAGTCCCCTTCGCAGGCTTACTTCAATATATTTTTGGAGGAAAGCTGTCATTTATAACTCTGCAGGTTTGTGAATTACAGTGCCCCTGAGCTCCTTTCTTCAACTCGCTTTCTTGTGAGCTGGGCACAAAACCGCAGGATTGCTTCAGGCCCTAATCTGTTTCCAGCAGGGCACACTGAGCCTTTGTTTAATTCCTCTTCCTGGTGGGCAATGAGCGTTACATTTGCCCGTGCAGACACCTACAGCTAGTCTCTCATTGGTTCTCCCTATTCCTGTTCATTTTGCACAGAAATTGCAAGCTGTGCCAAAGAGGAGGTTAAAGGCACTGACTCTCCAAGCGGGGAGAGTGTTAGTAAAGCATCTGGAATGGTGAACCCGAGGACCAGGATACGAAAACTGAGATGCATTTTAAATCATTTCCCAATCACATGGTGGACGATACTCTTGGTTTCCCATGCATGTTTTAGCTGGAGGAAGAATCCCTTGAGCCTGGAGAGTTGGGACCCATGGAATGGGTACCATGCAGTATGACTTCAAAGGGTCTGCATTTGCTCACCGAAACTCACCAATGCTATCAGCCTGAAGTGTCCAGCCTTATGTCTCAACCAGCTCTGGGTGTAGATGTGTTAAATCCCTGTTGCATCACATGCCCTGAGTGAATTATTTAAGAAGTGCTCTCTATTTCACTGTCTTTATGATTTTTTTTGAAATTTATTTTGATAATGGGATTTATCGGATTTTCACTGCTGCGTTTATGCCGCTGTACACACGCTTGATTCTCTTACAGAGACATATATATCCATGGGTTTTAAGATTCTTCCTAGTCAGGTATATTCCTAGGCGTTGAATATGTGGTGTTGGGTCCATTTCGTTGAGCAAGGAGTAGGTCTTGTCTATTACATATTTGGCTTATGGAAAGTTATCTGTGCTAATTTCAGTCTCTGGTTTTATGAAGCACCCCAACGCACCTTTCCCCATAAGCAAGCACTAGTTGGTTTTCTAAATTTGAGACCCTGTTCTGTTTTGTAATTCAGTTCATGTGTAGTCAAGTTTACATTCCGTGTATTAGTGATATCTTATGATGTTTCTTTTTCTGTGTGACGTAGTTCACGTAGAATCACCGTACCTGCATCCACTCACTATGCCGCTACGGGCCTGATGACACAGATTTCATTGCTGAGTGATATTGCATTGTACGTACGTGCCACAACTTCTTTATCCATATTTTGCTTTCTGGGATATTTACCTGTTACTGTAGACGAGCTTCTTGTGAACACAGCCGTCCCAAATATTGGGGTGGCTGTCTGTTTTTGATTTTAATTTCCGTAAGCTATAGGACCATAAGTGGAAGTGCCATAGACTGTGTTGCTTTGTTTCTTATGTGTTTCAGGAAACACCATACACTTCTCCAGGCTGGCTGCTGGCAATTTACATCCTGCCAATCAGCATAACAAGGCTCCCTGTTCTCCATATCCTGTCCTACCTTTCTGGATTTTACACTTTTTTCAGATGGCCCTCTTGCCCGGGGGGCAGTGAGACTTCATTGTAGTGCAGATTTCCTTTACAGGCTTGCTTGGTTGGCCAAAAAGGGCGTATGCGTTTTTTCCTGAATATATTCAGGAAAAAACGCATACGCCCTTTTTGGCCAAGTGCATCATTGTCGACGTTCTGCCTCTTTTCCTATGCTTTCAGGGCAATTCCAGTCTACCCCCTGCAATCGTTTTCCTGAAATTCTGCCCCGCTTTCAAGTCCCCTTCGCAGGCTTACTTCAATATATTTTTGGAGGATAGCTGTCATTTATAACTCTGCAGGTTTGTGAATTACAGTGCCCCTGAGCTCCTTTCTTCAACTCGCTTTCTTGTGAACTGGGCACAAAACCGCAGGATTGCTTCAGGCCCTAATCTGTTTCGGGCAGGGCATGCTGAGCCTTTGGTAAATTCCTCTTCCTGGTGGGAAATGAGCGTTACATTTGCCCGTGCAGACACCTACAGCTAGTCTCTCATTGGTTCTCCCTATTCCTGTTCATCTTGCACAGAAATTGCAAGCTGTGCCAAACAGGAGGTTAAAGGCACTGACTCTCCAAGCAGGGAGACTGTTAGTAAATCATCTGGAATGGTGAACCCGAGGACCAGGATACGAAAACTGAGATGCATTTTAAATCATTTCCCCATAACACGGTGGACCATACTGTGGGTTTCACATGCATGTTTTAGCTGGAGGAAGAATCCCTTGAACCTGAAGAGTTGGGACCCATGGAATAGGTACCATACAGTATGACTTCAAAGGGTGTGCATTTGCTCACCTAAACTCACCAATGCTATCAGCCTGAAGTGTCCAGCCTTATGTCTCAACCAGCTCTGGGTGTAGATGTGGTCAATCCCGGTTGCATCACATGCCCTGAGTGAATTATTTAAGAATTGCTCTCTATTTCACTGTCTTTGTGTTTTGTTTTCGAAATTTATTTTGATAATGGGATTTATCGGATTTTCACTGCTGCCTTTCGGCCGCTGTACACACCCTTGATTCTCTTACGGAGACATATATATCCATGGGTTTTAAGATTCTTCCTAGTCAGGTATATTCCTAGGCGTTGAATATGTGGTGTTGGGTCCATTTCGTTGAGCAAGGAGTAGGTCTTGTCTATTACATATTGGGCTTATGGAAAGTTATCTGTGCTAATTTCAGTCTCTGGTTTTATGCAGCACCCCAAGGCACCTTTCCCCATAAGCAAGCACTAGTTGGTTTTCTAAATTTGAGACCCTTTTCTATTTTGTAATTCAGTTCATGTGTAGTCAAGTTTACATTCCGTGTATTCGTGATATCTTATGATGTTTCTTTTTCTGTGTGACGTAGTTCACGTAGAATCACCGTACCTGCATCCACTCACTATGCCGCTATGGGCCTGATGACACAGATTTCATTGCTGAGTGATATTGCATTGTACGTACGTGCCACAAGTTCTTTATCCATTTTTTGCTTTCTGGGATATTTACCTGATACTGTAGACGAGCTTCTTGTGAACACAGCCGTCTCAAATATTGGGGTGGCTGTCTGTTTTTGATTTTAATTTCCGTAAGCTATAGGACCATAAGTGGAAGTGCCATAGGCTGTGTTGCTTTGTTTCTTTCGTGTTTCAGGAAACACCATACACTTCTCCAGGGTGGCTGCTGGCAATTTACATCCTGCCAATCAGCATAACAAGGCTCCCTGTTCTCCATATCCTGTCCTACCTTTCTGGATTTTACACTTTTTTCAGATGGCTCTTTTGCCAGGGGGGCAGTGAGACTTCATTGTAGTGCAGATTTCATTGACAGGCTTGCTTGGTTGGCCAAAAAGGGCGTATGCGTTTTATCCTGAATATATTCAGGAAAAAACGCATACGCCCTTTTTGGCCAAGTGCATCATTGTCGACGTTCTGCCTCTTTTCCTATGCTTTCAGGGCAATTCCAGTCTACCCCCTGCAATCGTTTTCCTGAAATTCTGCCCCGCTTTCAAGTCCCCTTCGCAGGCTTACTTCAATATATTTTTGGAGGAAAGCTGTCATTTATAACTCTGCAGGTTTGTGAATTACAGTGCCCCTGAGCTCCTTTCTTCAACTCGCTTTCTTGTGAGCTGGGCACAAAACCGCAGGATTGCTTCAGGCCCTAATCTGTTTCCAGCAGGGCACACTGAGCCTTTGTTTAATTCCTCTTCCTGGTGGGCAATGAGCGTTACATTTGCCCGTGCAGACACCTACAGCTAGTCTCTCATTGGTTCTCCCTATTCCTGTTCATTTTGCACAGAAATTGCAAGCTGTGCCAAAGAGGAGGTTAAAGGCACTGACTCTCCAAGCGGGGAGAGTGTTAGTAAAGCATCTGGAATGGTGAACCCGAGGACCAGGATACGAAAACTGAGATGCATTTTAAATCATTTCCCAATCACATGGTGGACGATACTCTTGGTTTCCCATGCATGTTTTAGCTGGACGAAGAATCCCTTGAGCCTGGAGAGTTGGGACCCATGGAATGGGTACCATGCAGTATGACTTCAAAGGGTCTGCATTTGCTCACCGAAACTCACCAATGCTATCAGCCTGAAGTGTCCAGCCTTATGTCTCAACCAGCTCTAGGTGTAGATGTGTTAAATCCCTGTTGCATCACATGCCCTGAGTGAATTATTTAAGAATTGCTCTCTATTTCACTGTCTTTATGATTTTTTTTGAAATTTATTTTGATAATGGGATTTATCGGATTTTCACTGCTGCGTTTATGCCGCTGTACACACGCTTGATTCTCTTACAGAGACATATATATCCATGGGTTTTAAGATTCTTCCTAGTCAGGTATATTCCTAGGCGTTGAATATGTGGTGTTGGGTCCATTTCGTTGAGCAAGGAGTAGGTCTTGTCTATTACATATTTGGCTTATGGAAAGTTATCTGTGCTAATTTCAGTCTCTGGTTTTATGAAGCACCCCAACGCACCTTTCCCCATAAGCAAGCACTAGTTGGTTTTCTAAATTTGAGACCCTGTTCTGTTTTGTAATTCAGTTCATGTGTAGTCAAGTTTACATTCCGTGTATTAGTGATATCTTATGATGTTTCTTTTTCTGTGTGACGTAGTTCACGTAGAATCACCGTACCTGCATCCACTCACTATGCCGCTACGGGCCTGATGACACAGATTTCATTGCTGAGTGATATTGCATTGTACGTACGTGCCACAACTTCTTTATCCATATTTTGCTTTCTGGGATATTTACCTGTTACTGTAGACGAGCTTCTTGTGAACACAGCCGTCCCAAATATTGGGGTGGCTGTCTGTTTTTGATTTTAATTTCCGTAAGCTATAGGACCATAAGTGGAAGTGCCATAGACTGTGTTGCTTTGTTTCTTATGTGTTTCAGGAAACACCATACACTTCTCCAGGCTGGCTGCTGGCAATTTACATCCTGCCAATCAGCATAACAAGGCTCCCTGTTCTCCATATCCTGTCCTACCTTTCTGGATTTTACACTTTTTTCAGATGGCCCTCTTGCCCGGGGGGCAGTGAGACTTCATTGTAGTGCAGATTTCCTTTACAGGCTTGCTTGGTTGGCCAAAAAGGGCGTATGCGTTTTTTCCTGAATATATTCAGGAAAAAACGCATACGCCCTTTTTGGCCAAGTGCATCATTGTCGACGTTCTGCCTCTTTTCCTATGCTTTCAGGGCAATTCCAGTCTACCCCCTGCAATCGTTTTCCTGAAATTCTGCCCCGCTTTCAAGTCCCCTTCGCAGGCTTACTTCAATATATTTTTGGAGGATAGCTGTCATTTATAACTCTGCAGGTTTGTGAATTACAGTGCCCCTGAGCTCCTTTCTTCAACTCGCTTTCTTGTGAACTGGGCACAAAACCGCAGGATTGCTTCAGGCCCTAATCTGTTTCGGGCAGGGCATGCTGAGCCTTTGGTAAATTCCTCTTCCTGGTGGGAAATGAGCGTTACATTTGCCCGTGCAGACACCTACAGCTAGTCTCTCATTGGTTCTCCCTATTCCTGTTCATCTTGCACAGAAATTGCAAGCTGTGCCAAACAGGAGGTTAAAGGCACTGACTCTCCAAGCAGGGAGACTGTTAGTAAATCATCTGGAATGGTGAACCCGAGGACCAGGATACGAAAACTGAGATGCATTTTAAATCATTTCCCCATAACACGGTGGACCATACTGTGGGTTTCACATGCATGTTTTAGCTGGAGGAAGAATCCCTTGAACCTGAAGAGTTGGGACCCATGGAATAGGTACCATACAGTATGACTTCAAAGGGTGTGCATTTGCTCACCTAAACTCACCAATGCTATCAGCCTGAAGTGTCCAGCCTTATGTCTCAACCAGCTCTGGGTGTAGATGTGGTCAATCCCGGTTGCATCACATGCCCTGAGTGAATTATTTAAGTTTTGCTCTCTATTTCACTGTCTTTGTGTTTTGTTTTCGAAATTTATTTTGATAATGGGATTTATCGGATTTTCACTGCTGCCTTTCGGCCGCTGTACACACCCTTGATTCTCTTACGGAGACATATATATCCATGGGTTTTAAGATTCTTCCTAGTCAGGTATATTCCTAGGCGTTGAATATGTGGTGTTGGGTCCATTTCGTTGAGCAAGGAGTAGGTCTTGTCTATTACATATTGGGCTTATGGAAAGTTATCTGTGCTAATTTCAGTCTCTGGTTTTATGCAGCACCCCAAGGCACCTTTCCCCATAAGCAAGCACTAGTTGGTTTTCTAAATTTGAGACCCTGTTCTGTTTTGTAATTCAGTTCATGTGTAGTCAAGTTTACATTCCGTGTATTCGTGATATCTTATGATGTTTCTTTTTCTGTGTGACGTAGTTCACGTAGAATCACCGTACCTGCATCCACTCACTATGCCGCTATGGGCCTGATGACACAGATTTCATTGCTGAGTGATATTGCATTGTACGTACGTGCCACAAGTTCTTTATCCATTTTTTGCTTTCTGGGATATTTACCTGATACTGTAGACGAGCTTCTTGTGAACACAGCCGTCTCAAATATTGGGGTGGCTGTCTGTTTTTGATTTTAATTTCCGTAAGCTATAGGACCATAAGTGGAAGTGCCATAGGCTGTGTTGCTTTGTTTCTTTCGTGTTTCAGGAAACACCATACACTTCTCCAGGGTGGCTGCTGGCAATTTACATCCTGCCAATCAGCATAACAAGGCTCCCTGTTCTCCATATCCTGTCCTACCTTTCTGGATTTTACACTTTTTTCAGATGGCCCTTTTGCCAGGGGGGCAGTGAGACTTCATTGTAGTGCAGATTTCATTGACAGGCTTGCTTGGTTGGCCAAAAAGGGCGTATGCGTTTTATCCTGAATATATTCAGGAAAAAACGCATACGCCCTTTTTGGCCAAGTGCATCATTGTCGACGTTCTGCCTCTTTTCCTATGCTTTCAGGGCAATTCCAGTCTACCCCCTGCAATCGTTTTCCTGAAATTCTGCCCCGCTTTCAAGTCCCCTTCGCAGGCTTACTTCAATATATTTTTGGAGGAAAGCTGTCATTTATAACTCTGCAGGTTTGTGAATTACAGTGCCCCTGAGCTCCTTTCTTCAACTCGCTTTCTTGTGAGCTGGGCACAAAACCGCAGGATTGCTTCAGGCCCTAATCTGTTTCCAGCAGGGCACACTGAGCCTTTGTTTAATTCCTCTTCCTGGTGGGCAATGAGCGTTACATTTGCCCGTGCAGACACCTACAGCTAGTCTCTCATTGGTTCTCCCTATTCCTGTTCATTTTGCACAGAAATTGCAAGCTGTGCCAAAGAGGAGGTTAAAGGCACTGACTCTCCAAGCGGGGAGAGTGTTAGTAAAGCATCTGGAATGGTGAACCCGAGGACCAGGATACGAAAACTGAGATGCATTTTAAATCATTTCCCAATCACATGGTGGACGATACTCTTGGTTTCCCATGCATGTTTTAGCTGGAGGAAGAATCCCTTGAGCCTGGAGAGTTGGGACCCATGGAATGGGTACCATGCAGTATGACTTCAAAGGGTCTGCATTTGCTCACCGAAACTCACCAATGCTTTCAGCCTGAAGTGTCCAGCCTTATGTCTCAACCAGCTCTAGGTGTAGATGTGTTAAATCCCTGTTGCATCACATGCCCTGAGTGAATTATTTAAGAATTGCTCTCTATTTCACTGTCTTTATGATTTTTTTTTGAAATTTATTTTGATAATGGGATTTATCGGATTTTCACTGCTGCGTTTATGCCGCTGTACACACGCTTGATTCTCTTACGGAGACATATATATCCATGGGTTTTAAGATTCTTCCTAGTCAGGTATATTCCTAGGCGTTGAATATGTGGTGTTGGGTCCATTTCGTTGAGCAAGGAGTAGGTCTTGTCTATTACATATTTGGCTTATGGAAAGTTATCTGTGCTAATTTCAGTCTCTGGTTTTATGAAGCACCCCAACGCACCTTTCCCCATAAGCAAGCACTAGTTGGTTTTCTAAATTTGAGACCCTGTTCTGTTTTGTAATTCAGTTCATGTGTAGTCAAGTTTACATTCCGTGTATTAGTGATATCTTATGATGTTTCTTTTTCTGTGTGACGTAGTTCACGTAGAATCACCGTACCTGCATCCACTCACTATGCCGCTACGGGCCTGATGACACAGATTTCATTGCTGAGTGATATTGCATTGTACGTACGTGCCACAACTTCTTTATCCATATTTTGCTTTCTGGGATATTTACCTGTTACTGTAGACGAGCTTCTTGTGAACACAGCCGTCCCAAATATTGGGGTGGCTGTCTGTTTTTGATTTTAATTTCCGTAAGCTATAGGACCATAAGTGGAAGTGCCATAGACTGTGTTGCTTTGTTTCTTATGTGTTTCAGGAAACACCATACACTTCTCCAGGCTGGCTGCTGGCAATTTACATCCTGCCAATCAGCATAACAAGGCTCCCTGTTCTCCATATCCTGTCCTACCTTTCTGGATTTTACACTTTTTTCAGATGGCCCTCTTGCCCGGGGGGCAGTGAGACTTCATTGTAGTGCAGATTTCATTTACAGGCTTGCTTGGTTGGCCAAAAAGGGCGTATGCGTTTTTTCCTGAATATATTCAGGAAAAAACGCATACGCCCTTTTTGGCCAAGTGCATCATTGTCGACGTTCTGCCTCTTTTCCTATGCTTTCAGGGCAATTCCAGTCTACCCCCTGCAATCGTTTTCCTGAAATTCTGCCCCGCTTTCAAGTCCCCTTCGCAGGCTTACTTCAATTTATTTTTGGAGGATAGCTGTCATTTATAACTCTGCAGGTTTGTGAATTACAGTGCCCCTGAGCTCCTTTCTTCAACTCGCTTTCTTGTGAACTGGGCACAAAACCGCAGGATTGCTTCAGGCCCTAATCTGTTTCGGGCAGGGCATGCTGAGCCTTTGGTAAATTCCTCTTCCTGGTGGGAAATGAGCGTTACATTTGCCCGTGCAGACACCTACAGCTAGTCTCTCATTGGTTCTCCCTATTCCTGTTCATCTTGCACAGAAATTGCAAGCTGTGCCAAACAGGAGGTTAAAGGCACTGACTCTCCAAGCAGGGAGACTGTTAGTAAATCATCTGGAATGGTGAACCCGAGGACCAGGATACGAAAACTGAGATGCATTTTAAATCATTTCCCCATAACACGGTGGACCATACTGTGGGTTTCACATGCATGTTTTAGCTGGAGGAAGAATCCCTTGAACCTGAAGAGTTGGGACCCATGGAATAGGTACCATACAGTATGACTTCAAAGGGTGTGCATTTGCTCACCTAAACTCACCAATGCTATCAGCCTGAAGTGTCCAGCCTTATGTCTCAACCAGCTCTGGGTGTAGATGTGGTCAATCCCGGTTGCATCACATGCCCTGAGTGAATTATTTAAGAATTGCTCTCTATTTCACTGTCTTTGTGTTTTGTTTTCGAAATTTATTTTGATAATGGGATTTATCGGATTTTCACTGCTGCCTTTCGGCCGCTGTACACACCCTTGATTCTCTTACGGAGACATATATATCCATGGGTTTTAAGATTCTTCCTAGTCAGGTATATTCCTAGGCGTTGAATATGTGGTGTTGGGTCCATTTCGTTGAGCAAGGAGTAGGTCTTGTCTATTACATATTGGGCTTATGGAAAGTTATCTGTGCTAATTTCAGTCTCTGGTTTTATGCAGCACCCCAAGGCACCTTTCCCCATAAGCAAGCACTAGTTGGTTTTCTAAATTTGAGACCCTTTTCTATTTTGTAATTCAGTTCATGTGTAGTCAAGTTTACATTCCGTGTATTCGTGATATCTTATGATGTTTCTTTTTCTGTGTGACGTAGTTCACGTAGAATCACCGTACCTGCATCCACTCACTATGCCGCTATGGGCCTGATGACACAGATTTCATTGCTGAGTGATATTGCATTGTACGTACGTGCCACAAGTTCTTTATCCATTTTTTGCTTTCTGGGATATTTACCTGATACTGTAGACGAGCTTCTTGTGAACACAGCCGTCTCAAATATTGGGGTGGCTGTCTGTTTTTGATTTTAATTTCCGTAAGCTATAGGACCATAAGTGGAAGTGCCATAGGCTGTGTTGCTTTGTTTCTTTCGTGTTTCAGGAAACACCATACACTTCTCCAGGGTGGCTGCTGGCAATTTACATCCTGCCAATCAGCATAACAAGGCTCCCTGTTCTCCATATCCTGTCCTACCTTTCTGGATTTTACACTTTTTTCAGATGGCCCTTTTGCCAGGGGGGCAATGAGACTTCATTGTAGTGCAGATTTCATTTACAGGCTTGCTTGGTTGGCCAAAAAGGGCGTATGCGTTTTTTCCTGAATATATTCAGGAAAAAACGCATACGCCCTTTTTAGCCAAGTGCATCATTGTCGACGTTCTGCCTCTTTTCCTATGCTTTCAGGGCATTTCCAGTCTACCCCCTGCAATCGTTTTCCTGAAATTCTGCCCCGCTTTCAAGTCCCCTTCGCAGGCTTACTTCAATATATTTTTGGAGGAAAGCTGTCATTTATAACTCTGCAGGTTTGTGAATTACAGTGCCCCTGAGCTCCTTTCTTCAACTCGCTTTCTTGTGAGCTGGGCACAAAACCGCAGGATTGCTTCAGGCCCTAATCTGTTTCCAGCAGGGCACACTGAGCCTTTGTTTAATTCCTCTTCCTGGTGGGCAATGAGCGTTACATTTGCCCGTGCAGACACCTACAGCTAGTCTCTCATTGGTTCTCCCTATTCCTGTTCATTTTGCACAGAAATTGCAAGCTGTGCCAAAGAGGAGGTTAAAGGCACTGACTCTCCAAGCGGGGAGAGTGTTAGTAAAGCATCTGGAATGGTGAACCCGAGGACCAGGATACGAAAACTGAGATGCATTTTAAATCATTTCCCAATCACATGGTGGACGATACTCTTGGTTTCCCATGCATGTTTTAGCTGGAGGAAGAATCCCTTGAACCTGGAGAGTTGGGACCCATGGAATGGGTACCATGCAGTATGACTTCAAAGGGTCTGCATTTGCTCACCGAAACTCACCAATGCTATCAGCCTGAAGTGTCCAGCCTTATGTCTCAACCAGCTCTGGGTGTAGATGTGTTAAATCCCGGTTGCATCACATGCCCTGAGTGAATTATTTAAGAATTGCTCTCTATTTCACTGTCTTTATGATTTTTTTTTGAAATTTATTTTGATAATGGGATTTATCGGATTTTCACTGCTGCGTTTATGCCGCTGTACACACGCTTGATTCTCTTACGGAGACATATATATCCATGGGTTTTAAGATTCTTCCTAGTCAGGTATATTCCTAGGCGTTGAATATGTGGTGTTGGGTCCATTTCGTTGAGCAAGGAGTAGGTCTTGTCTATTACATATTTGGCTTATGGAAAGTTATCTGTGCTAATTTCAGTCTCTGGTTTTATGAAGCACCCCAACGCACCTTTCCCCATAAGCAAGCACTAGTTGGTTTTCTAAATTTGAGACCCTGTTCTGTTTTGTAATTCAGTTCATGTGTAGTCAAGTTTACATTCCGTGTATTAGTGATATCTTATGATGTTTCTTTTTCTGTGTGACGTAGTTCACGTAGAATCACCGTACCTGCATCCACTCACTATGCCGCTACGGGCCTGATGACACAGATTTCATTGCTGAGTGATATTGCATTGTACGTACGTGCCACAACTTCTTTATCCATATTTTGCTTTCTGGGATATTTACCTGTTACTGTAGACGAGCTTCTTGTGAACACAGCCGTCCCAAATATTGGGGTGGCTGTCTGTTTTTGATTTTAATTTCCGTAAGCTATAGGACCATAAGTGGAAGTGCCATAGACTGTGTTGCTTTGTTTCTTATGTGTTTCAGGAAACACCATACACTTCTCCAGGCTGGCTGCTGGCAATTTACATCCTGCCAATCAGCATAACAAGGCTCCCTGTTCTCCATATCCTGTCCTACCTTTCTGGATTTTACACTTTTTTCAGATGGCCCTCTTGCCCGGGGGGCAGTGAGACTTCATTGTAGTGCAGATTTCCTTTACAGGCTTGCTTGGTTGGCCAAAAAGGGCGTATGCGTTTTTTCCTGAATATATTTGGCCAAGTGCATCATTGTCGACGTTCTGCCTCTTTTCCTATGCTTTCAGGGCAATTCCAGTCTACCCCCTGCAATCGTTTTCCTGAAATTCTGCCCCGCTTTCAAGTCCCCTTCGCAGGCTTACTTCAATATATTTTTGGAGGATAGCTGTCATTTATAACTCTGCAGGTTTGTGAATTACAGTGCCCCTGAGCTCCTTTCTTCAACTCGCTTTCTTGTGAACTGGGCACAAAACCGCAGGATTGCTTCAGGCCCTAATCTGTTTCGGGCAGGGCATGCTGAGCCTTTGGTAAATTCCTCTTCCTGGTGGGAAATGAGCGTTACATTTGCCCGTGCAGACACCTACAGCTAGTCTCTCATTGGTTCTCCCTATTCCTGTTCATCTTGCACAGAAATTGCAAGCTGTGCCAAACAGGAGGTTAAAGGCACTGACTCTCCAAGCAGGGAGACTGTTAGTAAATCATCTGGAATGGTGAACCCGAGGACCAGGATACGAAAACTGAGATGCATTTTAAATCATTTCCCCATAACACGGTGGACCATACTGTGGGTTTCACATGCATGTTTTAGCTGGAGGAAGAATCCCTTGAACCTGAAGAGTTGGGACCCATGGAATAGGTACCATACAGTATGACTTCAAAGGGTGTGCATTTGCTCACCTAAACTCACCAATGCTATCAGCCTGAAGTGTCCAGCCTTATGTCTCAACCAGCTCTGGGTGTAGATGTGGTCAATCCCGGTTGCATCACATGCCCTGAGTGAATTATTTAAGAATTGCTCTCTATTTCACTGTCTTTGTGTTTTGTTTTCGAAATTTATTTTGATAATGGGATTTATCGGATTTTCACTGCTGCCTTTCGGCCGCTGTACACACCCTTGATTCTCTTACGGAGACATATATATCCATGGGTTTTAAGATTCTTCCTAGTCAGGTATATTCCTAGGCGTTGAATATGTGGTGTGGGGTCCATTTCGTTGAGCAAGGAGTAGGTCTTGTCTATTACATATTGGGCTTATGGAAAGTTATCTGTGCTAATTTCAGTCTCTGGTTTTATGCAGCACCTCAAGGGACCTTTCCCCATAAGCAAGCACTAGTTGGTTTTCTAAATTTGAGACCCTTTTCTATTTTGTAATTCAGTTCATGTGTAGTCAAGTTTACATTCCGTGTATTCGTGATATCTTATGATGTTTCTTTTTCTGAGTGACGTAGTTCACGTAGAATCACCGTACCTGCATCCACTCACTATGCCGCTATGGGCCTGATGACACAGATTTCATTGCTGAGTGATATTGCATTGTACGTACGTGCCACAAGTTCTTTATCCATTTTTTGCTTTCTGGGATATTTACCTGATACTGTAGACGAGCTTCTTGTGAACACAGCCGTCTCAAATATTGGGGTGGCTGTCTGTTTTTGATTTTAATTTCCGTAAGCTATAGGACCATAAGTGGAAGTGCCATAGGCTGTGTTGCTTTCTTTCTTTCGTGTTTCAGGAAACACCATACACTTCTCCAGGGTGGCTGCTGGCAATTTACATCCTGCCAATCAGCATAACAAGGCTCCCTGTTCTCCATATCCTGTCCTACCTTTCTGGATTTTACACTTTTTTCAGATGGCCCTTTTGCCAGGGGGGCAGTGAGACTTCATTGTAGTGCAGATTTCACTTACAGGCTTGCTTGGTTGGCCAAAAAGGGCGTATGCGTTTTTTCCTGAATATATTCAGGAAAAAACGCATACGCCCTTTTTGGCCAAGTGCATCATTGTCGACGTTCTGCCTCTTTTCCTATGCTTTCAGGGCAATTCCAGTCTACCCCCTGCAATCGTTTTCCTGAAATTCTGCCCCGCTTTCAAGTCCCCTTCGCAGGCTTACTTCAATATATTTTTGGAGGAAAGCTGTCATTTATAACTCTACAGGTTTGTGAATTACAGTGCCCCTGAGCTCCTTTCTTCAACTCGCTTTCTTGTGAGCTGGGCACAAAACCGCAGGATTGCTTCAGGCCCTAATCTGTTTCCAGCAGGGCACACTGAGCCTTTGTTTAATTCCTCTTCCTGGTGGGCAATGAGCATTACATTTGCCCGTGCAGACACCTACAGCTAGTCTCTCATTGGTTCTCCCTATTCCTGTTCATTTTGCACAGAAATTGCAAGCTGTGCCAAAGAGGATGTTAAAGGCACTGACTCTCCAAGCGGGGAGAGTGTTAGTAAAGCATCTGGAATGGTGAACCCGAGGACCAGGATACGAAAACTGAGATGCATTTTAAATCATTTCCCAATCACATGGTGGACGATACTCTTGGTTTCCCATGCATGTTTTAGCTGGAGGAAGAATCCCTTGAACCTGGAGAGTTGGGACCCATGGAATGGGTACCATGCAGTATGACTTCAAAGGGTCTGCATTTGCTCACCGAAACTCACCAATGCTATCAGCCTGAAGTGTCCAGCCTTATGTCTCAACCAGCTCTGGGTGTAGATGTGTTAAATCCCGGTTGCATCACATGCCCTGAGTGAATTATTTAAGAATTGCTCTCTATTTCACTGTCTTTATGATTTTTTTTTGAAATTTATTTTGATAATGGGATTTATCGGATTTTCACTGCTGCGTTTATGCCGCTGTACACACGCTTGATTCTCTTACGGAGACATATATATCCATGGGTTTTAAGATTCTTCCTAGTCAGGTATATTCCTAGGCGTTGAATATGTGGTGTTGGGTCCATTTCGTTGAGCAAGGAGTAGGTCTTGTCTATTACATATTTGGCTTATGGAAAGTTATCTGTGCTAATTTCAGTCTCTGGTTTATGAAGCACCCCAACGCACCTTTCCCCATAAGCAAGCACTAGTTGGTTTTCTAAATTTGAGACCCTGTTCTGTTTTGTAATTCAGTTCATGTGTAGTCAAGTTTACATTCCGTGTATTAGTGATATCTTATGATGTTTCTTTTTCTGTGTGACGTAGTTCACGTAGAATCACCGTACCTGCATCCACTCACTATGCCGCTACGGGCCTGATGACACAGATTTCATTGCTGAGTGATATTGCATTGTACGTACGTGCCACAACTTCTTTATCCATATTTTGCTTTCTGGGATATTTACCTGTTACTGTAGACGAGCTTCTTGTGAACACAGCCGTCCCAAATATTGGGGTGGCTGTCTGGTTTTGATTTTAATTTCCGTAAGCTATAGGACCATAAGTGGAAGTGCCATAGACTGTGTTGCTTTGTTTCTTATGTGTTTCAGGAAACACCATACACTTCTCCAGGCTGGCTGCTGGCAATTTACATCCTGCCAATCAGCATAACAAGGCTCCCTGTTCTCCATATCCTGTCCTACCTTTCTGGATTTTACACTTTTTTCAGATGGCTCTCTTGCCCGGGGGGCAGTGAGACTTCATTGTAGTGCAGATTTCCTTTACAGGCTTGCTTGGTTGGCCAAAAAGGGCGTATGCGTTTTTTCCTGAATATATTCAGGAAAAAACGCATACGCCCTTTTTGGCCAAGTGCATCATTGTCGACGTTCTGCCTCTTTTCCTATGCTTTCAGGGCAATTCCAGTCTACCCCCTGCAATCGTTTTCCTGAAATTCTGCCCCGCTTTCAAGTCCCCTTCGCAGGCTTACTTCAATATATTTTTGGAGGATAGCTGTCATTTATAACTCTGCAGGTTTGTGAATTACAGTGCCCCTGAGCTCCTTTCTTCAACTCGCTTTCTTGTGAACTGGGCACAAAACCGCAGGATTGCTTCAGGCCCTAATCTGTTTCGGGCAGGGCATGCTGAGCCTTTGGTAAATTCCTCTTCCTGGTGGGAAATGAGCGTTACATTTGCCCGTGCAGACACCTACAGCTAGTCTCTCATTGGTTCTCCCTATTCCTGTTCATCTTGCGCAGAAATTGCAAGCTGTGCCAAACAGGAGGTTAAAGGCACTGACTCTCCAAGCAGGGAGACTGTTAGTAAATCATCTGGAATGGTGAACCCGAGGACCAGGATACGAAAACTGAGATGCATTTTAAATCATTTCCCCATAACACGGTGGACCATACTGTGGGTTTCACATGCATGTTTTAGCTGGAGGAAGAATCCCTTGAACCTGAAGAGTTGGGACCCATGGAATAGGTACCATACAGTATGACTTCAAAGGGTGTGCATTTGCTCACCTAAACTCACCAATGCTATCAGCCTGAAGTGTCCAGCCTTATGTCTCAACCAGCTCTGGGTGTAGATGTGGTCAATCCCGGTTGCATCACATGCCCTGAGTGAATTATTTAAGAATTGCTCTCTATTTCACTGTCTTTGTGTTTTGTTTTCGAAATTTATTTTGATAATGGGATTTATCGGATTTTCACTGCTGCCTTTCGGCCGCTGTACACACCCTTGATTCTCTTACGGAGACATATATATCCATGGGTTTTAAGATTCTTCCTAGTCAGGTATATTCCTAGGCGTTGAATATGTGGTGTGGGGTCCATTTCGTTGAGCAAGGAGTAGGTCTTGTCTATTACATATTGGGCTTATGGAAAGTTATCTGTGCTAATTTCAGTCTCTGGTTTTATGCAGCACCCCAAGGCACCTTTCCCCATAAGCAAGCACTAGTTGGTTTTCTAAATTTGAGGCCCTGTTCTGTTTTGTAATTCAGTTCATGTGTAGTCAAGTTTACATTCCGTGTATTCGTGATATCTTATGATGTTTCTTTTTCTGTGTGACGTAGTTCACGTAGAATCACCGTACCTGCATCCACTCACTATGCCGCTATGGGCCTGATGACACAGATTTCATTGCTGAGTGATATTGCATTGTACGTACGTGCCACAAGTTCTTTATCCATTTTTTGCTTTCTGGGATATTTACCTGATACTGTAGACGAGCTTCTTGTGAACACAGCCGTCTCAAATATTGGGGTGGCTGTCTGTTTTTGATTTTAATTTCCGTAAGCTATAGGACCATAAGTGGAAGTGCCATAGGCTGTGTTGCTTTGTTTCTTTCGTGTTTCAGGAAACACCATACACTTCTCCAGGGTGGCTGCTGGCAATTTACATCCTGCCAATCAGCATAACAAGGCTCCCTGTTCTCCATATCCTGTCCTACCTTTCTGGATTTTACACTTTTTTCAGATGGCCCTTTTGCCAGGGGGGCAGTGAGACTTCATTGTAGTGCAGATTTCATTTACAGGCTTGCTTGGTTGGCCAAAAAGGGCGTATGCGTTTTTTCCTGAATATATTCAGGAAAAAACGCATACACCCTTTTTGGCCAAGTGCATCATTGTCGACGTTCTGCCTCTTTTCCTATGCTTTCAGGGCAATTCCAGTCTGCCCCCTGCAATCGTTTTCCTGAAATTCTGCCCCGCTTTCAAGTCCCCTTCGCAGGCTTACTTCAATATATTTTTGGAGGAAAGCTGTCATTTATAACTCTGCAGGTTTGTGAATTACAGTGCCCCTGAGCTCCTTTCTTCAACTCGCTTTCTTGTGAGCTGGGCACAAAACCGCAGGATTGCTTCAGGCCCTAATCTGTTTCCAGCAGGGCACACTGAGCCTTTGTTTAATTCCTCTTCCTGGTGGGCAATGAGCGTTACATTTGCCCGTGCAGACACCTACAGCTAGTCTCTCATTGGTTCTCCCTATTCCTGTTCATTTTGCACAGAAATTGCAAGCTGTGCCAAAGAGGAGGTTAAAGGCACTGACTCTCCAAGCGGGGAGAGTGTTAGTAAAGCATCTGGAATGGTGAACCCGAGGACCAGGATACGAAAACTGAGATGCATTTTAAATCATTTCCCAATCACATGGTGGACGATACTCTTGGTTTCCCATGCATGTTTTAGCTGGAGGAAGAATCCCTTGAACCTGGAGAGTTGGGACCCATGGAATGGGTACCATGCAGTATGACTTCAAAGGGTCTGCATTTGCTCACCGAAACTCACCAATGCTATCAGCCTGAAGTGTCCAGCCTTATGTCTCAACCAGCTCTGGGTGTAGATGTGTTAAATCCCGGTTGCATCACATGCCCTGAGTGAATTATTTAAGAATTGCTCTCTATTTCACTGTCTTTATGATTTTTTTTTGAAATTTATTTTGATAATGGGATTTATCGGATTTTCACTGCTGCGTTTATGCCGCTGTACACACGCTTGATTCTCTTACGGAGACATATATATCCATGGGTTTTAAGATTCTTCCTAGTCAGGTATATTCCTAGGCGTTGAATATGTGGTGTTGGGTCCATTTCGTTGAGCAAGGAGTAGGTCTTGTCTATTACATATTTGGCTTATGGAAAGTTATCTGTGCTAATTTCAGTCTCTGGTTTTATGAAGCACCCCAACGCACCTTTCCCCATAAGCAAGCACTAGTTGGTTTTCTAAATTTGAGACCCTGTTCTGTTTTGTAATTCAGTTCATGTGTAGTCAAGTTTACATTCTGTGTATTAGTGATATCTTATGATGTTTCTTTTTCTGTGTGACGTAGTTCACGTAGAATCACCGTACCTGCATCCACTCACTATGCCGCTACGGGCCTGATGACACAGATTTCATTGCTGAGTGATATTGCATTGTACGTACGTGCCACAACTTCTTTATCCATATTTTGCTTTCTGGGATATTTACCTGTTACTGTAGACGAGCTTCTTGTGAACACAGCCGTCCCAAATATTGGGGTGGCTGTCTGTTTTTGATTTTAATTTCCGTAAGCTATAGGACCATAAGTGGAAGTGCCATAGACTGTGTTGCTTTGTTTCTTATGTGTTTCAGGAAACACCATACACTTCTCCAGGCTGGCTGCTGGCAATTTACATCCTGCCAATCAGCATAACAAGGCTCCCTGTTCTCCATATCCTGTCCTACCTTTCTGGATTTTACACTTTTTTCAGATGGCCCTCTTGCCCGGGGGGCAGTGAGACTTCATTGTAGTGCAGATTTCCTTTACAGGCTTGCTTGGTTGGCCAAAAAGGGCGTATGCGTTTTTTCCTGAATATATTCAGGAAAAAACGCATACGCCCTTTTTGGCCAAGTGCATCATTGTCGACGTTCTGCCTCTTTTGCTATGCTTTCAGGGCAATTCCAGTCTACCCCCTGCAATCGTTTTCCTGAAATTCTGCCCCGCTTTCAAGTCCCCTTCGCAGGCTTACTTCAATATATTTTTGGAGGATAGCTGTCATTTATAACTCTGCAGGTTTGTGAATTACAGTGCCCCTGAGCTCCTTTCTTCAACTCGCTTTCTTGTGAGCTGGGCACAAAACCGCAGGATTGCTTCAGGCCCTAATCTGTTTCCAGCAGGGCACACTGAGCCTTTGTTTAATTCCTCTTCCTGGTGGGCAATGAGCGTTACATTTGCCCGTGCAGACACCTACAGCTAGTCTCTCATTGGTTCTCCCTATTCCTGTTCATTTTGCACAGAAATTGCAAGCTGTGCCAAAGAGGAGGTTAAAGGCACTGACTCTCCAAGCGGGGAGAGTGTTAGTAAAGCATCTGGAATGGTGAACCCGAGGACCAGGATACGAAAACTGAGATGCATTTTAAATCATTTCCCAATCACATGGTGGACGATACTCTTGTTTTCCCATGCATGTTTTAGCTGGAGGAAGAATCCCTTGAACCTGGAGAGTTGGGACCCATGGAATGGGTACCATGCAGTATGACTTCAAAGGGTCTGCATTTGCTCACCGAAACTCACCAATGCTATCAGCCTGAAGTGTCCAGCCTTATGTCTCAACCAGCTCTGGGTGTAGATGTGTTAAATCCCGGTTGCATCACATGCCCTGAGTGAATTATTTAAGAATTGCTCTCTATTTCACTGTCTTTATGATTTTTTTTTGAAATTTATTTTGATAATGGGATTTATCGGATTTTCACTGCTGCGTTTATGCCGCTGTACACACGCTTGATTCTCTTACGGAGACATATATATCCATGGGTTTTAAGATTCTTCCTAGTCAGGTATATTCCTAGGCGTTGAATATGTGGTGTTGGGTCCATTTCGTTGAGCAAGGAGTAGGTCTTGTCTATTACATATTTGGCTTATGGAAAGTTATCTGTGCTAATTTCAGTCTCTGGTTTTATGAAGCACCCCAACGCACCTTTCCCCATAAGCAAGCACTAGTTGGTTTTCTAAATTTGAGACCCTGTTCTGTTTTGTAATTCAGTTCATGTGTAGTCAAGTTTACATTCCGTGTATTAGTGATATCTTATGATGTTTCTTTTTCTGTGTGACGTAGTTCACGTAGAATCACCGTACCTGCATCCACTCACTATGCCGCTACGGGCCTGATGACACAGATTTCATTGCTGAGTGATATTGCATTGTACGTACGTGCCACAACTTCTTTATCCATATTTTGCTTTCTGGGATATTTACCTGTTACTGTAGACGAGCTTCTTGTGAACACAGCCGTCCCAAATATTGGGGTGGCTGTCTGTTTTTGATTTTAATTTCCGTAAGCTATAGGACCATAAGTGGAAGTGCCATAGACTGTGTTGCTTTGTTTCTTATGTGTTTCAGGAAACACCATACACTTCTCCAGGCTGGCTGCTGGCAATTTACATCCTGCCAATCAGCATAACAAGGCTCCCTGTTCTCCATATCCTGTCCTACCTTTCTGGATTTTACACTTTTTTCAGATGGCCCTCTTGCCCGGGGGGCAGTGAGACTTCATTGTAGTGCAGATTTCCTTTACAGGCTTGCTTGGTTGGCCAAAAAGGGCGTATGCGTTTTTTCCTGAATATATTCAGGAAAAAACGCATACGCCCTTTTTGGCCAAGTGCATCATTGTCGACGTTCTGCCTCTTTTCCTATGCTTTCAGGGCAATTCCAGTCTACCCCCTGCAATCGTTTTCCTGAAATTCTGCCCCGCTTTCAAGTCCCCTTCGCAGGCTTACTTCAATATATTTTTGGAGGATAGCTGTCATTTATAACTCTGCAGGTTTGTGAATTACAGTGCCCCTGAGCTCCTTTCTTCAACTCGCTTTCTTGTGAACTGGGCACAAAACCGCAGGATTGCTTCAGGCCCTAATCTGTTTCGGGCAGGGCATGCTGAGCCTTTGGTAAATTCCTCTTCCTGGTGGGAAATGAGCGTTACATTTGCCCGTGCAGACACCTACAGCTAGTCTCTCATTGGTTCTCCCTATTCCTGTTCATCTTGCACAGAAATTGCAAGCTGTGCCAAACAGGAGGTTAAAGGCACTGACTCTCCAAGCAGGGAGACTGTTAGTAAATCATCTGGAATGGTGAACCCGAGGACCAGGATACGAAAACTGAGATGCATTTTAAATCATTTCCCCATAACACGGTGGACCATACTGTGGGTTTCACATGCATGTTTTAGCTGGAGGAAGAATCCCTTGAACCTGAAGAGTTGGGACCCATGGAATAGGTACCATACAGTATGACTTCAAAGGGTGTGCATTTGCTCACCTAAACTCACCAATGCTATCAGCCTGAAGTGTCCAGCCTTATGTCTCAACCAGCTCTGGGTGTAGATGTGGTGAATCCCGGTTGCATCACATGCCCTGAGTGAATTATTTAAGAATTGCTCTCTATTTCACTGTCTTTGTGTTTTGTTTTCGAAATTTATTTTGATAATGGGATTTATCGGATTTTCACTGCTGCCTTTCGGCCGCTGTACACACCCTTGATTCTCTTACGGAGACATATATATCCATGGGTTTTAAGATTCTTCCTAGTCAGGTATATTCCTAGGCGTTGAATATGTGGTGTTGGGTCCATTTCGTTGAGCAAGGAGTAGGTCTTGTCTATTACATATTGGGCTTATGGAAAGTTATCTGTGCTAATTTCAGTCTCTGGTTTTATGCAGCACCCCAAGGCACCTTTCCCCATAAGCAAGCACTAGTTGGTTTTCTAAATTTGAGACCCTTTTCTATTTTGTAATTCAGTTCATGTGTAGTCAAGTTTACATTCCGTGTATTCGTGATATCTTATGATGTTTCTTTTTCTGTGTGACGTAGTTCACGTAGAATCACCGTACCTGCATCCACTCACTATGCCGCTATGGGCCTGATGACACAGATTTCATTGCTGAGTTATATTGCATTGTACGTAAGTGCCACAAGTTCTTTATCCATTTTTTGCTTTCTGGGATATTTACCTGATACTGTAGACGAGCTTCTTGTGAACACAGCCGTCTCAAATATTGGGGTGGCTGTCTGTTTTTGATTTTAATTTCCGTAAGCTATAGGACCATAAGTGGAAGTGCCATAGGCTGTGTTGCTTTGTTTCTTTCGTGTTTCAGGAAACACCATACACTTCTCCAGGGTGGCTGCTGGCAATTTACATCCTGCCAATCAGCATAACAAGGCTCCCTGTTCTCCATATCCTGTCCTACCTTTCTGGATTTTACACTTTTTTCAGATGGCCCTTTTGCCAGGGGGGCAGTGAGACTTCATTGTAGTGCAGATTTCATTTACAGGCTTGCTTGGTTGGCCAAAAAGGGCGTATGCGTTTTTTCCTGAATATATTCAGGAAAAAACGCATACGCCCTTTTTGGCCAAGTGCATCATTGTCGACGTTCTGCCTCTTTTCCTATGCTTTCAGGGCAATTCCAGTCTACCCCCTGCAATCGTTTTCCTGAAATTCTGCCCCGCTTTCAAGTCCCCTTCGCAGGCTTACTTCAATATATTTTTGGAGGAAAGCTGTCATTTATAACTCTGCAGGTTTGTGAATTACAGTGCCCCTGAGCTCCTTTCTTCAACTCGCTTTCTTGTGAGCTGGGCACAAAACCGCAGGATTGCTTCAGGCCCTAATCTGTTTCCAGCAGGGCACACTGAGCCTTTGTTTAATTCCTCTTCCTGGTGGGCAATGAGCGTTACATTTGCCCGTGCAGACACCTACAGCTAGTCTCTCATTGGTTCTCCCTATTCCTGTTCATTTTGCACAGAAATTGCAAGCTGTGCCAAAGAGGAGGTTAAAGGCACTGACTCTCCAAGCGGGGAGAGTGTTAGTAAAGCATCTGGAATGGTGAACCCGAGGACCAGGATACGAAAACTGAGATGCATTTTAAATCATTTCCCAATCACATGGTGGACGATACTCTTGGTTTCCCATGCATGTTTTAGCTGGAGGAAGAATCCCTTGAACCTGGAGAGTTGGGACCCATGGAATGGGTACCATGCAGTATGACTTCAAAGGGTCTGCATTTGCTCACCGAAACTCACCAATGCTATCAGCCTGAAGTGTCCAGCCTTATGTCTCAACCAGCTCTGGGTGTAGATGTGTTAAATCCCGGTTGCATCACATGCCCTGAGTGAATTATTTAAGAATTGCTCTCTATTTCACTGTCTTTATGATTTTTTTTTGAAATTTATTTTGATAATGGGATTTATCGGATTTTCACTGCTGCGTTTATGCCGCTGTACACACGCTTGATTCTCTTACGGAGACATATATATCCATGGGTTTTAAGATTCTTCCTAGTCAGGTATATTCCTAGGCGTTGAATATGTGGTGTTGGGTCCATTTCGTTGAGCAAGGAGTAGGTCTTGTCTATTACATATTTGGCTTATGGAAAGTTATCTGTGCTAATTTCAGTCTCTGGTTTTATGAAGCACCCCAACGCACCTTTCCCCATAAGCAAGCACTAGTTGGTTTTCTAAATTTGAGACCCTGTTCTGTTTTGTAATTCAGTTCATGTGTAGTCAAGTTTACATTCCGTGTATTAGTGATATCTTATGATGTTTCTTTTTCTGTGTGACGTAGTTCACGTAGAATCACCGTACCTGCATCCACTCACTATGCCGCTACGGGCCTGATGACACAGATTTCATTGCTGAGTGATATTGCATTGTACGTACGTGCCACAACTTCTTTATCCATATTTTGCTTTCTGGGATATTTACCTGTTACTGTAGACGAGCTTCTTGTGAACACAGCCGTCCCAAATATTGGGGTGGCTGTCTGTTTTTGATTTTAATTTCCGTAAGCTATAGGACCATAAGTGGAAGTGCCATAGACTGTGTTGCTTTGTTTCTTATGTGTTTCAGGAAACACCATACACTTCTCCAGGCTGGCTGCTGGCAATTTACATCCTGCCAATCAGCATAACAAGGCTCCCTGTTCTCCATATCCTGTCCTACCTTTCTGGATTTTACACTTTTTTCAGATGGCCCTCTTGCCCGGGGGGCAATGAGACTTCATTGTAGTGCAGATTTCCTTTACAGGCTTGCTTGGTTGGCCAAAAAGGGCGTATGCTTTTTTTCCTGAATATATTCAGGAAAAAACGCATACGCCCTTTTTGGCCAAGTGCATCATTGTCGACGTTCTGCCTCTTTTCCTATGCTTTCAGGGCAATTCCAGTCTACCCCCTGCAATCGTTTTCCTGAAATTCTGCCCCGCTTTCAAGTCCCCTTCGCAGGCTTACTTCAATATATTTTTGGAGGAAAGCTGTCATTTATAACTCTGCAGGTTTGTGAATTACAGTGCCCCTGAGCTCCTTTCTTCAACTCGCTTTCTTGTGAACTGGGCACAAAACCGCAGGATTGCTTCAGGCCCTAATCTGTTTCGGGCAGGGCATGCTGAGCCTTTGGTAAATTCCTCTTCCTGGTGGGAAATGAGCGTTACATTTGCCCGTGCAGACACCTACAGCTAGTCTCTCATTGGTTCTCCCTATTCCTGTTCATCTTGCACAGAAATTGCAAGCTGTGCCAAACAGGAGGTTAAAGGCACTGACTCTCCAAGCAGGGAGACTGTTAGTAAATCATCTGGAATGGTGAACCCGAGGACCAGGATACGAAAACTGAGATGCATTTTAAATCATTTCCCCATAACACGGTGGACCATACTGTGGGTTTCACATGCATGTTTTAGCTGGAGGAAGAATCCCTTGAACCTGAAGAGTTGGGACCCATGGAATAGGTACCATACAGTATGACTTCAAAGGGTGTGCATTTGCTCACCTAAACTCACCAATGCTATCAGCCTGAAGTGTCCAGCCTTATGTCTCAACCAGCTCTGGGTGTAGATGTGGTCAATCCCGGTTGCATCACATGCCCTGAGTGAATTATTTAAGAATTGCTCTCTATTTCACTGTCTTTGTGTTTTGTTTTCGAAATTTATTTTGATAATGGGATTTATCGGATTTTCACTGCTGCCTTTCGGCCGCTGTACACACCCTTGATTCTCTTACGGAGACATATATATCCATGGGTTTTAAGATTCTTCCTAGTCAGGTATATTCCTAGGCGTTGAATATGTGGTGTTGGGTCCATTTCGTTGAGCAAGGAGTAGGTCTTGTCTATTACATATTGGGCTTATGGAAAGTTATCTGTGCTAATTTCAGTCTCTGGTTTTATGCAGCACCCCAAGGCACCTTTCCCCATAAGCAAGCACTAGTTGGTTTTCTAAATTTGAGACCCTTTTCTATTTTGTAATTCAGTTCATGTGTAGTCAAGTTTACATTCCGTGTATTCGTGATATCTTATGATGTTTCTTTTTCTGTGTGACGTAGTTCACGTAGAATCACCGTACCTGCATCCACTCACTATGCCGCTATGGGCCTGATGACACAGATTTCATTGCTGAGTGATATTGCATTGTACGTACGTGCCACAAGTTCTTTATCCATTTTTTGCTTTCTGGGATATTTACCTGATACTGTAGACGAGCTTCTTGTGAACACAGCCGTCTCAAATATTGGGGTGGCTGTCTGTTTTTGATTTTAATTTCCGTAAGCTATAGGACCATAAGTGGAAGTGCCATAGGCTGTGTTGCTTTGTTTCTTTCGTGTTTCAGGAAACACCATACACTTCTCCAGGGTGGCTGCTGGCAATTTACATCCTGCCAATCAGCATAACAAGGCTCCCTGTTCTCCATATCCTGTCCTACCTTTCTGGATTTCACACATTTTTCAGATGGCCCTTTTGCCAGGGGGGCAGTGAGACTTCATTGTAGTGCAGATTTCATTTACAGGCTTGCTTGGTTGGCCAAAAAGGGCGTATGCGTTTTTTCCTGAATATATTCAGGAAAAAACGCATACGCCCTTTTTGGCCAAGTGCATCATTGTCGACGTTCTGCCTCTTTTCCTATGCTTTCAGGGCAATTCCAGTCTACCCCCTGCAATCGTTTTCCTGAAATTCTGCCCCGCTTTCAAGTCCCCTTCGCAGGCTTACTTCAATATATTTTTGGAGGAAAGCTGTCATTTATAACTCTGCAGGTTTGTGAATTACAGTGCCCCTGAGCTCCTTTCTTCAACTCGCTTTCTTGTGAGCTGGGCACAAAACCGCAGGATTGCTTCAGGCCCTAATCTGTTTCCAGCAGGGCACACTGAGCCTTTGTTTAATTCCTCTTCCTGGTGGGCAATGAGCGTTACATTTGCCCGTGCAGACACCTACAGCTAGTCTCTCATTGGTTCTCCCTATTCCTGTTCATTTTGCACAGAAATTGCAAGCTGTGCCAAAGAGGAGGTTAAAGGCACTGACTCTCCAAGCGGGGAGAGTGTTAGTAAAGCATCTGGAATGGTGAACCCGAGGACCAGGATACGAAAACTGAGATGCATTTTAAATCATTTCCCAATCACATGGTGGACGATACTCTTGGTTTCCCATGCATGTTTTAGCTGGAGGAAGAATCCCTTGAACCTGGAGAGTTGGGACCCATGGAATGGGTACCATGCAGTATGACTTCAAAGGGTCTGCATTTGCTCACCGAAACTCACCAATGCTATCAGCCTGAAGTGTCCAGCCTTATGTCTCAACCAGCTCTGGGTGTAGATGTGTTAAATCCCGGTTGCATCACATGCCCTGAGTGAATTATTTAAGAATTGCTCTCTATTTCACTGTCTTTATGATTTTTTTTTGAAATTTATTTTGATAATGGGATTTATCGGATTTTCACTGCTGCGTTTATGCCGCTGTACACACGCTTGATTCTCTTACGGAGACATATATATCCATGGGTTTTAAGATTCTTCCTAGTCAGGTATATTCCTAGGCGTTGAATATGTGGTGTTGGGTCCATTTCGTTGAGCAAGGAGTAGGTCTTGTCTATTACATATTTGGCTTATGGAAAGTTATCTGTGCTAATTTCAGTCTCTGGTTTTATGAAGCACCCCAACGCACCTTTCCCCATAAGCAAGCACTAGTTGGTTTTCTAAATTTGAGACCCTGTTCTGTTTTGTAATTCAGTTCATGTGTAGTCAAGTTTACATTCTGTGTATTAGTGATATCTTATGATGTTTCTTTTTCTGTGTGACGTAGTTCACGTAGAATCACCGTACCTGCATCCACTCACTATGCCGCTACGGGCCTGATGACACAGATTTCATTGCTGAGTGATATTGCATTGTACGTACGTGCCACAACTTCTTTATCCATATTTTGCTTTCTGGGATATTTACCTGTTACTGTAGACGAGCTTCTTGTGAACACAGCCGTCCCAAATATTGGGGTGGCTGTCTGTTTTTGATTTTAATTTCCGTAAGCTATAGGACCATAAGTGGAAGTGCCATAGACTGTGTTGCTTTGTTTCTTATGTGTTTCAGGAAACACCATACACTTCTCCAGGCTGGCTGCTGGCAATTTACATCCTGCCAATCAGCATAACAAGGCTCCCTGTTCTCCATATCCTGTCCTACCTTTCTGGATTTTACACTTTTTTCAGATGGCCCTCTTGCCCGGGGGGCAGTGAGACTTCATTGTAGTGCAGATTTCCTTTACAGGCTTGCTTGGTTGGCCAAAAAGGGCGTATGCGTTTTTTCCTGAATATATTCAGGAAAAAACGCATACGCCCTTTTTGGCCAAGTGCATCATTGTCGACGTTCTGCCTCTTTTGCTATGCTTTCAGGGCAATTCCAGTCTACCCCCTGCAATCGTTTTCCTGAAATTCTGCCCCGCTTTCAAGTCCCCTTCGCAGGCTTACTTCAATATATTTTTGGAGGATAGCTGTCATTTATAACTCTGCAGGTTTGTGAATTACAGTGCCCCTGAGCTCCTTTCTTCAACTCGCTTTCTTGTGAGCTGGGCACAAAACCGCAGGATTGCTTCAGGCCCTAATCTGTTTCCAGCAGGGCACACTGAGCCTTTGTTTAATTCCTCTTCCTGGTGGGCAATGAGCGTTACATTTGCCCGTGCAGACACCTACAGCTAGTCTCTCATTGGTTCTCCCTATTCCTGTTCATTTTGCACAGAAATTGCAAGCTGTGCCAAAGAGGAGGTTAAAGGCACTGACTCTACAAGCGGGGAGAGTGTTAGTAAAGCATCTGGAATGGTGAACCCGAGGACCAGGATACGAAAACTGAGATGCATTTTAAATCATTTCCCAATCACATGGTGGACGATACTCTTGTTTTCCCATGCATGTTTTAGCTGGAGGAAGAATCCCTTGAACCTGGAGAGTTGGGACCCATGGAATGGGTACCATGCAGTATGACTTCAAAGGGTCTGCATTTGCTCACCGAAACTCACCAATGCTATCAGCCTGAAGTGTCCAGCCTTATGTCTCAACCAGCTCTGGGTGTAGATGTGTTAAATCCCGGTTGCATCACATGCCCTGAGTGAATTATTTAAGAATTGCTCTCTATTTCACTGTCTTTATGATTTTTTTTTGAAATTTATTTTGATAATGGGATTTATCGGATTTTCACTGCTGCGTTTATGCCGCTGTACACACGCTTGATTCTCTTACGGAGACATATATATCCATGGGTTTTAAGATTCTTCCTAGTCAGGTATATTCCTAGGCGTTGAATATGTGGTGTTGGGTCCATTTCGTTGAGCAAGGAGTAGGTCTTGTCTATTACATATTTGGCTTATGGAAAGTTATCTGTGCTAATTTCAGTCTCTGGTTTTATGAAGCACCCCAACGCACCTTTCCCCATAAGCAAGCACTAGTTGGTTTTCTAAATTTGAGACCCTGTTCTGTTTTGTAATTCAGTTCATGTGTAGTCAAGTTTACATTCCGTGTATTAGTGATATCTTATGATGTTTCTTTTTCTGTGTGACGTAGTTCACGTAGAATCACCGTACCTGCATCCACTCACTATGCCGCTACGGGCCTGATGACACAGATTTCATTGCTGAGTGATATTGCATTGTACGTACGTGCCACAACTTCTTTATCCATATTTTGCTTTCTGGGATATTTACCTGTTACTGTAGACGAGCTTCTTGTGAACACAGCCGTCCCAAATATTGGGGTGGCTGTCTGTTTTTGATTTTAATTTCCGTAAGCTATAGGACCATAAGTGGAAGTGCCATAGACTGTGTTGCTTTGTTTCTTATGTGTTTCAGGAAACACCATACACTTCTCCAGGCTGGCTGCTGGCAATTTACATCCTGCCAATCAGCATAACAAGGCTCCCTGTTCTCCATATCCTGTCCTACCTTTCTGGATTTTACACTTTTTTCAGATGGCCCTCTTGCCCGGGGGGCAGTGAGACTTCATTGTAGTGCAGATTTCCTTTACAGGCTTGCTTGGTTGGCCAAAAAGGGCGTATGCGTTTTTTCCTGAATATATTCAGGAAAAAACGCATACGCCCTTTTTGGCCAAGTGCATCATTGTCGACGTTCTGCCTCTTTTCCTATGCTTTCAGGGCAATTCCAGTCTACCCCCTGCAATCGTTTTCCTGAAATTCTGCCCCGCTTTCAAGTCCCCTTCGCAGGCTTACTTCAATATATTTTTGGAGGATAGCTGTCATTTATAACTCTGCAGGTTTGTGAATTACAGTGCCCCTGAGCTCCTTTCTTCAACTCGCTTTCTTGTGAACTGGGCACAAAACCGCAGGATTGCTTCAGGCCCTAATCTGTTTCGGGCAGGGCATGCTGAGCCTTTGGTAAATTCCTCTTCCTGGTGGGAAATGAGCGTTACATTTGCCCGTGCAGACACCTACAGCTAGTCTCTCATTGGTTCTCCCTATTCCTGTTCATCTTGCACAGAAATTGCAAGCTGTGCCAAACAGGAGGTTAAAGGCACTGACTCTCCAAGCAGGGAGACTGTTAGTAAATCATCTGGAATGGTGAACCCGAGGACCAGGATACGAAAACTGAGATGCATTTTAAATCATTTCCCCATAACACGGTGGACCATACTGTGGGTTTCACATGCATGTTTTAGCTGGAGGAAGAATCCCTTGAACCTGAAGAGTTGGGACCCATGGAATAGGTACCATACAGTATGACTTCAAAGGGTGTGCATTTGCTCACCTAAACTCACCAATGCTATCAGCCTGAAGTGTCCAGCCTTATGTCTCAACCAGCTCTGGGTGTAGATGTGGTGAATCCCGGTTGCATCACATGCCCTGAGTGAATTATTTAAGAATTGCTCTCTATTTCACTGTCTTTGTGTTTTGTTTTCGAAATTTATTTTGATAATGGGATTTATCGGATTTTCACTGCTGCCTTTCGGCCGCTGTACACACCCTTGATTCTCTTACGGAGACATATATATCCATGGGTTTTAAGATTCTTCCTAGTCAGGTATATTCCTAGGCGTTGAATATGTGGTGTTGGGTCCATTTCGTTGAGCAAGGAGTAGGTCTTGTCTATTACATATTGGGCTTATGGAAAGTTATCTGTGCTAATTTCAGTCTCTGGTTTTATGCAGCACCCCAAGGCACCTTTCCCCATAAGCAAGCACTAGTTGGTTTTCTAAATTTGAGACCCTTTTCTATTTTGTAATTCAGTTCATGTGTAGTCAAGTTTACATTCCGTGTATTCGTGATATCTTATGATGTTTCTTTTTCTGTGTGACGTAGTTCACGTAGAATCACCGTACCTGCATCCACTCACTATGCCGCTATGGGCCTGATGACACAGATTTCATTGCTGAGTTATATTGCATTGTACGTAAGTGCCACAAGTTCTTTATCCATTTTTTGCTTTCTGGGATATTTACCTGATACTGTAGACGAGCTTCTTGTGAACACAGCCGTCTCAAATATTGGGGTGGCTGTCTGTTTTTGATTTTAATTTCCGTAAGCTATAGGACCATAAGTGGAAGTGCCATAGGCTGTGTTGCTTTGTTTCTTTCGTGTTTCAGGAAACACCATACACTTCTCCAGGGTGGCGGCTGGCAATTTACATCCTGCCAATCAGCATAACAAGGCTCCCTGTTCTCCATATCCTGTCCTACCTTTCTGGATTTTACACTTTTTTCAGATGGCCCTTTTGCCAGGGGGGCAGTGAGACTTCATTGTAGTGCAGATTTCATTTACAGGCTTGCTTGGTTGGCCAAAAAGGGCGTATGCGTTTTTTCCTGAATATATTCAGGAAAAAACGCATACGCCCTTTTTGGCCAAGTGCATCATTGTCGACGTTCTGCCTCTTTTCCTATGCTTTCAGGGCAATTCCAGTCTACCCCCTGCAATCGTTTTCCTGAAATTCTGCCCCGCTTTCAAGTCCCCTTCGCAGGCTTACTTCAATATATTTTTGGAGGAAAGCTGTCATTTATAACTCTGCAGGTTTGTGAATTACAGTGCCCCTGAGCTCCTTTCTTCAACTCGCTTTCTTGTGAGCTGGGCACAAAACCGCAGGATTGCTTCAGGCCCTAATCTGTTTCCAGCAGGGCACACTGAGCCTTTGTTTAATTCCTCTTCCTGGTGGGCAATGAGCGTTACATTTGCCCGTGCAGACACCTACAGCTAGTCTCTCATTGGTTCTCCCTATTCCTGTTCATTTTGCACAGAAATTGCAAGCTGTGCCAAAGAGGAGGTTAAAGGCACTGACTCTCCAAGCGGGGAGAGTGTTAGTAAAGCATCTGGAATGGTGAACCCGAGGACCAGGATACGAAAACTGAGATGCATTTTAAATCATTTCCCAATCACATGGTGGACGATACTCTTGGTTTCCCATGCATGTTTTAGCTGGAGGAAGAATCCCTTGAACCTGGAGAGTTGGGACCCATGGAATGGGTACCATGCAGTATGACTTCAAAGGGTCTGCATTTGCTCACCGAAACTCACCAATGCTATCAGCCTGAAGTGTCCAGCCTTATGTCTCAACCAGCTCTGGGTGTAGATGTGTTAAATCCCGGTTGCATCACATGCCCTGAGTGAATTATTTAAGAATTGCTCTCTATTTCACTGTCTTTATGATTTTTTTTTGAAATTTATTTTGATAATGGGATTTATCGGATTTTCACTGCTGCGTTTATGCCGCTGTACACACGCTTGATTCTCTTACGGAGACATATATATCCATGGGTTTTAAGATTCTTCCTAGTCAGGTATATTCCTAGGCGTTGAATATGTGGTGTTGGGTCCATTTCGTTGAGCAAGGAGTAGGTCTTGTCTATTACATATTTGGCTTATGGAAAGTTATCTGTGCTAATTTCAGTCTCTGGTTTTATGAAGCACCCCAACGCACCTTTCCCCATAAGCAAGCACTAGTTGGTTTTCTAAATTTGAGACCCTGTTCTGTTTTGTAATTCAGTTCATGTGTAGTCAAGTTTACATTCCGTGTATTAGTGATATCTTATGATGTTTCTTTTTCTGTGTGACGTAGTTCACGTAGAATCACCGTACCTGCATCCACTCACTATGCCGCTACGGGCCTGATGACACAGATTTCATTGCTGAGTGATATTGCATTGTACGTACGTGCCACAACTTCTTTATCCATATTTTGCTTTCTGGGATATTTACCTGTTACTGTAGACGAGCTTCTTGTGAACACAGCCGTCCCAAATATTGGGGTGGCTGTCTGTTTTTGATTTTAATTTCCGTAAGCTATAGGACCATAAGTGGAAGTGCCATAGACTGTGTTGCTTTGTTTCTTATGTGTTTCAGGAAACACCATACACTTCTCCAGGCTGGCTGCTGGCAATTTACATCCTGCCAATCAGCATAACAAGGCTCCCTGTTCTCCATATCCTGTCCTACCTTTCTGGATTTTACACTTTTTTCAGATGGCCCTCTTGCCCGGGGGGCAATGAGACTTCATTGTAGTGCAGATTTCCTTTACAGGCTTGCTTGGTTGGCCAAAAAGGGCGTATGCTTTTTTTCCTGAATATATTCAGGAAAAAACGCATACGCCCTTTTTGGCCAAGTGCATCATTGTCGACGTTCTGCCTCTTTTCCTATGCTTTCAGGGCAATTCCAGTCTACCCCCTGCAATCGTTTTCCTGAAATTCTGCCCCGCTTTCAAGTCCCCTTCGCAGGCTTACTTCAATATATTTTTGGAGGAAAGCTGTCATTTATAACTCTGCAGGTTTGTGAATTACAGTGCCCCTGAGCTCCTTTCTTCAACTCGCTTTCTTGTGAACTGGGCACAAAACCGCAGGATTGCTTCAGGCCCTAATCTGTTTCGGGCAGGGCATGCTGAGCCTTTGGTAAATTCCTCTTCCTGGTGGGAAATGAGCGTTACATTTGCCCGTGCAGACACCTACAGCTAGTCTCTCATTGGTTCTCCCTATTCCTGTTCATCTTGCACAGAAATTGCAAGCTGTGCCAAACAGGAGGTTAAAGGCACTGACTCTCCAAGCAGGGAGACTGTTAGTAAATCATCTGGAATGGTGAACCCGAGGACCAGGATACGAAAACTGAGATGCATTTTAAATCATTTCCCCATAACACGGTGGACCATACTGTGGGTTTCACATGCATGTTTTAGCTGGAGGAAGAATCCCTTGAACCTGAAGAGTTGGGACCCATGGAATAGGTACCATACAGTATGACTTCAAAGGGTGTGCATTTGCTCACCTAAACTCACCAATGCTATCAGCCTGAAGTGTCCAGCCTTATGTCTCAACCAGCTCTGGGTGTAGATGTGGTCAATCCCGGTTGCATCACATGCCCTGAGTGAATTATTTAAGAATTGCTCTCTATTTCACTGTCTTTGTGTTTTGTTTTCGAAATTTATTTTGATAATGGGATTTATCGGATTTTCACTGCTGCCTTTCGGCCGCTGTACACACCCTTGATTCTCTTACGGAGACATATATATCCATGGGTTTTAAGATTCTTCCTAGTCAGGTATATTCCTAGGCGTTGAATATGTGGTGTTGGGTCCATTTCGTTGAGCAAGGAGTAGGTCTTGTCTATTACATATTGGGCTTATGGAAAGTTATCTGTGCTAATTTCAGTCTCTGGTTTTATGCAGCACCCCAAGGCACCTTTCCCCATAAGCAAGCACTAGTTGGTTTTCTAAATTTGAGACCCTTTTCTATTTTGTAATTCAGTTCATGTGTAGTCAAGTTTACATTCCGTGTATTCGTGATATCTTATGATGTTTCTTTTTCTGTGTGACGTAGTTCACGTAGAATCACCGTACCTGCATCCACTCACTATGCCGCTATGGGCCTGATGACACAGATTTCATTGCTGAGTGATATTGCATTGTACGTACGTGCCACAAGTTCTTTATCCATTTTTTGCTTTCTGGGATATTTACCTGATACTGTAGACGAGCTTCTTGTGAACACAGCCGTCTCAAATATTGGGGTGGCTGTCTGTTTTTGATTTTAATTTCCGTAAGCTATAGGACCATAAGTGGAAGTGCCATAGGCTGTGTTGCTTTGTTTCTTTCGTGTTTCAGGAAACACCATACACTTCTCCAGGGTGGCTGCTGGCAATTTACATCCTGCCAATCAGCATAACAAGGCTCCCTGTTCTCCATATCCTGTCCTACCTTTCTGGATTTCACACTTTTTTCAGATGGCCCTTTTGCCAGGGGGGCAGTGAGACTTCATTGTAGTGCAGATTTCATTTACAGGCTTGCTTGGTTGGCCAAAAAGGGCGTATGCGTTTTTTCCTGAATATATTCAGGAAAAAACGCATACGCCCTTTTTGGCCAAGTGCATCATTGTCGACGTTCTGCCTCTTTTCCTATGCTTTCAGGGCAATTCCAGTCTACCCCCTGCAATCGTTTTCCTGAAATTCTGCCCCGCTTTCAAGTCCCCTTCGCAGGCTTACTTCAATATATTTTTGGAGGAAAGCTGTCATTTATAACTCTGCAGGTTTGTGAATTACAGTGCCCCTGAGCTCCTTTCTTCAACTCGCTTTCATGTGAGCTGGGCACAAAACCGCAGGATTGCTTCAGGCCCTAATCTGTTTCCAGCAGGGCACACTGAGCCTTTGTTTAATTCCTCTTCCTGGTGGGCAATGAGCGTTACATTTGCCCGTGCAGACACCTACAGCTAGTCTCTCATTGGTTCTCCCTATTCCTGTTCATTTTGCACAGAAATTGCAAGCTGTGCCAAAGAGGAGGTTAAAGGCACTGACTCTCCAAGTGGGGAGAGTGTTAGTAAAGCATCTGGAATGGTGAACCCGAGGACCAGGATACGAAAACTGAGATGCATTTTAAATCATTTCCCAATCACATGGTGGACGATACTCTTGGTTTCCCATGCATGTTTTAGCTGGAGGAAGAATCCCTTGAACCTGGAGAGTTGGGACCCATGGAATGGGTACCATGCAGTATGACTTCAAAGGGTCTGCATTTGCTCACCGAAACTCACCAATGCTATCAGCCTGAAGTGTCCAGCCTTATGTCTCAACCAGCTCTGGGTGTAGATGTGTTAAATCCCGGTTGCATCACATGCCCTGAGTGAATTATTTAAGAATTGCTCTCTATTTCACTGTCTTTATGATTTTTTTTTGAAATTTATTTTGATAATGGGATTTATCGGATTTTCACTGCTGAGTTTATGCCGCTGTACACACGCTTGATTCTCTTACGGAGACATATATATCCATGGGTTTTAAGATTCTTCCGAGTCAGGTATATTCCTAGGCGTTGAATATGTGGTGTTGGGTCCATTTCGTTGAGCAAGGAGTAGGTCTTGTCTATTACATATTTGGCTTATGGAAAGTTATCTGTGCTAATTTCAGTCTCTGGTTTATGAAGCACCCCAACGCACCTTTCCCCATAAGCAAGCACTAGTTGGTTTTCTAAATTTGAGACCCTGTTCTGTTTTGTAATTCAGTTCATGTGTACTCAAGTTTACATTCCGTGTATTAGTGATATCTTATGATGTTTCTTTTTCTGTGTGACGTAGTTCACGTAGAATCACCGTACCTGCATCCACTCACTATGCCGCTACGGGCCTGATGACACAGATTTCATTGCTGAGTGATATTGCATTGTACGTACGTGCCACAACTTCTTTATCCATATTTTGCTTTCTGGGATATTTACCTGTTACTGTAGACGAGCTTCTTGTGAACACAGCCGTCCCAAATATTGGGGTGGCTGTCTGTTTTTGATTTTAATTTCCGTAAGCTATAGGACCATAAGTGGAAGTGCCATAGACTGTGTTGCTTTGTTTCTTATGTGTTTCAGGAAACACCATACACTTCTCCAGGCTGGCTGCTGGCAATTTACATCCTGCCAATCAGCATAACAAGGCTCCCTGTTCTCCATATCCTGTCCTACCTTTCTGGATTTTACACTTTTTTCAGATGGCCCTCTTGCCTGGGGGGCAGTGAGACTTCATTGTAGTGCAGATTTCCTTTACAGGCTTGCTTGGTTGGCCAAAAAGGGCGTATGCGTTTTTTCCTGAATATATTCAGGAAAAAACGCATACGCCCTTTTTGGCCAAGTGCATCATTGTCGACGTTCTGCCTCTTTTCCTATGCTTTCAGGGCAATTCCAGTCTACCCCCTGCAATCGTTTTCCTGAAATTCTGCCCCGCTTTCAAGTCCCCTTCGCAGGCTTACTTCAATATATTTTTGGAGGATAGCTGTCATTTATAACTCTGCAGGTTTGTGAATTACAGTGCCCCTGAGCTCCTTTCTTCAACTCGCTTTCTTGTGAACTGGGCACAAAACCGCAGGATTGCTTCAGGCCCTAATCTGTTTCGGGCAGGGCATGCTGAGCCTTTGGTAAATTCCTCTTCCTGGTGGGAAATGAGCGTTACATTTGCCCGTGCAGACACCTACAGCTAGTCTCTCATTGGTTCTCCCTATTCCTGTTCATCTTGCACAGAAATTGCAAGCTGTGCCAAACAGGAGGTTAAAGGCACTGACTCTCCAAGCAGGGAGACTGTTAGTAAATCATCTGGAATGGTGAACCCGAGGACCAGGATACGAAAACTGAGATGCATTTTAAATCATTTCCCCATAACACGGTGGACCATACTGTGGGTTTCACATGCATGTTTTAGCTGGAGGAAGAATCCCTTGAACCTGAAGAGTTGGGACCCATGGAATAGGTACCATACAGTATGACTTCAAAGGGTGTGCATTTGCTCACCTAAACTCACCAATGCTATCAGCCTGAAGTGTCCAGCCTTATGTCTCAACCAGCTCTGGGTGTAGATGTGGTCAATCCCGGTTGCATCACATGCCCTGAGTGAATTATTTAAGAATTGCTCTCTATTTCACTGTCTTTGTGTTTTGTTTTCGAAATTTATTTTGATAATGGGATTTATCGGATTTTCACTGCTGCCTTTCGGCCGCTGTACACACCCTTGATTCTCTTACGGAGACATATATATCCATGGGTTTTAAGATTCTTCCTAGTCAGGTATATTCCTAGGCGTTGAATATGTGGTGTTGGGTCCATTTCGTTGAGCAAGGAGTAGGACTTGTCTATTACATATTGGGCTTATGGAAAGTTATCTGTGCTAATTTCAGTCTCTGGTTTTATGCAGCACCCCAAGGCACCTTTCCCCATAAGCAAGCACTAGTTGGTTTTCTAAATTTGAGACCCTTTTCTATTTTGTAATTCAGTTCATGTGTAGTCAAGTTTACATTCCGTGTATTCGTGATATCTTATGATGTTTCTTTTTCTGTGTGACGTAGTTCACGTAGAATCACCGTACCTGCATCCACTCACTATGCCGCTACGGGCCTGATGACACAGATTTCATTGCTGAGTGATATTGCATTGTACGTACGTGCCACAAGTTCTTTATCCATTTTTTGCTTTCTGGGATATTTACCTGATACTGTAGACGAGCTTCTTGTGAACACAGCCGTCTCAAATATTGGGGTGGCTGTCTGTTTTTGATTTTAATTTCCGTAAGCTATAGGACCATAAGTGGAAGTGCCATAGGCTGTGTTGCTTTGTTTCTTTCGTGTTTCAGGAAACACCATACACTTCTCCAGGGTGGCTGCTGGCAATTTACATCCTGCCAATCAGCATAACAAGGCTCCCTGTTCTCCATATCCTGTCCTACCTTTCTGGATTTTACACTTTTTTCAGATGGCCCTTTTGCCAGGGGGGCAGTGAGACTTCATTGTAGTGCAGATTTCATTTACAGGCTTGCTTGGTTGGCCAAAAAGGGCGTATGCGTTTTTTCCTGAATATATTCAGGAAAAAACGCATACGCCCTTTTTGGCCAAGTGCATCATTGTCGACGTTCTGCCTCTTTTCCTATGCTTTCAGGGCAATTCCAGTCTACCCCCTGCAATCGTTTTCCTGAAATTCTGCCCCGCTTTCAAGTCCCCTTCGCAGGCTTACTTCAATATATTTTTGGAGGAAAGCTGTCATTTATAACTCTGCAGGTTTGTGAATTACAGTGCCCCTGAGCTCCTTTCTTCAACTCGCTTTCTTGTGAGCTGGGCACAAAACCGCAGGATTGCTTCAGGCCCTAATCTGTTTCCAGCAGGGCACACTGAGCCTTTGTTTAATTCCTCTTCCTGGTGGGCAATGAGTGTTATATTTGCCCGTGCAGACACCTACAGCTAGTCTCTCATTGGTTCTCCCTATTCCTGTTCATTTTGCACAGAAATTGCAAGTTGTGCCAAAGAGGAGGTTAAAGGCACTGACTCTCCAAGCGGGGAGAGTGTTAGTAAAGCATCTGGAATGGTGAACCCGAGGACCAGGATACGAAAACTGAGATGCATTTTAAATCATTTCCCAATCACATGGTGGACGATACTCTTGGTTTCCCATGCATGTTTTAGCTGGAGGAAGAATCCCTTGAACCTGGAGAGTTGGGACCCATGGAATGGGTACCATGCAGTATGACTTCAAAGGGTCTGCATTTGCTCACCGAAACTCACCAATGCTATCAGCCTGAAGTGTCCAGCCTTATGTCTCAACCAGCTCTGGGTGTAGATGTGTTAAATCCCGGTTGCATCACATGCCCTGAGTGAATTATTTAAGAATTGCTCTCTATTTCACTGTCTTTATGATTTTTTTTTGAAATTTATTTTGATAATGGGATTTATCGGATTTTCACTGCTGCGTTTATGCCGCTGTACACACGCTTGATTCTCTTACGGAGACATATATATCCATGGGTTTTAAGATTCTTCCTAGTCAGGTATATTCCTAGGCGTTGAATATGTGGTGTTGGGTCCATTTCGTTGAGCAAGGAGTAGGTCTTGTCTATTACATATTTGGCTTATGGAAAGTTATCTGTGCTAATTTCAGTCTCTGGTTTATGAAGCACCCCAACGCACCTTTCCCCATAAGCAAGCACTAGTTGGTTTTCTAAATTTGAGACCCTGTTCTGTTTTGTAATTCAGTTCATGTGTAGTCAAGTTTACATTCCGTGTATTAGTGATATCTTATGATGTTTCTTTTTCTGTGTGACGTAGTTCACGTAGAATCACCGTACCTGCATCCACTCACTATGCCGCTACGGGCCTGATGACACAGATTTCATTGCTGAGTGATATTGCATTGTACGTACGTGCCACAACTTCTTTATCCATATTTTGCTTTCTGGGATATTTACCTGTTACTGTAGACGAGCTTCTTGTGAACACAGCCGTCCCAAATATTGGGGTGGCTGTCTGTTTTTGATTTTAATTTCCGTAAGCTATAGGACCATAAGTGGAAGTGCCATAGACTGTGTTGCTTTGTTTCTTATGTGTTTCAGGAAACACCATACACTTCTCCAGGCTGGCTGCTGGCAATTTACATCCTGCCAATCAGCATAACAAGGCTCCCTGTTCTCCATATCCTGTCCTACCTTTCTGGATTTTACTCTTTTTTCAGATGGCCCTCTTGCCCGGGGGGCAGTGAGACTTCATTGTAGTGCAGATTTCCTTTACAGGCTTGCTTGGTTGACCAAAAAGGGCGTATGCGTTTTTTCCTGAATATATTCAGGAAAAAACGCATACGCCCTTTTTGGCCAAGTGCATCATTGTCGACGTTCTGCCTCTTTTCCTATGCTTTCAGGGCAATTCCAGTCTACCCCCTGCAATCGTTTTCCTGAAATTCTGCCCCGCTTTCAAGTCCCCTTCGCAGGCTTACTTCAATATATTTTTGGAGGATAGCTGTCATTTATAACTCTGCAGGTTTGTGAATTACAGTGCCCCTGAGCTCCTTTCTTCAACTCGCTTTCTTGTGAACTGGGCACAAAACCGCAGGATTGCTTCAGGCCCTAATCTGTTTCGGGCAGGGCATGCTGAGCCTTTGGTAAATTCCTCTTCCTGGTGGGAAATGAGCGTTACATTTGCCCGTGCAGACACCTACAGCTAGTCTCTCATTGGTTCTCCCTATTCCTGTTCATCTTGCACAGAAATTGCAAGCTGTGCCAAACAGGAGGTTAAAGGCACTGACTCTCCAAGCAGGGAGACTGTTAGTAAATCATCTGGAATGGTGAACCCGAGGACCAGGATACGAAAACTGAGATGCATTTTAAATCATTTCCCCATAACACGGTGGACCATACTGTGGGTTTCACATGCATGTTTTAGCTGGAGGAAGAATCCCTTGAACCTGAAGAGTTGGGACCCATGGAATAGGTACCATACAGTATGACTTCAAAGGGTGTGCATTTGCTCACCGAAACTCACCAATGCTATCAGCCTGAAGTGTCCAGCCTTATGTCTCAACCAGCTCTGGGTGTAGATGTGGTCAATCCCGGTTGCATCACATGCCCTGAGTGAATTATTTAAGAATTGCTCTCTATTTCACTGTCTTTGTGTTTTGTTTTCGAAATTTATTTTGATAATGGGATTTATCGGATTTTCACTGCTGCCTTTCGGCCGCTGTACACACCCTTGATTCTCTTATGGAGACATATATATCCATGGGTTTTAAGATTCTTCCTAGTCAGGTATATTCCTAGGCGTTGAATATGTGGTGTTGGGTCCATTTCGTTGAGCAAGGAGTAGGTCTTGTCTATTACATATTGGGCTTATGGAAAGTTATCTGTGCTTATTTCAGTCTCTGGTTTTATGCAGCACCCCAAGGCACCTTTCCCCATAAGCAAGCACTAGTTGGTTTTCTAAATTTGAGACCCTGTTCTATTTTGTAATTCAGTTCATGTGTAGTCAAGTTTACATTCCGTGTATTCGTGATATCTTATGATGTTTCTTTTTCTGTGTGACGTAGTTCACGTAGAATCACCGTACCTGCATCCACTCACTATGCCGCTATGGGCCTGATGACACAGATTTCATTGCTGAGTGATATTGCATTGTACGTACGTGCCACAAGTTCTTTATCCATTTTTTGCTTTCTGGGATATTTACCTGATACTGTAGACGAGCTTCTTGTGAACACAGCCGTCTCAAATATTGGGGTGGCTGTCTGTTTTTGATTTTAATTTCCGTAAGCTATAGGACCATAAGTGGAAGTGCCATAGGCTGTGTTGCTTTGTTTCTTTCATGTTTCAGGAAACACCATACACTTCTCCAGGGTGGCTGCTGGCAATTTACATCCTGCAAATCAGCATAACAAGGCTCCCTGTTCTCCATATCCTGTCCTACCTTTCTGGATTTTACACTTTTTTCAGATGGCCCTTTTGCCAGGGGGGCAGTGAGACTTCATTGTAGTGCAGATTTCATTTACAGGCTTGCTTGGTTGGCCAAAAAGGGCGTATGCGTTTTTTCCTGAATATATTCAGGAAAAAACGCATACGCCCTTTTTGGCCAAGTGCATCATTGTCGACGTTCTGCCTCTTTTCCTATGCTTTCAGGGCAATTCCAGTCTACCCCCTGCAATCGTTTTCCTGAAATTCTGCCCCGCTTTCAAGTCCCCTTCGCAGGCTTACTTCAATATATATTTGGAGGAAAGCTGTCATTTATAACTCTGCAGGTTTGTGAATTACAGTGCCCCTGAGCTCCTTTCTTCAACTCGCTTTCTTCTGAGCTGGGCACAAAACCGCAGGATTGCTTCAGGCCCTAATCTGTTTCCAGCAGGGCACACTGAGCCTTTGTTTAATTCCTCTTCCTGGTGGGCAATGAGCGTTACATTTGCCCGTGCAGACACCTACAGCTAGTCTCTCATTGGTTCTCCCTATTCCTGTTCATTTTGCACAGAAATTGCAAGCTGTGCCAAAGAGGAGGTTAAAGGCACTGACTCTCCAAGCGGGGAGAGTGTTAGTAAAGCATCTGGAATGGTGAACCCGAGGACCAGGATACGAAAACTGAGATGCATTTTAAATCATTTCCCAATCACATGGTGGACGATACTCTTGGTTTCCCATGCATGTTTTAGCTGGAGGAAGAATCCCTTGAACCTGGAGAGTTGGGACCCATGGAATGGGTACCATGCAGTATGACTTCAAAGGGTCTGCATTTGCTCACCGAAACTCACCAATGCTATCAGCCTGAAGTGTCCAGCCTTATGTCTCAACCAGCTCTGGGTGTAGATGTGTTAAATCCCGGTTGCATCACATGCCCTGAGTGAATTATTTAAGAATTGCTCTCTATTTCACTGTCTTTATGATTTTTTTTTGAAATTTATTTTGATAATGGGATTTATCGGATTTTCACTGCTGCGTTTATGCCGCTGTACACACGCTTGATTCTCTTACGGAGACATATATATCCATGGGTTTTAAGATTCTTCCTAGTCAGGTATATTCCTAGGCGTTGAATATGTGGTGTTGGGTCCATTTCGTTGAGCAAGGAGTAGGTCTTGTCTATTACATATTTGGCTTATGGAAAGTTATCTGTGCTAATTTCAGTCTCTGGTTTTATGAAGCACCCCAACGCACCTTTCCCCATATGCAAGCACTAGTTTGTTTTCTAAATTTGAGACCCTGTTCTGTTTTGTAATTCAGTTCATGTGTAGTCAAGTTTACATTCCGTGTATTAGTGATATCTTATGATGTTTCTTTTTCTGTGTGACGTAGTTCACGTAGAATCACCGTACCTGCATCCACTCACTATGCCGCTACGGGCCTGATGACACAGATTTCATTGCTGAGTGATATTGCATTGTACGTACGTGCCACAACTTCTTTATCCATATTTTGCTTTCTGGGATATTTACCTGTTACTGTAGACGAGCTTCTTGTGAACACAGCCGTCCCAAATATTGGGGTGGCTGTCTGTTTTTGATTTTAATTTCCGTAAGCTATAGGACCATAAGTGGAAGTGCCATAGACTGTGTTGCTTTGTTTCTTATGTGTTTCAGGAAACACCATACACTTCTCCAGGCTGGCTGCTGGCAATTTACATCCTGCCAATCAGCATAACAAGGCTCCCTGTTCTCCATATCCTGTCCTACCTTTCTGGATTTTACACTTTTTTCAGATGGCCCTCTTGCCCGGGGGGCAGTGAGACTTCATTGTAGTGCAGATTTCCTTTACAGGCTTGCTTGGTTGGCCAAAAAGGGCGTATGCGTTTTTTCCTGAATATATTCAGGAAAAAACGCATACGCCCTTTTTGGCCAAGTGCATCATTGTCGACGTTCTGCCTCTTTTCCTATGCTTTCAGGGCAATTCCAGTCTACCCCCTGCAATCGTTTTCCTGAAATTCTGCCCCGCTTTCAAGTCCCCTTCGCAGGCTTACTTCAATATATTTTTGGAGGATAGCTGTCATTTATAACTCTGCAGGTTTGTGAATTACAGTGCCCCTGAGCTCCTTTCTTCAACTCGCTTTCTTGTGAACTGGGCACAAAACCGCAGGATTGCTTCAGGCCCTAATCTGTTTTGGGCAGGGCATGCTGAGCCTTTGGTAAATTCCTCTTCCTGGTGGGAAATGAGCGTTACATTTGCCCGTGCAGACACCTACAGCTAGTCTCTCATTGGTTCTCCCTATTCCTGTTCATCTTGCACAGAAATTGCAAGCTGTGCCAAACAGGAGGTTAAAGGCACTGACTCTCCAAGCAGGGAGACTGTTAGTAAATCATCTGGAATGGTGAACCCGAGGACCAGGATACGAAAACTGAGATGCATTTTAAATCATTTCCCCATAACACGGTGGACCATACTGTGGGTTTCACATGCATGTTTTAGCTGGAGGAAGAATCCCTTGAACCTGAAGAGTTGGGACCCATGGAATAGGTACCATACAGTATGACTTCAAAGGGTGTGCATTTGCTCACCTAAACTCACCAATGCTATCAGCCTGAAGTGTCCAGCCTTATGTCTCAACCAGCTCTGGGTGTAGATGTGGTCAATCCCGGTTGCATCACATGCCCTGAGTGAATTATTTAAGAATTGCTCTCTATTTCACTGTCTTTGTGTTTTGTTTTCGAAATTTATTTTGATAATGGGATTTATCGGATTTTCACTGCTGCCTTTCGGCCGCTGTACACACCCTTGATTCTCTTACGGAGACATATATATCCATGGGTTTTAAGATTCTTCCTAGTCAGGTATATTCCTAGGCGTTGAATATGTGGTGTTGGGTCCATTTCGTTGAGCAAGGAGTAGGTCTTGTCTATTACATATTGGGCTTATGGAAAGTTATCTGTGCTAATTTCAGTCTCTGGTTTTATGCAGCACCCCAAGGCACCTTTCCCCATAAGCAAGCACTAGTTGGTTTTCTAAATTTGAGACCCTGTTCTGTTTTGTAATTCAGTTCATGTGTAGTCAAGTTTACATTCCGTGTATTAGTGATATCTTATGATGTTTCTTTTTCTGTGTGACGTAGTTCACGTAGAATCACCGTACCTGCATCCACTCACTATGCCGCTACGGGCCTGATGACACAGATTTCATTGCTGAGTGATATTGCATTGTACGTACGTGCCACAACTTCTTTATCCATATTTTGCTTTCTGGGATATTTACCTGTTACTGTAGACGAGCTTCTTGTGAACACAGCCGTCCCAAATATTGGGGTGGCTGTCTGGTTTTGATTTTAATTTCCGTAAGCTATAGGACCATAAGTGGAAGTGCCATAGACTGTGTTGCTTTGTTTCTTATGTGTTTCAGGAAACACCATACACTTCTCCAGGCTGGCTGCTGGCAATTTACATCCTGCCAATCAGCATAACAAGGCTCCCTGTTCTCCATATCCTGTCCTACCTTTCTGGATTTTACACTTTTTTCAGATGGCCCTCTTGCCCGGGGGGCAGTGAGACTTCATTGTAGTGCAGATTTCCTTTACAGGCTTGCTTGGTTGGCCAAAAAGGGCGTATGCGTTTTTTCCTGAATATATTCAGGAAAAAACGCATACGCCCTTTTTGGCCAAGTGCATCATTGTCGACGTTCTGCCTCTTTTCCTATGCTTTCAGGGCAATTCCAGTCTACCCCCTGCAATCGTTTTCCTGAAATTCTGCCCCGCTTTCAAGTCCCCTTCGCAGGCTTACTTCAATATATTTTTGGAGGATAGCTGTCATTTATAACTCTGCAGGTTTGTGAATTACAGTGCCCCTGAGCTCCTTTCTTCAACTCGCTTTCTTGTGAACTGGGCACAAAACCGCAGGATTGCTTCAGGCCCTAATCTGTTTCGGGCAGGGCATGCTGAGCCTTTGGTAAATTCCTCTTCCTGGTGGGAAATGAGCGTTACATTTGCCCGTGCAGACACCTACAGCTAGTCTCTCATTGGTTCTCCCTATTCCTGTTCATCTTGCACAGAAATTGCAAGCTGTGCCAAACAGGAGGTTAAAGGCACTGACTCTCCAAGCAGGGAGACTGTTAGTAAATCATCTGGAATGGTGAACCCGAGGACCAGGATACGAAAACTGAGATGCATTTTAAATCATTTCCCCATAACACGGTGGACCATACTGTGGGTTTCACATGCATGTTTTAGCTGGAGGAAGAATTCCTTGAACCTGAAGAGTTGGGACCCATGGAATAGGTACCATACAGTATGACTTCAAAGGGTGTGCATTTGCTCACCTAAACTCACCAATGCTATCAGCCTGAAGTGTCCAGCCTTATGTCTCAACCAGCTCTGGGTGTAGATGTGGTCAATCCCGGTTGCATCACATGCCCTGAGTGAATTATTTAAGAATTGCTCTCTATTTCACTGTCTTTGTGTTTTGTTTTCGAAATTTATTTTGATAATGGGATTTATCGGATTTTCACTGCTGCCTTTCGGCCGCTGTACACACCCTTGATTCTCTTACGGAGACATATATATCCATGGGTTTTAAGATTCTTCCTAGTCAGGTATATTCCTAGGCGTTGAATATGTGGTGTTGGGTCCATTTCGTTGAGCAAGGAGTAGGTCTTGTCTATTACATATTGGGCTTATGGAAAGTTATCTGTGCTAATTTCAGTCTCTGGTTTTATGCAGCACCCCAAGGCACCTTTCCCCATAAGCAAGCACTAGTTGGTTTTCTAAATTTGAGGCCCTGTTCTGTTTTGTAATTTAGTTCATGTGTAGTCAAGTTTACATTCCGTGTATTCGTGATATCTTATGATGTTTCTTTTTCTGTGTGACGTAGTTCACGTAGAATCACCGTACCTGCATCCACTCACTATGCCGCTATGGGCCTGATGACACAGATTTCATTGCTGAGTGATATTGCATTGTACGTACGTGCCACAAGTTCTTTATCCATTTTTTGCTTTCTGGGATATTTACCTGATACTGTAGACGAGCTTCTTGTGAACACAGCCGTCTCAAATATTGGGGTGGCTGTCTGTTTTTGATTTTAATTTCCGTAAGCTATAGGACCATAAGTGGAAGTGCCATAGGCTGTGTTGCTTTGTTTCTTTCGTGTTTCAGGAAACACCATACACTTCTCCAGGGTGGCTGCTGGCAATTTACATCCTGCCAATCAGCATAACAAGGCTCCCTGTTCTCCATATCCTGTCCTACCTTTCTGGATTTTACACTTTTTTCAGATGGCCCTTTTGCCAGGGGGGCAGTGAGACTTCATTGTAGTGCAGATTTCATTTACAGGCTTTCTTGGTTGGCCAAAAAGGGCGTATGCGTTTTTTCCTGAATATATTCAGGAAAAAACGCATACGCCCTTTTTGGCCAAGTGCATCATTGTCGACGTTCTGCCTCTTTTCCTATGCTTTCAGGGCAATTCCAGTCTACCCCCTGCAATCGTTTTCCTGAAATTCTGCCCCGCTTTCAAGTCCCCTTCGCAGGCTTACTTCAATATATTTTTGGAGGAAAGCTGTCATTTATAACTCTGCAGGTTTGTGAATTACAGTGCCCCTGAGCTCCTTTCTTCAACTCGCTTTCTTGTGAGCTGGGCACAAAACCGCAGGATTGCTTCAGGCCCTAATCTGTTTCCAGCAGGGCACACTGAGCCTTTGTTTAATTCCTCTTCCTGGTGGGCAATGAGCGTTTCATTTGCCCGTGCAGACACCTACAGCTAGTCTCTCATTGGTTCTCCCTATTCCTGTTCATTTTGCACAGAAATTGCAAGCTGTGCCAAAGAGGAGGTGAAAGGCACTGACTCTCCAAGCGGGGAGAGTGTTAGTAAAGCATCTGGAATGGTGAACCCGAGGACCAGGATACGAAAACTGAGATGCATTTTAAATCATTTCCCAATCACATGGTGGACGATACTCTTGGTTTCCCATGCATGTTTTAGCTGGAGGAAGAATCCCTTGAACCTGGAGAGTTGGGACCCATGGAATGGGTACCATGCAGTATGACTTCAAAGGGTCTGCATTTGCTCACCGAAACTCACCAATGCTATCAGCCTGAAGTGTCCAGCCTTATGTCTCAACCAGCTCTAGGTGTAGATGTGTTAAATCCCGGTTGCATCACATGCCCTGAGTGAATTATTTAAGAATTGCTCTCTATTTCACTGTCTTTATGATTTTTTTTTGAAATTTATTTTGATAATGGGATTTATCGGATTTTCACTGCTGCGTTTATGCCGCTGTACACACGCTTGATTCTCTTACGGAGACATATATATCCATGGGTTTTAAGATTCTTCCTAGTCAGGTATATTCCTAGGCGTTGAATATGTGGTGTTGGGTCCATTTCGTTGAGCAAGGAGTAGGTCTTGTCTATTACATATTTGGCTTATGGAAAGTTATCTGTGCTAATTTCAGTCTCTGGTTTTATGCAGCACCCCAAGGCACCTTTCCCCATAAGCAAGCACTAGTTGGTTTTCTAAATTTGAGACCCTTTTCTATTTTGTAATTCAGTTCATGTGTAGTCAAGTTTACATTCCGTGTATTCGTGATATCTTATGATGTTTCTTTTTCTGTGTGACGTAGTTCACGTAGAATCACCGTACCTGCATCCACTCACTATGCCGCTACGGGCCTGATGACACAGATTTCATTGCTGAGTGATATTGCATTGTACGTACGTGCCACAACTTCTTTATCCATATTTTGCTTTCTGGGATATTTACCTGTTACTGTAGACGAGCTTCTTGTGAACACAGCCGTCCCAAATATTGGGGTGGCTGTCTGTTTTTGATTTTAATTTCCGTAAGCTATAGGACCATAAGTGGAAGTGCCATAGACTGTGTTGCTTTGTTTCTTATGTGTTTCAGGAAACACCATACACTTCTCCAGGCTGGCTGCTGGCAATTTACATCCTGCCAATCAGCATAACAAGGCTCCCTGTTCTCCATATCCTGTCCTACCTTTCTGGATTTTACACTTTTTTCAGATGGCCCTCTTGCCTGGGGGGCAGTGAGACTTCATTGTAGTGCAGATTTCCTTTACAGGCTTGCTTGGTTGGCCAAAAAGGGCGTATGCGTTTTTTCCTGAATATATTCAGGAAAAAACGCATACGCCCTTTTTGGCCAAGTGCATCATTGTCGACGTTCTGCCTCTTTTCCTATGCTTTCAGGGCAATTCCAGTCTACCCCCTGCAATCGTTTTCCTGAAATTCTGCCCCGCTTTCAAGTCCCCTTCGCAGGCTTACTTCAATATATTTTTGGAGGATAGCTGTCATTTATAACTCTGCAGGTTTGTGAATTACAGTGCCCCTGAGCTCCTTTCTTCAACTCGCTTTCTTGTGAACTGGGCACAAAACCGCAGGATTGCTTCAGGCCCTAATCTGTTTCGGGCAGGGCATGCTGAGCCTTTGGTAAATTCCTCTTCCTGGTGGGAAATGAGCGTTACATTTGCCCGTGCAGACACCTACAGCTAGTCTCTCATTGGTTCTCCCTATTCCTGTTCATCTTGCACAGAAATTGCAAGCTGTGCCAAACAGGAGGTTAAAGGCACTGACTCTCCAAGCAGGGAGACTGTTAGTAAATCATCTGGAATGGTGAACCCGAGGACCAGGATACGAAAACTGAGATGCATTTTAAATCATTTCCCCATAACACGGTGGACCATACTGTGGGTTTCACATGCATGTTTTAGCTGGAGGAAGAATCCCTTGAACCTGAAGAGTTGGGACCCATGGAATAGGTATCATACAGTATGACTTCAAAGGGTGTGCATTTGCTCACCTAAGCTCACCAATGCTATCAGCCTGAAGTGTCCAGCCTTATGTCTCAACCAGCTCTGGGTGTAGATGTGGTCAATCCCGGTTGCATCACATGCCCTGAGTGAATTATTTAAGAATTGCTCTCTATTTCACTGTCTTTGTGTTTTGTTTTCGAAATTTATTTTGATAATGGGATTTATCGGATTTTCACTGCTGCCTTTCGGCCGCTGTACACACCCTTGATTCTCTTACGGAGACATATATATCCATGGGTTTTAAGATTCTTCCTAGTCAGGTATATTCCTAGGCGTTGAATATGTGGTGTGGGGTCCATTTCGTTGAGCAAGGAGTAGGTCTTGTCTATTACATATTGGGCTTATGGAAAGTTATCTGTGCTAATTTCAGTCTCTGGTTTTATGCAGCACCCCAAGGCACCTTTCCCCATAAGCAAGCACTAGTTGGTTTTCTAAATTTGAGACCCTTTTCTATTTTGTAATTCAGTTCATGTGTAGTCAAGTTTACATTCCGTGTATTCGTGATATCTTATGATGTTTCTTTTTCTGTGTGACGTAGTTCACGTAGAATCACCGTACCTGCATCCACTCACTATGCCGCTATGGGCCTGATGACACAGATTTCATTGCTGAGTGATATTGCATTGTACGTACGTGCCACAAGTTCTTTATCCATTTTTTGCTTTCTGGGATATTTACCTGATACTGTAGACGAGCTTCTTGTGAACACAGCCGTCTCAAATATTGGGGTGGCTGTCTGTTTTTGATGTTAATTTCCGTAAGCTATAGGACCAAAAGTGGAAGTGCCATAGGCTGTGTTGCTTTGTTTCTTTCGTGTTTCAGGAAACACCATACAATTCTCCAGGCTGGCTGCTGGCAATTTACATCCTGCCAATCAGCATAACAAGGCTCCCTGTTCTCCATATCCTGTCCTACCTTTCTGGATTTTACACTTTTTTCAGATGGCCCTTTTGCCAGGGGGGCAGTGAGACTTCATTGTAGTGCAGATTTCATTTACAGGCTTGCTTGGTTGGCCAAAAAGGGCGTATGCGTTTTTTCCTGAATATATTCAGGAAAAAACGCATACGCCCTTTTTGGCCAAGTGCATCATTGTCGACGTTCTGCCTCTTTTCCTATGCTTTCAGGGCAATTCCAGTCTACCCCCTGCAATCGTTTTCCTGAAATTCTGCCCCGCTTTCAAGTCCCCTTCGCAGGCTTACTTCAATATATTTTTGGAGGATAGCTGTCATTTATAACTCTGCAGGTGTGTGAATTACAGTGCCCCTGAGCTCCTTTCTTCAACTCGCTTTCTTGTGAACTGGGCACAAAACCGCAGGATTGCTTCAGGCCCTAATCTGTTTCGGGCAGGCCATGCTGAGCCTTTGGTAAATTCCTCTTCCTGGTGGGAAATGAGCGTTACATTTGCCCGTGCAGACACCTACAGCTAGTCTCTCATTGGTTCTCCCTATTCCTGTTCATCTTGCACAGAAATTGCAAGCTGTGCCAAACAGGAGGTTAAAGGCACTGACTCTCCAAGCAGGGAGACTGTTAGTAAATCATCTGGAATGGTGAACCCGAGGACCAGGATACGAAAACTGAGATGCATTTTAAATCATTTCCCCATAACACGGTGGACCATACTGTGGGTTTCACATGCATGTTTTAGCTGGAGGAAGAATCCCTTGAACCTGAAGAGTTGGGACCCATGGAATAGGTACCATACAGTATGACTTCAAAGGGTGTGCATTTGCTCACCTAAACTCACCAATGCTATCAGCCTGAAGTGTCCAGCCTTATGTCTCAACCAGCTCTGGGTGTAGATGTGGTCAATCCCGGTTGCATCACATGCCCTGAGTGAATTATTTAAGAATTGCTCTCTATTTCACTGTCTTTGTGTTTTGTTTTCGAAATTTATTTTGATAATGGGATTTATCGGATTTTCACTGCTGCCTTTCGGCCGCTGTACACACCCTTGATTCTCTTACGGAGACATATATATCCATGGGTTTTAAGATTCTTCCTAGTCAGGTATATTCCTAGGCGTTGAATATGTGGTGTTGGGTCCATTTCGTTGAGCAAGGAGTAGGTCTTGTCTATTACATATTGGGCTTATGGAAAGTTATCTGTGCTAATTTCAGTCTCTGGTTTTATGCAGCACCCCAAGGCACCTTTCCCCATAAGCAAGCACTAGTTGGTTTTCTAAATTTGAGACCCTTTTCTATTTTGTAATTCAGTTCATGTGTAGTCAAGTTTACATTCCGTGTATTCGTGATATCTTATGATGTTTCTTTTTCTGTGTGACGTAGTTCACGTAGAATCACCGTACCTGCATCCACTCACTATGCCGCTATGGGCCTGATGACACAGATTTCATTGCTGAGTGATATTGCATTGTACGTACGTGCCACAAGTTCTTTATCCATTTTTTGCTTTCTGGGATATTTACCTGATACTGTAGACGAGCTTCTTGTGAACACAGCCGTCTCAAATATTGGGGTGGCTGTCTGTTTTTGATTTTAATTTCCGTAAGCTATAGGACCATAAGTGGAAGTGCCATAGGCTGTGTTGCTTTGTTTCTTTCGTGTTTCAGGAAACACCATACACTTCTCCAGGGTGGCTGCTGGCAATTTACATCCTGCCAATCAGCATAACAAGGCTCCCTGTTCTCCATATCCTGTCCTACCTTTCTGGATTTTACACTTTTTTCAGATGGCCCTTTTGCCAGGGGGGCAGTGAGACTTCATTGTAGTGCAGATTTCATTGACAGGCTTGCTTGGTTGGCCAAAAAGGGCGTATGCGTTTTTTCCTGAATATATTCAGGAAAAAACGCATACGCCCTTTTTGGCCAAGTGCATCATTGTCGACGTTCTGCCTCTTTTCCTATGCTTTCAGGGCAATTCCAGTCTACCCCCTGCAATCGTTTTCCTGAAATTCTGCCCCGCTTTCAAGTCCCCTTCGCAGGCTTACTTCAATATATTTTTGGAGGAAAGCTGTCATTTATAACTCTGCAGGTTTGTGAATTACAGTGCCCCTGAGCTCCTTTCTTCAACTCGCTTTCTTGTGAGCTGGGCACAAAACCGCAGGATTGCTTCAGGCCCTAATCTGTTTCCAGCAGGGCACACTGAGCCTTTGTTTAATTCCTCTTCCTGGTGGGCAATGAGCGTTACATTTGCCCGTGCAGACACCTACAGCTAGTCTCTCATTGGTTCTCCCTATTCCTGTTCATTTTGCACAGAAATTGCAAGCTGTGCCAAAGAGGAGGTTAAAGGCACTGACTCTCCAAGCGGGGAGAGTGTTAGTAAAGCATCTGGAATGGTGAACCCGAGGACCAGGATACGAAAACTGAGATGCATTTTAAATCATTTCCCAATCACATGGTGGACGATACTCTTGGTTTCCCATGCATGTTTTAGCTGGAGGAAGAATCCCTTGAGCCTGGAGAGTTGGGACCCATGGAATGGGTACCATGCAGTATGACTTCAAAGGGTCTGCATTTGCTCACCGAAACTCACCAATGCTATCAGCCTGAAGTGTCCAGCCTTATGTCTCAACCAGCTCTGGGTGTAGATGTGTTAAATCCCTGTTGCATCACATGCCCTGAGTGAATTATTTAAGAAGTGCTCTCTATTTCACTGTCTTTATGATTTTTTTTGAAATTTATTTTGATAATGGGATTTATCGGATTTTCACTGCTGCGTTTATGCCGCTGTACACACGCTTGATTCTCTTACAGAGACATATATATCCATGGGTTTTAAGATTCTTCCTAGTCAGGTATATTCCTAGGCGTTGAATATGTGGTGTTGGGTCCATTTCGTTGAGCAAGGAGTAGGTCTTGTCTATTACATATTTGGCTTATGGAAAGTTATCTGTGCTAATTTCAGTCTCTGGTTTTATGAAGCACCCCAACGCACCTTTCCCCATAAGCAAGCACTAGTTGGTTTTCTAAATTTGAGACCCTGTTCTGTTTTGTAATTCAGTTCATGTGTAGTCAAGTTTACATTCCGTGTATTAGTGATATCTTATGATGTTTCTTTTTCTGTGTGACGTAGTTCACGTAGAATCACCGTACCTGCATCCACTCACTATGCCGCTACGGGCCTGATGACACAGATTTCATTGCTGAGTGATATTGCATTGTACGTACGTGCCACAACTTCTTTATCCATATTTTGCTTTCTGGGATATTTACCTGTTACTGTAGACGAGCTTCTTGTGAACACAGCCGTCCCAAATATTGGGGTGGCTGTCTGTTTTTGATTTTAATTTCCGTAAGCTATAGGACCATAAGTGGAAGTGCCATAGACTGTGTTGCTTTGTTTCTTATGTGTTTCAGGAAACACCATACACTTCTCCAGGCTGGCTGCTGGCAATTTACATCCTGCCAATCAGCATAACAAGGCTCCCTGTTCTCCATATCCTGTCCTACCTTTCTGGATTTTACACTTTTTTCAGATGGCCCTCTTGCCCGGGGGGCAGTGAGACTTCATTGTAGTGCAGATTTCCTTTACAGGCTTGCTTGGTTGGCCAAAAAGGGCGTATGCGTTTTTTCCTGAATATATTCAGGAAAAAACGCATACGCCCTTTTTGGCCAAGTGCATCATTGTCGACGTTCTGCCTCTTTTCCTATGCTTTCAGGGCAATTCCAGTCTACCCCCTGCAATCGTTTTCCTGAAATTCTGCCCCGCTTTCAAGTCCCCTTCGCAGGCTTACTTCAATATATTTTTGGAGGATAGCTGTCATTTATAACTCTGCAGGTTTGTGAATTACAGTGCCCCTGAGCTCCTTTCTTCAACTCGCTTTCTTGTGAACTGGGCACAAAACCGCAGGATTGCTTCAGGCCCTAATCTGTTTCGGGCAGGGCATGCTGAGCCTTTGGTAAATTCCTCTTCCTGGTGGGAAATGAGCGTTACATTTGCCCGTGCAGACACCTACAGCTAGTCTCTCATTGGTTCTCCCTATTCCTGTTCATCTTGCACAGAAATTGCAAGCTGTGCCAAACAGGAGGTTAAAGGCACTGACTCTCCAAGCAGGGAGACTGTTAGTAAATCATCTGGAATGGTGAACCCGAGGACCAGGATACGAAAACTGAGATGCATTTTAAATCATTTCCCCATAACACGGTGGACCATACTGTGGGTTTCACATGCATGTTTTAGCTGGAGGAAGAATCCCTTGAACCTGAAGAGTTGGGACCCATGGAATAGGTACCATACAGTATGACTTCAAAGGGTGTGCATTTGCTCACCTAAACTCACCAATGCTATCAGCCTGAAGTGTCCAGCCTTATGTCTCAACCAGCTCTGGGTGTAGATGTGGTCAATCCCGGTTGCATCACATGCCCTGAGTGAATTATTTAAGAATTGCTCTCTATTTCACTGTCTTTGTGTTTTGTTTTCGAAATTTATTTTGATAATGGGATTTATCGGATTTTCACTGCTGCCTTTCGGCCGCTGTACACACCCTTGATTCTCTTACGGAGACATATATATCCATGGGTTTTAAGATTCTTCCTAGTCAGGTATATTCCTAGGCGTTGAATATGTGGTGTTGGGTCCATTTCGTTGAGCAAGGAGTAGGTCTTGTCTATTACATATTGGGCTTATGGAAAGTTATCTGTGCTAATTTCAGTCTCTGGTTTTATGCAGCACCCCAAGGCACCTTTCCCCATAAGCAAGCACTAGTTGGTTTTCTAAATTTGAGACCCTTTTCTATTTTGTAATTCAGTTCATGTGTAGTCAAGTTTACATTCCGTGTATTCGTGATATCTTATGATGTTTCTTTTTCTGTGTGACGTAGTTCACGTAGAATCACCGTACCTGCATCCACTCACTATGCCGCTATGGGCCTGATGACACAGATTTCATTGCTGAGTGATATTGCATTGTACGTACGTGCCACAAGTTCTTTATCCATTTTTTGCTTTCTGGGATATTTACCTGATACTGTAGACGAGCTTCTTGTGAACACAGCCGTCTCAAATATTGGGGTGGCTGTCTGTTTTTGATTTTAATTTCCGTAAGCTATAGGACCATAAGTGGAAGTGCCATAGGCTGTGTTGCTTTGTTTCTTTCGTGTTTCAGGAAACACCATACACTTCTCCAGGGTGGCTGCTGGCAATTTACATCCTGCCAATCAGCATAACAAGGCTCCCTGTTCTCCATATCCTGTCCTACCTTTCTGGATTTTACACTTTTTTCAGATGGCCCTTTTGCCAGGGGGGCAGTGAGACTTCATTGTAGTGCAGATTTCATTGACAGGCTTGCTTGGTTGGCCAAAAAGGGCGTATGCGTTTTATCCTGAATATATTCAGGAAAAAACGCATACGCCCTTTTTGGCCAAGTGCATCATTGTCGACGTTCTGCCTCTTTTCCTATGCTTTCAGGGCAATTCCAGTCTACCCCCTGCAATCGTTTTCCTGAAATTCTGCCCCGCTTTCAAGTCCCCTTCGCAGGCTTACTTCAATATATTTTTGGAGGAAAGCTGTCATTTATAACTCTGCAGGTTTGTGAATTACAGTGCCCCTGAGCTCCTTTCTTCAACTCGCTTTCTTGTGAGCTGGGCACAAAACCGCAGGATTGCTTCAGGCCCTAATCTGTTTCCAGCAGGGCACACTGAGCCTTTGTTTAATTCCTCTTCCTGGTGGGCAATGAGCGTTACATTTGCCCGTGCAGACACCTACAGCTAGTCTCTCATTGGTTCTCCCTATTCCTGTTCATTTTGCACAGAAATTGCAAGCTGTGCCAAAGAGGAGGTTAAAGGCACTGACTCTCCAAGCGGGGAGAGTGTTAGTAAAGCATCTGGAATGGTGAACCCGAGGACCAGGATACGAAAACTGAGATGCATTTTAAATCATTTCCCAATCACATGGTGGACGATACTCTTGGTTTCCCATGCATGTTTTAGCTGGAGGAAGAATCCCTTGAGCCTGGAGAGTTGGGACCCATGGAATGGGTACCATGCAGTATGACTTCAAAGGGTCTGCATTTGCTCACCGAAACTCACCAATGCTATCAGCCTGAAGTGTCCAGCCTTATGTCTCAACCAGCTCTGGGTGTAGATGTGTTAAATCCCTGTTGCATCACATGCCCTGAGTGAATTATTTAAGAAGTGCTCTCTATTTCACTGTCTTTATGATTTTTTTTGAAATTTATTTTGATAATGGGATTTATCGGATTTTCACTGCTGCGTTTATGCCGCTGTACACACGCTTGATTCTCTTACAGAGACATATATATCCATGGGTTTTAAGATTCTTCCTAGTCATGTATATTCCTAGGCGTTGAATATGTGGTGTTGGGTCCATTTCGTTGAGCAAGGAGTAGGTCTTGTCTATTACATATTTGGCTTATGGAAAGTTATCTGTGCTAATTTCAGTCTCTGGTTTTATGAAGCACCCCAACGCACCTTTCCCCATAAGCAAGCACTAGTTGGTTTTCTAAATTTGAGACCCTGTTCTGTTTTGTAATTCAGTTCATGTGTAGTCAAGTTTACATTCCGTGTATTAGTGATATCTTATGATGTTTCTTTTTCTGTGTGACGTAGTTCACGTAGAATCACCGTACCTGCATCCACTCACTATGCCGCTACGGGCCTGATGACACAGATTTCATTGCTGAGTGATATTGCATTGTACGTACGTGCCACAACTTCTTTATCCATATTTTGCTTTCTGGGATATTTACCTGTTACTGTAGACGAGCTTCTTGTGAACACAGCCGTCCCAAATATTGGGGTGGCTGTCTGTTTTTGATTTTAATTTCCGTAAGCTATAGGACCATAAGTGGAAGTGCCATAGACTGTGTTGCTTTGTTTCTTATGTGTTTCAGGAAACACCATACACTTCTCCAGGCTGGCTGCTGGCAATTTACATCCTGCCAATCAGCATAACAAGGCTCCCTGTTCTCCATATCCTGTCCTACCTTTCTGGATTTTACACTTTTTTCAGATGGCCCTCTTGCCCGGGGGGCAGTGAGACTTCATTGTAGTGCAGATTTCCTTTACAGGCTTGCTTGGTTGGCCAAAAAGGGCGTATGCGTTTTTTCCTGAATATATTCAGGAAAAAACGCATACGCCCTTTTTGGCCAAGTGCATCATTGTCGACGTTCTGCCTCTTTTCCTATGCTTTCAGGGCAATTCCAGTCTACCCCCTGCAATCGTTTTCCTGAAATTCTGCCCCGCTTTCAAGTCCCCTTCGCAGGCTTACTTCAATATATTTTTGGAGGATAGCTGTCATTTATAACTCTGCAGGTTTGTGAATTACAGTGCCCCTGAGCTCCTTTCTTCAACTCGCTTTCTTGTGAACTGGGCACAAAACCGCAGGATTGCTTCAGGCCCTAATCTGTTTCGGGCAGGGCATGCTGAGCCTTTGGTAAATTCCTCTTCCTGGTGGGAAATGAGCGTTACATTTGCCCGTGCAGACACCTACAGCTAGTCTCTCATTGGTTCTCCCTATTCCTGTTCATCTTGCACAGAAATTGCAAGCTGTGCCAAACAGGAGGTTAAAGGCACTGACTCTCCAAGCAGGGAGACTGTTAGTAAATCATCTGGAATGGTGAACCCGAGGACCAGGATACGAAAACTGAGATGCATTTTAAATCATTTCCCCATAACACGGTGGACCATACTGTGGGTTTCACATGCATGTTTTAGCTGGAGGAAGAATCCCTTGAACCTGAAGAGTTGGGACCCATGGAATAGGTACCATACAGTATGACTTCAAAGGGTGTGCATTTGCTCACCTAAACTCACCAATGCTATCAGCCTGAAGTGTCCAGCCTTATGTCTCAACCAGCTCTGGGTGTAGATGTGGTCAATCCCGGTTGCATCACATGCCCTGAGTGAATTATTTAAGAATTGCTCTCTATTTCACTGTCTTTGTGTTTTGTTTTCGAAATTTATTTTGATAATGGGATTTATCGGATTTTCACTGCTGCCTTTCGGCCGCTGTACACACCCTTGATTCTCTTACGGAGACATATATATCCATGGGTTTTAAGATTCTTCCTAGTCAGGTATATTCCTAGGCGTTGAATATGTGGTGTTGGGTCCATTTCGTTGAGCAAGGAGTAGGTCTTGTCTATTACATATTGGGCTTATGGAAAGTTATCTGTGCTAATTTCAGTCTCTGGTTTTATGCAGCACCCCAAGGCACCTTTCCCCATAAGCAAGCACTAGTTGGTTTTCTAAATTTGAGACCCTTTTCTATTTTGTAATTCAGTTCATGTGTAGTCAAGTTTACATTCCGTGTATTCGTGATATCTTATGATGTTTCTTTTTCTGTGTGACGTAGTTCACGTAGAATCACCGTACCTGCATCCACTCACTATGCCGCTATGGGCCTGATGACACAGATTTCATTGCTGAGTGATATTGCATTGTACGTACGTGCCACAAGTTCTTTATCCATTTTTTGCTTTCTGGGATATTTACCTGATACTGTAGACGAGCTTCTTGTGAACACAGCCGTCTCAAATATTGGGGTGGCTGTCTGTTTTTGATTTTAATTTCCGTAAGCTATAGGACCATAAGTGGAAGTGCCATAGGCTGTGTTGCTTTGTTTCTTTCGTGTTTCAGGAAACACCATACACTTCTCCAGGGTGGCTGCTGGCAATTTACATCCTGCCAATCAGCATAACAAGGCTCCCTGTTCTCCATATCCTGTCCTACCTTTCTGGATTTTACACTTTTTTCAGATGGCCCTTTTGCCAGGGGGGCAGTGAGACTTCATTGTAGTGCAGATTTCATTGACAGGCTTGCTTGGTTGGCCAAAAAGGGCGTATGCGTTTTATCCTGAATATATTCAGGAAAAAACGCATACGCCCTTTTTGGCCAAGTGCATCATTGTCGACGTTCTGCCTCTTTTCCTATGCTTTCAGGGCAATTCCAGTCTACCCCCTGCAATCGTTTTCCTGAAATTCTGCCCCGCTTTCAAGTCCCCTTCGCAGGCTTACTTCAATATATTTTTGGAGGAAAGCTGTCATTTATAACTCTGCAGGTTTGTGAATTACAGTGCCCCTGAGCTCCTTTCTTCAACTCGCTTTCTTGTGAGCTGGGCACAAAACCGCAGGATTGCTTCAGGCCCTAATCTGTTTCCAGCAGGGCACACTGAGCCTTTGTTTAATTCCTCTTCCTGGTGGGCAATGAGCGTTACATTTGCCCGTGCAGACACCTACAGCTAGTCTCTCATTGGTTCTCCCTATTCCTGTTCATTTTGCACAGAAATTGCAAGCTGTGCCAAAGAGGAGGTTAAAGGCACTGACTCTCCAAGCGGGGAGAGTGTTAGTAAAGCATCTGGAATGGTGAACCCGAGGACCAGGATACGAAAACTGAGATGCATTTTAAATCATTTCCCAATCACATGGTGGACGATACTCTTGGTTTCCCATGCATGTTTTAGCTGGAGGAAGAATCCCTTGAGCCTGGAGAGTTGGGACCCATGGAATGGGTACCATGCAGTATGACTTCAAAGGGTCTGCATTTGCTCACCGAAACTCACCAATGCTATCAGCCTGAAGTGTCCAGCCTTATGTCTCAACCAGCTCTAGGTGTAGATGTGTTAAATCCCTGTTGCATCACATGCCCTGAGTGAATTATTTAAGAATTGCTCTCTATTTCACTGTCTTTATGATTTTTTTTGAAATTTATTTTGATAATGGGATTTATCGGATTTTCACTGCTGCGTTTATGCCGCTGTACACACGCTTGATTCTCTTACAGAGACATATATATCCATGGGTTTTAAGATTCTTCCTAGTCAGGTATATTCCTAGGCGTTGAATATGTGGTGTTGGGTCCATTTCGTTGAGCAAGGAGTAGGTCTTGTCTATTACATATTTGGCTTATGGAAAGTTATCTGTGCTAATTTCAGTCTCTGGTTTTATGAAGCACCCCAACGCACCTTTCCCCATAAGCAAGCACTAGTTGGTTTTCTAAATTTGAGACCCTGTTCTGTTTTGTAATTCAGTTCATGTGTAGTCAAGTTTACATTCCGTGTATTAGTGATATCTTATGATGTTTCTTTTTCTGTGTGACGTAGTTCACGTAGAATCACCGTACCTGCATCCACTCACTATGCCGCTACGGGCCTGATGACACAGATTTCATTGCTGAGTGATATTGCATTGTACGTACGTGCCACAACTTCTTTATCCATATTTTGCTTTCTGGGATATTTACCTGTTACTGTAGACGAGCTTCTTGTGAACACAGCCGTCCCAAATATTGGGGTGGCTGTCTGTTTTTGATTTTAATTTCCGTAAGCTATAGGACCATAAGTGGAAGTGCCATAGACTGTGTTGCTTTGTTTCTTATGTGTTTCAGGAAACACCATACACTTCTCCAGGCTGGCTGCTGGCAATTTACATCCTGCCAATCAGCATAACAAGGCTCCCTGTTCTCCATATCCTGTCCTACCTTTCTGGATTTTACACTTTTTTCAGATGGCCCTCTTGCCCGGGGGGCAGTGAGACTTCATTGTAGTGCAGATTTCCTTTACAGGCTTGCTTGGTTGGCCAAAAAGGGCGTATGCGTTTTTTCCTGAATATATTCAGGAAAAAACGCATACGCCCTTTTTGGCCAAGTGCATCATTGTCGACGTTCTGCCTCTTTTCCTATGCTTTCAGGGCAATTCCAGTCTACCCCCTGCAATCGTTTTCCTGAAATTCTGCCCCGCTTTCAAGTCCCCTTCGCAGGCTTACTTCAATATATTTTTGGAGGATAGCTGTCATTTATAACTCTGCAGGTTTGTGAATTACAGTGCCCCTGAGCTCCTTTCTTCAACTCGCTTTCTTGTGAACTGGGCACAAAACCGCAGGATTGCTTCAGGCCCTAATCTGTTTCGGGCAGGGCATGCTGAGCCTTTGGTAAATTCCTCTTCCTGGTGGGAAATGAGCGTTACATTTGCCCGTGCAGACACCTACAGCTAGTCTCTCATTGGTTCTCCCTATTCCTGTTCATCTTGCACAGAAATTGCAAGCTGTGCCAAACAGGAGGTTAAAGGCACTGACTCTCCAAGCAGGGAGACTGTTAGTAAATCATCTGGAATGGTGAACCCGAGGACCAGGATACGAAAACTGAGATGCATTTTAAATCATTTCCCCATAACACGGTGGACCATACTGTGGGTTTCACATGCATGTTTTAGCTGGAGGAAGAATCCCTTGAACCTGAAGAGTTGGGACCCATGGAATAGGTACCATACAGTATGACTTCAAAGGGTGTGCATTTGCTCACCTAAACTCACCAATGCTATCAGCCTGAAGTGTCCAGCCTTATGTCTCAACCAGCTCTGGGTGTAGATGTGGTCAATCCCGGTTGCATCACATGCCCTGAGTGAATTATTTAAGAATTGCTCTCTATTTCACTGTCTTTGTGTTTTGTTTTCGAAATTTATTTTGATAATGGGATTTATCGGATTTTCACTGCTGCCTTTCGGCCGCTGTACACACCCTTGATTCTCTTACGGAGACATATATATCCATGGGTTTTAAGATTCTTCCTAGTCAGGTATATTCCTAGGCGTTGAATATGTGGTGTTGGGTCCATTTCGTTGAGCAAGGAGTAGGTCTTGTCTATTACATATTGGGCTTATGGAAAGTTATCTGTGCTAATTTCAGTCTCTGGTTTTATGCAGCACCCCAAGGCACCTTTCCCCATAAGCAAGCACTAGTTGGTTTTCTAAATTTGAGACCCTTTTCTATTTTGTAATTCAGTTCATGTGTAGTCAAGTTTACATTCCGTGTATTCGTGATATCTTATGATGTTTCTTTTTCTGTGTGACGTAGTTCACGTAGAATCACCGTACCTGCATCCACTCACTATGCCGCTATGGGCCTGATGACACAGATTTCATTGCTGAGTGATATTGCATTGTACGTACGTGCCACAAGTTCTTTATCCATTTTTTGCTTTCTGGGATATTTACCTGATACTGTAGACGAGCTTCTTGTGAACACAGCCGTCTCAAATATTGGGGTGGCTGTCTGTTTTTGATTTTAATTTCCGTAAGCTATAGGACCATAAGTGGAAGTGCCATAGGCTGTGTTGCTTTGTTTCTTTCGTGTTTCAGGAAACACCATACACTTCTCCAGGGTGGCTGCTGGCAATTTACATCCTGCCAATCAGCATAACAAGGCTCCCTGTTCTCCATATCCTGTCCTACCTTTCTGGATTTTACACTTTTTTCAGATGGCCCTTTTGCCAGGGGGGCAGTGAGACTTCATTGTAGTGCAGATTTCATTGACAGGCTTGCTTGGTTGGCCAAAAAGGGCGTATGCGTTTTATCCTGAATATATTCAGGAAAAAACGCATACGCCCTTTTTGGCCAAGTGCATCATTGTCGACGTTCTGCCTCTTTTCCTATGCTTTCAGGGCAATTCCAGTCTACCCCCTGCAATCGTTTTCCTGAAATTCTGCCCCGCTTTCAAGTCCCCTTCGCAGGCTTACTTCAATATATTTTTGGAGGAAAGCTGTCATTTATAACTCTGCAGGTTTGTGAATTACAGTGCCCCTGAGCTCCTTTCTTCAACTCGCTTTCTTGTGAGCTGGGCACAAAACCGCAGGATTGCTTCAGGCCCTAATCTGTTTCCAGCAGGGCACACTGAGCCTTTGTTTAATTCCTCTTCCTGGTGGGCAATGAGCGTTACATTTGCCCGTGCAGACACCTACAGCTAGTCTCTCATTGGTTCTCCCTATTCCTGTTCATTTTGCACAGAAATTGCAAGCTGTGCCAAAGAGGAGGTTAAAGGCACTGACTCTCCAAGCGGGGAGAGTGTTAGTAAAGCATCTGGAATGGTGAACCCGAGGACCAGGATACGAAAACTGAGATGCATTTTAAATCATTTCCCAATCACATGGTGGACGATACTCTTGGTTTCCCATGCATGTTTTAGCTGGAGGAAGAATCCCTTGAGCCTGGAGAGTTGGGACCCATGGAATGGGTACCATGCAGTATGACTTCAAAGGGTCTGCATTTGCTCACCGAAACTCACCAATGCTATCAGCCTGAAGTGTCCAGCCTTATGTCTCAACCAGCTCTAGGTGTAGATGTGTTAAATCCCTGTTGCATCACATGCCCTGAGTGAATTATTTAAGAATTGCTCTCTATTTCACTGTCTTTATGATTTTTTTTTGAAATTTATTTTGATAATGGGATTTATCGGATTTTCACTGCTGCGTTTATGCCGCTGTACACACGCTTGATTCTCTTACGGAGACATATATATCCATGGGTTTTAAGATTCTTCCTAGTCAGGTATATTCCTAGGCGTTGAATATGTGGTGTTGGGTCCATTTCGTTGAGCAAGGAGTAGGTCTTGTCTATTACATATTTGGCTTATGGAAAGTTATCTGTGCTAATTTCAGTCTCTGGTTTTATGAAGCACCCCAACGCACCTTTCCCCATAAGCAAGCACTAGTTGGTTTTCTAAATTTGAGACCCTGTTCTGTTTTGTAATTCAGTTCATGTGTAGTCAAGTTTACATTCCGTGTATTAGTGATATCTTATGATGTTTCTTTTTCTGTGTGACGTAGTTCACGTAGAATCACCGTACCTGCATCCACTCACTATGCCGCTACGGGCCTGATGACACAGATTTCATTGCTGAGTGATATTGCATTGTACGTACGTGCCACAACTTCTTTATCCATATTTTGCTTTCTGGGATATTTACCTGTTACTGTAGACGAGCTTCTTGTGAACACAGCCGTCCCAAATATTGGGGTGGCTGTCTGTTTTTGATTTTAATTTCCGTAAGCTATAGGACCATAAGTGGAAGTGCCATAGACTGTGTTGCTTTGTTTCTTATGTGTTTCAGGAAACACCATACACTTCTCCAGGCTGGCTGCTGGCAATTTACATCCTGCCAATCAGCATAACAAGGCTCCCTGTTCTCCATATCCTGTCCTACCTTTCTGGATTTTACACTTTTTTCAGATGGCCCTCTTGCCCGGGGGGCAGTGAGACTTCATTGTAGTGCAGATTTCATTTACAGGCTTGCTTGGTTGGCCAAAAAGGGCGTATGCGTTTTTTCCTGAATATATTTGGCCAAGTGCATCATTGTCGACGTTCTGCCTCTTTTCCTATGCTTTCAGGGCAATTCCAGTCTACCCCCTGCAATCGTTTTCCTGAAATTCTGCCCCGCTTTCAAGTCCCCTTCGCAGGCTTACTTCAATATATTTTTGGAGGATAGCTGTCATTTATAACTCTGCAGGTTTGTGAATTACAGTGCCCCTGAGCTCCTTTCTTCAACTCGCTTTCTTGTGAACTGGGCACAAAACCGCAGGATTGCTTCAGGCCCTAATCTGTTTCGGGCAGGGCATGCTGAGCCTTTGGTAAATTCCTCTTCCTGGTGGGAAATGAGCGTTACATTTGCCCGTGCAGACACCTACAGCTAGTCTCTCATTGGTTCTCCCTATTCCTGTTCATCTTGCACAGAAATTGCAAGCTGTGCCAAACAGGAGGTTAAAGGCACTGACTCTCCAAGCAGGGAGACTGTTAGTAAATCATCTGGAATGGTGAACCCGAGGACCAGGATACGAAAACTGAGATGCATTTTAAATCATTTCCCCATAACACGGTGGACCATACTGTGGGTTTCACATGCATGTTTTAGCTGGAGGAAGAATCCCTTGAACCTGAAGAGTTGGGACCCATGGAATAGGTACCATACAGTATGACTTCAAAGGGTGTGCATTTGCTCACCTAAACTCACCAATGCTATCAGCCTGAAGTGTCCAGCCTTATGTCTCAACCAGCTCTGGGTGTAGATGTGGTCAATCCCGGTTGCATCACATGCCCTGAGTGAATTATTTAAGAATTGCTCTCTATTTCACTGTCTTTGTGTTTTGTTTTCGAAATTTATTTTGATAATGGGATTTATCGGATTTTCACTGCTGCCTTTCGGCCGCTGTACACACCCTTGATTCTCTTACGGAGACATATATATCCATGGGTTTTAAGATTCTTCCTAGTCAGGTATATTCCTAGGCGTTGAATATGTGGTGTTGGGTCCATTTCGTTGAGCAAGGAGTAGGTCTTGTCTATTACATATTGGGCTTATGGAAAGTTATCTGTGCTAATTTCAGTCTCTGGTTTTATGCAGCACCCCAAGGCACCTTTCCCCATAAGCAAGCACTAGTTTGTTTTCTAAATTTGAGACCCTTTTCTATTTTGTAATTCAGTTCATGTGTAGTCAAGTTTACATTCCGTGTATTCGTGATATCTTATGATGTTTCTTTTTCTGTGTGACGTAGTTCACGTAGAATCACCGTACCTGCATCCACTCACTATGCCGCTATGGGCCTGATGACACAGATTTCATTGCTGAGTGATATTGCATTGTACGTACGTGCCACAAGTTCTTTATCCATTTTTTGCTTTCTGGGATATTTACCTGATACTGTAGACGAGCTTCTTGTGAACACAGCCGTCTCAAATATTGGGGTGGCTGTCTGTTTTTGATTTTAATTTCCGTAAGCTATAGGACCATAAGTGGAAGTGCCATAGGCTGTGTTGCTTTGTTTCTTTCGTGTTTCAGGAAACACCATACACTTCTCCAGGGTGGCTGCTGGCAATTTACATCCTGCCAATCAGCATAACAAGGCTCCCTGTTCTCCATATCCTGTCCTACCTTTCTGGATTTTACACTTTTTTCAGATGGCCCTTTTGCCAGGGGGGCAATGAGACTTCATTGTAGTGCAGATTTCATTTACAGGCTTGCTTGGTTGGCCAAAAAGGGCGTATGCGTTTTTTCCTGAATATATTCAGGAAAAAACGCATACGCCCTTTTTAGCCAAGTGCATCATTGTCGACGTTCTGCCTCTTTTCCTATGCTTTCAGGGCAATTCCAGTCTACCCCCTGCAATCGTTTTCCTGAAATTCTGCCCCGCTTTCAAGTCCCCTTCGCAGGCTTACTTCAATATATTTTTGGAGGAAAGCTGTCATTTATAACTCTGCAGGTTTGTGAATTACAGTGCCCCTGAGCTCCTTTCTTCAACTCGCTTTCTTGTGAGCTGGGCACAAAACCGCAGGATTGCTTCAGGCCCTAATCTGTTTCCAGCAGGGCACACTGAGCCTTTGTTTAATTCCTCTTCCTGGTGGGCAATGAGCGTTACATTTGCCCGTGCAGACACCTACAGCTAGTCTCTCATTGGTTCTCCCTATTCCTGTTCATTTTGCACAGAAATTGCAAGCTGTGCCAAAGAGGAGGTTAAAGGCACTGACTCTCCAAGCGGGGAGAGTGTTAGTAAAGCATCTGGAATGGTGAACCCGAGGACCAGGATACGAAAACTGAGATGCATTTTAAATCATTTCCCAATCACATGGTGGACGATACTCTTGTTTTCCCATGCATGTTTTAGCTGGAGGAAGAATCCCTTGAACCTGGAGAGTTGGGACCCATGGAATGGGTACCATGCAGTATGACTTCAAAGGGTCTGCATTTGCTCACCGAAACTCACCAATGCTATCAGCCTGAAGTGTCCAGCCTTATGTCTCAACCAGCTCTGGGTGTAGATGTGTTAAATCCCGGTTGCATCACATGCCCTGAGTGAATTATTTAAGAATTGCTCTCTATTTCACTGTCTTTATGATTTTTTTTTGAAATTTATTTTGATAATGGGATTTATCGGATTTTCACTGCTGCGTTTATGCCGCTGTACACACGCTTGATTCTCTTACGGAGACATATATATCCATGGGTTTTAAGATTCTTCCTAGTCAGGTATATTCCTAGGCGTTGAATATGTGGTGTTGGGTCCATTTCGTTGAGCAAGGAGTAGGTCTTGTCTATTACATATTTGGCTTATGGAAAGTTATCTGTGCTAATTTCAGTCTCTGGTTTTATGAAGCACCCCAACGCACCTTTCCCCATAAGCAAGCACTAGTTGGTTTTCTAAATTTGAGACCCTGTTCTGTTTTGTAATTCAGTTCATGTGTAGTCAAGTTTACATTCCGTGTATTAGTGATATCTTATGATGTTTCTTTTTCTGTGTGACGTAGTTCACGTAGAATCACCGTACCTGCATCCACTCACTATGCCGCTACGGGCCTGATGACACAGATTTCATTGCTGAGTGATATTGCATTGTACGTACGTGCCACAACTTCTTTATCCATATTTTGCTTTCTGGGATATTTACCTGTTACTGTAGACGAGCTTCTTGTGAACACAGCCGTCCCAAATATTGGGGTGGCTGTCTGTTTTTGATTTTAATTTCCGTAAGCTATAGGACCATAAGTGGAAGTGCCATAGACTGTGTTGCTTTGTTTCTTATGTGTTTCAGGAAACACCATACACTTCTCCAGGCTGGCTGCTGGCAATTTACATCCTGCCAATCAGCATAACAAGGCTCCCTGTTCTCCATATCCTGTCCTACCTTTCTGGATTTTACACTTTTTTCAGATGGCCCTCTTGCCCGGGGGGCAGTGAGACTTCATTGTAGTGCAGATTTCCTTTACAGGCTTGCTTGGTTGGCCAAAAAGGGCGTATGCGTTTTTTCCTGAATATATTTGGCCAAGTGCATCATTGTCGACGTTCTGCCTCTTTTCCTATGCTTTCAGGGCAATTCCAGTCTACCCCCTGCAATCGTTTTCCTGAAATTCTGCCCCGCTTTCAAGTCCCCTTCGCAGGCTTACTTCAATATATTTTTGGAGGATAGCTGTCATTTATAACTCTGCAGGTTTGTGAATTACAGTGCCCCTGAGCTCCTTTCTTCAACTCGCTTTCTTGTGAACTGGGCACAAAACCGCAGGATTGCTTCAGGCCCTAATCTGTTTCGGGCAGGGCATGCTGAGCCTTTGGTAAATTCCTCTTCCTGGTGGGAAATGAGCGTTACATTTGCCCGTGCAGACACCTACAGCTAGTCTCTCATTGGTTCTCCCTATTCCTGTTCATCTTGCACAGAAATTGCAAGCTGTGCCAAACAGGAGGTTAAAGGCACTGACTCTCCAAGCAGGGAGACTGTTAGTAAATCATCTGGAATGGTGAACCCGAGGACCAGGATACGAAAACTGAGATGCATTTTAAATCATTTCCCCATAACACGGTGGACCATACTGTGGGTTTCACATGCATGTTTTAGCTGGAGGAAGAATCCCTTGAACCTGAAGAGTTGGGACCCATGGAATAGGTACCATACAGTATGACTTCAAAGGGTGTGCATTTGCTCACCTAAACTCACCAATGCTATCAGCCTGAAGTGTCCAGCCTTATGTCTCAACCAGCTCTGGGTGTAGATGTGGTCAATCCCGGTTGCATCACATGCCCTGAGTGAATTATTTAAGAATTGCTCTCTATTTCACTGTCTTTGTGTTTTGTTTTCGAAATTTATTTTGATAATGGGATTTATCGGATTTTCACTGCTGCCTTTCGGCCGCTGTACACACCCTTGATTCTCTTACGGAGACATATATATCCATGGGTTTTAAGATTCTTCCTAGTCAGGTATATTCCTAGGCGTTGAATATGTGGTGTGGGGTCCATTTCGTTGAGCAAGGAGTAGGTCTTGTCTATTACATATTGGGCTTATGGAAAGTTATCTGTGCTAATTTCAGTCTCTGGTTTTATGCAGCACCTCAAGGCACCTTTCCCCATAAGCAAGCACTAGTTGGTTTTCTAAATTTGAGACCCTTTTCTATTTTGTAATTCAGTTCATGTGTAGTCAAGTTTACATTCCGTGTATTCGTGATATCTTATGATGTTTCTTTTTCTGTGTGACGTAGTTCACGTAGAATCACCGTACCTGCATCCACTCACTATGCCGCTATGGGCCTGATGACACAGATTTCATTGCTGAGTGATATTGCATTGTACGTACGTGCCACAAGTTCTTTATCCATTTTTTGCTTTCTGGGATATTTACCTGATACTGTAGACGAGCTTCTTGTGAACACAGCCGTCTCAAATATTGGGGTGGCTGTCTGTTTTTGATTTTAATTTCCGTAAGCTATAGGACCATAAGTGGAAGTGCCATAGGCTGTGTTGCTTTCTTTCTTTCGTGTTTCAGGAAACACCATACACTTCTCCAGGGTGGCTGCTGGCAATTTACATCCTGCCAATCAGCATAACAAGGCTCCCTGTTCTCCATATCCTGTCCTACCTTTCTGGATTTTACACTTTTTTCAGATGGCCCTTTTGCCAGGGGGGCAGTGAGACTTCATTGTAGTGCAGATTTCACTTACAGGCTTGCTTGGTTGGCCAAAAAGGGCGTATGCGTTTTTTCCTGAATATATTCAGGAAAAAACGCATACGCCCTTTTTGGCCAAGTGCATCATTGTCGACGTTCTGCCTCTTTTCCTATGCTTTCAGGGCAATTCCAGTCTACCCCCTGCAATCGTTTTCCTGAAATTCTGCCCCGCTTTCAAGTCCCCTTCGCAGGCTTACTTCAATATATTTTTGGAGGAAAGCTGTCATTTATAACTCTGCAGGTTTGTGAATTACAGTGCCCCTGAGCTCCTTTCTTCAACTCGCTTTCTTGTGAGCTGGGCACAAAACCGCAGGATTGCTTCAGGCCCTAATCTGTTTCCAGCAGGGCACACTGAGCCTTTGTTTAATTCCTCTTCCTGGTGGGCAATGAGCGTTACATTTGCCCGTGCAGACACCTACAGCTAGTCTCTCATTGGTTCTCCCTATTCCTGTTCATTTTGCACAGAAATTGCAAGCTGTGCCAAAGAGGAGGTTAAAGGCACTGACTCTCCAAGCGGGGAGAGTGTTAGTAAAGCATCTGGAATGGTGAACCCGAGGACCAGGATACGAAAACTGAGATGCATTTTAAATCATTTCCCAATCACATGGTGGACGATACTCTTGGTTTCCCATGCATGTTTTAGCTGGAGGAAGAATCCCTTGAGCCTGGAGAGTTGGGACCCATGGAATGGGTACCATGCAGTATGACTTCAAAGGGTCTGCATTTGCTCACCGAAACTCACCAATGCTATCAGCCTGAAGTGTCCAGCCTTATGTCTCAACCAGCTCTAGGTGTAGATGTGTTAAATCCCTGTTGCATCACATGCCCTGAGTGAATTATTTAAGAATTGCTCTCTATTTCACTGTCTTTATGATTTTTTTTTGAAATTTATTTTGATAATGGGATTTATCGGATTTTCACTGCTGCGTTTATGCCGCTGTACACACGCTTGATTCTCTTACGGAGACATATATATCCATGGGTTTTAAGATTCTTCCTAGTCAGGTATATTCCTAGGCGTTGAATATGTGGTGTTGGGTCCATTTCGTTGAGCAAGGAGTAGGTCTTGTCTATTACATATTTGGCTTATGGAAAGTTATCTGTGCTAATTTCAGTCTCTGGTTTTATGAAGCACCCCAACGCACCTTTCCCCATAAGCAAGCACTAGTTGGTTTTCTAAATTTGAGACCCTGTTCTGTTTTGTAATTCAGTTCATGTGTAGTCAAGTTTACATTCCGTGTATTAGTGATATCTTATGATGTTTCTTTTTCTGTGTGACGTAGTTCACGTAGAATCACCGTACCTGCATCCACTCACTATGCCGCTACGGGCCTGATGACACAGATTTCATTGCTGAGTGATATTGCATTGTACGTACGTGCCACAACTTCTTTATCCATATTTTGCTTTCTGGGATATTTACCTGTTACTGTAGACGAGCTTCTTGTGAACACAGCCGTCCCAAATATTGGGGTGGCTGTCTGTTTTTGATTTTAATTTCCGTAAGCTATAGGACCATAAGTGGAAGTGCCATAGACTGTGTTGCTTTGTTTCTTATGTGTTTCAGGAAACACCATACACTTCTCCAGGCTGGCTGCTGGCAATTTACATCCTGCCAATCAGCATAACAAGGCTCCCTGTTCTCCATATCCTGTCCTACCTTTCTGGATTTTACACTTTTTTCAGATGGCCCTCTTGCCCGGGGGGCAGTGAGACTTCATTGTAGTGCAGATTTCATTTACAGGCTTGCTTGGTTGGCCAAAAAGGGCGTATGCGTTTTTTCCTGAATATATTTGGCCAAGTGCATCATTGTCGACGTTCTGCCTCTTTTCCTATGCTTTCAGGGCAATTCCAGTCTACCCCCTGCAATCGTTTTCCTGAAATTCTGCCCCGCTTTCAAGTCCCCTTCGCAGGCTTACTTCAATATATTTTTGGAGGATAGCTGTCATTTATAACTCTGCAGGTTTGTGAATTACAGTGCCCCTGAGCTCCTTTCTTCAACTCGCTTTCTTGTGAACTGGGCACAAAACCGCAGGATTGCTTCAGGCCCTAATCTGTTTCGGGCAGGGCATGCTGAGCCTTTGGTAAATTCCTCTTCCTGGTGGGAAATGAGCGTTACATTTGCCCGTGCAGACACCTACAGCTAGTCTCTCATTGGTTCTCCCTATTCCTGTTCATCTTGCACAGAAATTGCAAGCTGTGCCAAACAGGAGGTTAAAGGCACTGACTCTCCAAGCAGGGAGACTGTTAGTAAATCATCTGGAATGGTGAACCCGAGGACCAGGATACGAAAACTGAGATGCATTTTAAATCATTTCCCCATAACACGGTGGACCATACTGTGGGTTTCACATGCATGTTTTAGCTGGAGGAAGAATCCCTTGAACCTGAAGAGTTGGGACCCATGGAATAGGTACCATACAGTATGACTTCAAAGGGTGTGCATTTGCTCACCTAAACTCACCAATGCTATCAGCCTGAAGTGTCCAGCCTTATGTCTCAACCAGCTCTGGGTGTAGATGTGGTCAATCCCGGTTGCATCACATGCCCTGAGTGAATTATTTAAGAATTGCTCTCTATTTCACTGTCTTTGTGTTTTGTTTTCGAAATTTATTTTGATAATGGGATTTATCGGATTTTCACTGCTGCCTTTCGGCCGCTGTACACACCCTTGATTCTCTTACGGAGACATATATATCCATGGGTTTTAAGATTCTTCCTAGTCAGGTATATTCCTAGGCGTTGAATATGTGGTGTTGGGTCCATTTCGTTGAGCAAGGAGTAGGTCTTGTCTATTACATATTGGGCTTATGGAAAGTTATCTGTGCTAATTTCAGTCTCTGGTTTTATGCAGCACCCCAAGGCACCTTTCCCCATAAGCAAGCACTAGTTTGTTTTCTAAATTTGAGACCCTTTTCTATTTTGTAATTCAGTTCATGTGTAGTCAAGTTTACATTCCGTGTATTCGTGATATCTTATGATGTTTCTTTTTCTGTGTGACGTAGTTCACGTAGAATCACCGTACCTGCATCCACTCACTATGCCGCTATGGGCCTGATGACACAGATTTCATTGCTGAGTGATATTGCATTGTACGTACGTGCCACAAGTTCTTTATCCATTTTTTGCTTTCTGGGATATTTACCTGATACTGTAGACGAGCTTCTTGTGAACACAGCCGTCTCAAATATTGGGGTGGCTGTCTGTTTTTGATTTTAATTTCCGTAAGCTATAGGACCATAAGTGGAAGTGCCATAGGCTGTGTTGCTTTGTTTCTTTCGTGTTTCAGGAAACACCATACACTTCTCCAGGGTGGCTGCTGGCAATTTACATCCTGCCAATCAGCATAACAAGGCTCCCTGTTCTCCATATCCTGTCCTACCTTTCTGGATTTTACACTTTTTTCAGATGGCCCTTTTGCCAGGGGGGCAATGAGACTTCATTGTAGTGCAGATTTCATTTACAGGCTTGCTTGGTTGGCCAAAAAGGGCGTATGCGTTTTTTCCTGAATATATTCAGGAAAAAACGCATACGCCCTTTTTAGCCAAGTGCATCATTGTCGACGTTCTGCCTCTTTTCCTATGCTTTCAGGGCAATTCCAGTCTACCCCCTGCAATCGTTTTCCTGAAATTCTGCCCCGCTTTCAAGTCCCCTTCGCAGGCTTACTTCAATATATTTTTGGAGGAAAGCTGTCATTTATAACTCTGCAGGTTTGTGAATTACAGTGCCCCTGAGCTCCTTTCTTCAACTCGCTTTCTTGTGAGCTGGGCACAAAACCGCAGGATTGCTTCAGGCCCTAATCTGTTTCCAGCAGGGCACACTGAGCCTTTGTTTAATTCCTCTTCCTGGTGGGCAATGAGCGTTACATTTGCCCGTGCAGACACCTACAGCTAGTCTCTCATTGGTTCTCCCTATTCCTGTTCATTTTGCACAGAAATTGCAAGCTGTGCCAAAGAGGAGGTTAAAGGCACTGACTCTCCAAGCGGGGAGAGTGTTAGTAAAGCATCTGGAATGGTGAACCCGAGGACCAGGATACGAAAACTGAGATGCATTTTAAATCATTTCCCAATCACATGGTGGACGATACTCTTGTTTTCCCATGCATGTTTTAGCTGGAGGAAGAATCCCTTGAACCTGGAGAGTTGGGACCCATGGAATGGGTACCATGCAGTATGACTTCAAAGGGTCTGCATTTGCTCACCGAAACTCACCAATGCTATCAGCCTGAAGTGTCCAGCCTTATGTCTCAACCAGCTCTGGGTGTAGATGTGTTAAATCCCGGTTGCATCACATGCCCTGAGTGAATTATTTAAGAATTGCTCTCTATTTCACTGTCTTTATGATTTTTTTTTGAAATTTATTTTGATAATGGGATTTATCGGATTTTCACTGCTGCGTTTATGCCGCTGTACACACGCTTGATTCTCTTACGGAGACATATATATCCATGGGTTTTAAGATTCTTCCTAGTCAGGTATATTCCTAGGCGTTGAATATGTGGTGTTGGGTCCATTTCGTTGAGCAAGGAGTAGGTCTTGTCTATTACATATTTGGCTTATGGAAAGTTATCTGTGCTAATTTCAGTCTCTGGTTTTATGAAGCACCCCAACGCACCTTTCCCCATAAGCAAGCACTAGTTGGTTTTCTAAATTTGAGACCCTGTTCTGTTTTGTAATTCAGTTCATGTGTAGTCAAGTTTACATTCCGTGTATTAGTGATATCTTATGATGTTTCTTTTTCTGTGTGACGTAGTTCACGTAGAATCACCGTACCTGCATCCACTCACTATGCCGCTACGGGCCTGATGACACAGATTTCATTGCTGAGTGATATTGCATTGTACGTACGTGCCACAACTTCTTTATCCATATTTTGCTTTCTGGGATATTTACCTGTTACTGTAGACGAGCTTCTTGTGAACACAGCCGTCCCAAATATTGGGGTGGCTGTCTGTTTTTGATTTTAATTTCCGTAAGCTATAGGACCATAAGTGGAAGTGCCATAGACTGTGTTGCTTTGTTTCTTATGTGTTTCAGGAAACACCATACACTTCTCCAGGCTGGCTGCTGGCAATTTACATCCTGCCAATCAGCATAACAAGGCTCCCTGTTCTCCATATCCTGTCCTACCTTTCTGGATTTTACACTTTTTTCAGATGGCCCTCTTGCCCGGGGGGCAGTGAGACTTCATTGTAGTGCAGATTTCCTTTACAGGCTTGCTTGGTTGGCCAAAAAGGGCGTATGCGTTTTTTCCTGAATATATTTGGCCAAGTGCATCATTGTCGACGTTCTGCCTCTTTTCCTATGCTTTCAGGGCAATTCCAGTCTACCCCCTGCAATCGTTTTCCTGAAATTCTGCCCCGCTTTCAAGTCCCCTTCGCAGGCTTACTTCAATATATTTTTGGAGGATAGCTGTCATTTATAACTCTGCAGGTTTGTGAATTACAGTGCCCCTGAGCTCCTTTCTTCAACTCGCTTTCTTGTGAACTGGGCACAAAACCGCAGGATTGCTTCAGGCCCTAATCTGTTTCGGGCAGGGCATGCTGAGCCTTTGGTAAATTCCTCTTCCTGGTGGGAAATGAGCGTTACATTTGCCCGTGCAGACACCTACAGCTAGTCTCTCATTGGTTCTCCCTATTCCTGTTCATCTTGCACAGAAATTGCAAGCTGTGCCAAACAGGAGGTTAAAGGCACTGACTCTCCAAGCAGGGAGACTGTTAGTAAATCATCTGGAATGGTGAACCCGAGGACCAGGATACGAAAACTGAGATGCATTTTAAATCATTTCCCCATAACACGGTGGACCATACTGTGGGTTTCACATGCATGTTTTAGCTGGAGGAAGAATCCCTTGAACCTGAAGAGTTGGGACCCATGGAATAGGTACCATACAGTATGACTTCAAAGGGTGTGCATTTGCTCACCTAAACTCACCAATGCTATCAGCCTGAAGTGTCCAGCCTTATGTCTCAACCAGCTCTGGGTGTAGATGTGGTCAATCCCGGTTGCATCACATGCCCTGAGTGAATTATTTAAGAATTGCTCTCTATTTCACTGTCTTTGTGTTTTGTTTTCGAAATTTATTTTGATAATGGGATTTATCGGATTTTCACTGCTGCCTTTCGGCCGCTGTACACACCCTTGATTCTCTTACGGAGACATATATATCCATGGGTTTTAAGATTCTTCCTAGTCAGGTATATTCCTAGGCGTTGAATATGTGGTGTGGGGTCCATTTCGTTGAGCAAGGAGTAGGTCTTGTCTATTACATATTGGGCTTATGGAAAGTTATCTGTGCTAATTTCAGTCTCTGGTTTTATGCAGCACCTCAAGGCACCTTTCCCCATAAGCAAGCACTAGTTGGTTTTCTAAATTTGAGACCCTTTTCTATTTTGTAATTCAGTTCATGTGTAGTCAAGTTTACATTCCGTGTATTCGTGATATCTTATGATGTTTCTTTTTCTGTGTGACGTAGTTCACGTAGAATCACCGTACCTGCATCCACTCACTATGCCGCTATGGGCCTGATGACACAGATTTCATTGCTGAGTGATATTGCATTGTACGTACGTGCCACAAGTTCTTTATCCATTTTTTGCTTTCTGGGATATTTACCTGATACTGTAGACGAGCTTCTTGTGAACACAGCCGTCTCAAATATTGGGGTGGCTGTCTGTTTTTGATTTTAATTTCCGTAAGCTATAGGACCATAAGTGGAAGTGCCATAGGCTGTGTTGCTTTCTTTCTTTCGTGTTTCAGGAAACACCATACACTTCTCCAGGGTGGCTGCTGGCAATTTACATCCTGCCAATCAGCATAACAAGGCTCCCTGTTCTCCATATCCTGTCCTACCTTTCTGGATTTTACACTTTTTTCAGATGGCCCTTTTGCCAGGGGGGCAGTGAGACTTCATTGTAGTGCAGATTTCACTTACAGGCTTGCTTGGTTGGCCAAAAAGGGCGTATGCGTTTTTTCCTGAATATATTCAGGAAAAAACGCATACGCCCTTTTTGGCCAAGTGCATCATTGTCGACGTTCTGCCTCTTTTCCTATGCTTTCAGGGCAATTCCAGTCTACCCCCTGCAATCGTTTTCCTGAAATTCTGCCCCGCTTTCAAGTCCCCTTCGCAGGCTTACTTCAATATATTTTTGGAGGAAAGCTGTCATTTATAACTCTACAGGTTTGTGAATTACAGTGCCCCTGAGCTCCTTTCTTCAACTCGCTTTCTTGTGAGCTGGGCACAAAACCGCAGGATTGCTTCAGGCCCTAATCTGTTTCCAGCAGGGCACACTGAGCCTTTGTTTAATTCCTCTTCCTGGTGGGCAATGAGCATTACATTTGCCCGTGCAGACACCTACAGCTAGTCTCTCATTGGTTCTCCCTATTCCTGTTCATTTTGCACAGAAATTGCAAGCTGTGCCAAAGAGGATGTTAAAGGCACTGACTCTCCAAGCGGGGAGAGTGTTAGTAAAGCATCTGGAATGGTGAACCCGAGGACCAGGATACGAAAACTGAGATGCATTTTAAATCATTTCCCAATCACATGGTGGACGATACTCTTGGTTTCCCATGCATGTTTTAGCTGGAGGAAGAATCCCTTGAACCTGGAGAGTTGGGACCCATGGAATGGGTACCATGCAGTATGACTTCAAAGGGTCTGCATTTGCTCACCGAAACTCACCAATGCTATCAGCCTGAAGTGTCCAGCCTTATGTCTCAACCAGCTCTGGGTGTAGATGTGTTAAATCCCGGTTGCATCACATGCCCTGAGTGAATTATTTAAGAATTGCTCTCTATTTCACTGTCTTTATGATTTTTTTTTGAAATTTATTTTGATAATGGGATTTATCGGATTTTCACTGCTGCGTTTATGCCGCTGTACACACGCTTGATTCTCTTACGGAGACATATATATCCATGGGTTTTAAGATTCTTCCTAGTCAGGTATATTCCTAGGCGTTGAATATGTGGTGTTGGGTCCATTTCGTTGAGCAAGGAGTAGGTCTTGTCTATTACATATTTGGCTTATGGAAAGTTATCTGTGCTAATTTCAGTCTCTGGTTTATGAAGCACCCCAACGCACCTTTCCCCATAAGCAAGCACTAGTTGGTTTTCTAAATTTGAGACCCTGTTCTGTTTTGTAATTCAGTTCATGTGTAGTCAAGTTTACATTCCGTGTATTAGTGATATCTTATGATGTTTCTTTTTCTGTGTGACGTAGTTCACGTAGAATCACCGTACCTGCATCCACTCACTATGCCGCTACGGGCCTGATGACACAGATTTCATTGCTGAGTGATATTGCATTGTACGTACGTGCCACAACTTCTTTATCCATATTTTGCTTTCTGGGATATTTACCTGTTACTGTAGACGAGCTTCTTGTGAACACAGCCGTCCCAAATATTGGGGTGGCTGTCTGGTTTTGATTTTAATTTCCGTAAGCTATAGGACCATAAGTGGAAGTGCCATAGACTGTGTTGCTTTGTTTCTTATGTGTTTCAGGAAACACCATACACTTCTCCAGGCTGGCTGCTGGCAATTTACATCCTGCCAATCAGCATAACAAGGCTCCCTGTTCTCCATATCCTGTCCTACCTTTCTGGATTTTACACTTTTTTCAGATGGCCCTCTTGCCAGGGGGGCAGTGAGACTTCATTGTAGTGCAGATTTCCTTTACAGGCTTGCTTGGTTGGCCAAAAAGGGCGTATGCGTTTTTTCCTGAATATATTCAGGAAAAAACGCATACGCCCTTTTTGGCCAAGTGCATCATTGTCGACGTTCTGCCTCTTTTCCTATGCTTTCAGGGCAATTCCAGTCTACCCCCTGCAATCGTTTTCCTGAAATTCTGCCCCGCTTTCAAGTCCCCTTCGCAGGCTTACTTCAATATATTTTTGGAGGATAGCTGTCATTTATAACTCTGCAGGTTTGTGAATTACAGTGCCCCTGAGCTCCTTTCTTCAACTCGCTTTCTTGTGAACTGGGCACAAAACCGCAGGATTGCTTCAGGCCCTAATCTGTTTCGGGCAGGGCATGCTGAGCCTTTGGTAAATTCCTCTTCCTGGTGGGAAATGAGCGTTACATTTGCCCGTGCAGACACCTACAGCTAGTCTCTCATTGGTTCTCCCTATTCCTGTTCATCTTGCACAGAAATTGCAAGCTGTGCCAAACAGGAGGTTAAAGGCACTGACTCTCCAAGCAGGGAGACTGTTAGTAAATCATCTGGAATGGTGAACCCGAGGACCAGGATACGAAAACTGAGATGCATTTTAAATCATTTCCCCATAACACGGTGGACCATACTGTGGGTTTCACATGCATGTTTTAGCTGGAGGAAGAATCCCTTGAACCTGAAGAGTTGGGACCCATGGAATAGGTACCATACAGTATGACTTCAAAGGGTGTGCATTTGCTCACCTAAACTCACCAATGCTATCAGCCTGAAGTGTCCAGCCTTATGTCTCAACCAGCTCTGGGTGTAGATGTGGTCAATCCCGGTTGCATCACATGCCCTGAGTGAATTATTTAAGAATTGCTCTCTATTTCACTGTCTTTGTGTTTTGTTTTCGAAATTTATTTTGATAATGGGATTTATCGGATTTTCACTGCTGCCTTTCGGCCGCTGTACACACCCTTGATTCTCTTACGGAGACATATATATCCATGGGTTTTAAGATTCTTCCTAGTCAGGTATATTCCTAGGCGTTGAATATGTGGTGTTGGGTCCATTTCGTTGAGCAAGGAGTAGGTCTTGTCTATTACATATTGGGCTTATGGAAAGTTATCTGTGCTAATTTCAGTCTCTGGTTTTATGCAGCACCCCAAGGCACCTTTCCCCATAAGCAAGCACTAGTTGGTTTTCTAAATTTGAGACCCTTTTCTATTTTGTAATTCAGTTCATGTGTAGTCAAGTTTACATTCCGTGTATTCGTGATATCTTATGATGTTTCTTTTTCTGTGTGACGTAGTTCACGTAGAATCACCGTACCTGCATCCACTCACTATGCCGCTATGGGCCTGATGACACAGATTTCATTGCTGAGTGATATTGCATTGTACGTACGTGCCACAAGTTCTTTATCCATTTTTTGCTTTCTGGGATATTTACCTGATACTGTAGACGAGCTTCTTGTGAACACAGCCGTCTCAAATATTGGGGTGGCTGTCTGTTTTTGATTTTAATTTCCGTAAGCTATAGGACCATAAGTGGAAGTGCCATAGGCTGTGTTGCTTTGTTTCTTTCGTGTTTCAGGAAACACCATACACTTCTCCAGGGTGGCTGCTGGCAATTTACATCCTGCCAATCAGCATAACAAGGCTCCCTGTTCTCCATATCCTGTCCTACCTTTCTGGATTTTACACTTTTTTCAGATGGCCCTTTTGCCAGGGGGGCAGTGAGACTTCATTGTAGTGCAGATTTCATTTACAGGCTTGCTTGGTTGGCCAAAAAGGGCGTATGCGTTTTTTCCTGAATATATTCAGGAAAAAACGCATACGCCCTTTTTGGCCAAGTGCATCATTGTCGACGTTCTGCCTCTTTTCCTATGCTTTCAGGGCAATTCCAGTCTACCCCCTGCAATCGTTTTCCTGAAATTCTGCCCCGCTTTCAAGTCCCCTTCGCAGGCTTACTTCAATATATTTTTGGAGGAAAGCTGTCATTTATAACTCTGCAGGTTTGTGAATTACAGTGCCCCTGAGCTCCTTTCTTCAACTCGCTTTCTTGTGAGCTGGGCACAAAACCGCAGGATTGCTTCAGGCCCTAATCTGTTTCCAGCAGGGCACACTGAGCCTTTGTTTAATTCCTCTTCCTGGTGGGCAATGAGCGTTACATTTGCCCGTGCAGACACCTACAGCTAGTCTCTCATTGGTTCTCCCTATTCCTGTTCATTTTGCACAGAAATTGCAAGCTGTGCCAAAGAGGAGGTTAAAGGCACTGACTCTCCAAGCGGGGAGAGTGTTAGTAAAGCATCTGGAATGGTGAACCCGAGGACCAGGATACGAAAACTGAGATGCATTTTAAATCATTTCCCAATCACATGGTGGACGATACTCTTGGTTTCCCATGCATGTTTTAGCTGGAGGAAGAATCCCTTGAACCTGGAGAGTTGGGACCCATGGAATGGGTACCATGCAGTATGACTTCAAAGGGTCTGCATTTGCTCACCGAAACTCACCAATGCTATCAGCCTGAAGTGTCCAGCCTTATGTCTCAACCAGCTCTGGGTGTAGATGTGTTAAATCCCGGTTGCATCACATGCCCTGAGTGAATTATTTAAGAATTGCTCTCTATTTCACTGTCTTTATGATTTTTTTTTGAAATTTATTTTGATAATGGGATTTATCGGATTTTCACTGCTGCGTTTATGCCGCTGTACACACGCTTGATTCTCTTACGGAGACATATATATCCATGGGTTTTAAGATTCTTCCTAGTCAGGTATATTCCTAGGCGTTGAATATGTGGTGTTGGGTCCATTTCGTTGAGCAAGGAGTAGGTCTTGTCTATTACATATTTGGCTTATGGAAAGTTATCTGTGCTAATTTCAGTCTCTGGTTTTATGAAGCACCCCAACGCACCTTTCCCCATAAGCAAGCACTAGTTGGTTTTCTAAATTTGAGACCCTGTTCTGTTTTGTAATTCAGTTCATGTGTAGTCAAGTTTACATTCCGTGTATTAGTGATATCTTATGATGTTTCTTTTTCTGTGTGACGTAGTTCACGTAGAATCACCGTACCTGCATCCACTCACTATGCCGCTACGGGCCTGATGACACAGATTTCATTGCTGAGTGATATTGCATTGTACGTACGTGCCACAACTTCTTTATCCATATTTTGCTTTCTGGGATATTTACCTGTTACTGTAGACGAGCTTCTTGTGAACACAGCCGTCCCAAATATTGGGGTGGCTGTCTGTTTTTGATTTTAATTTCCGTAAGCTATAGGACCATAAGTGGAAGTGCCATAGACTGTGTTGCTTTGTTTCTTATGTGTTTCAGGAAACACCATACACTTCTCCAGGCTGGCTGCTGGCAATTTACATCCTGCCAATCAGCATAACAAGGCTCCCTGTTCTCCATATCCTGTCCTACCTTTCTGGATTTTACACTTTTTTCAGATGGCCCTCTTGCCCGGGGGGCAGTGAGACTTCATTGTAGTGCAGATTTCCTTTACAGGCTTGCTTGGTTGGCCAAAAAGTGCGTATGCGTTTTTCCCTGAATATATTCAGGAAAAAACGCATACGCCCTTTTTGGCCAAGTGCATCATTGTCGACGTTCTGCCTCTTTTCCTATGCTTTCAGGGCAATTCCAGTCTACCCCCTGCAATCGTTTTCCTGAAATTCTGCCCCGCTTTCAAGTCCCCTTCGCAGGCTTACTTCAATATATTTTTGGAGGATAGCTGTCATTTATAACTCTGCAGGTTTGTGAATTACAGTGCCCCTGAGCTCCTTTCTTCAACTCGCTTTCTTGTGAACTGGGCACAAAACCGCAGGATTGCTTCAGGCCCTAATCTGTTTCGGGCAGGGCATGCTGAGCCTTTGGTAAATTCCTCTTCCTGGTGGGAAATGAGCGTTACATTTGCCCGTGCAGACACCTACAGCTAGTCTCTCATTGGTTCTCCCTATTCCTGTTCATCTTGCACAGAAATTGCAAGCTGTGCCAAACAGGAGGTTAAAGGCACTGACTCTCCAAGCAGGGAGACTGTTAGTAAATCATCTGGAATGGTGATCCCGAGGACCAGGATACGAAAACTGAGATGCATTTTAAATCATTTCCCCATAACACGGTGGACCATACTGTGGGTTTCACATGCATGTTTTAGCTGGAGGAAGAATCCCTTGAACCTGAAGAGTTGGGACCCATGGAATAGGTACCATACAGTATGACTTCAAAGGGTGTGCATTTGCTCAACTAAACTCACCAATGCTATCAGCCTGAAGTGTCCAGCCTTATGTCTCAACCAGCTCTGGGTGTAGATGTGGTCAATCCCGGTTGCATCACATGCCCTGAGTGAATTATTTAAGAATTGCTCTCTATTTCACTGTCTTTGTGTTTTGTTTTCGAAATTTATTTTGATAATGGGATTTATCGGATTTTCACTGCTGCCTTTCGGCCGCTGTACACACCCTTGATTCTCTTACGGAGACATATATATCCATGGGTTTTAAGATTCTTCCTAGTCAGGTATATTCCTAGGCGTTGAATATGTGGTGTGGGGTCCATTTCGTTGAGCAAGGAGTAGGTCTTGTCTATTACATATTGGGCTTATGGAAAGTTATCTGTGCTAATTTCAGTCTCTGGTTTTATGCAGCACCCCAAGGCACCTTTCCCCATAAGCAAGCACTAGTTGGTTTTCTAAATTTGAGGCCCTGTTCTGTTTTGTAATTCAGTTCATGTGTAGTCAAGTTTACATTCCGTGTATTCGTGATATCTTATGATGTTTCTTTTTCTGTGTGACGTAGTTCACGTAGAATCACCGTACCTGCATCCACTCACTATGCCGCTATGGGCCTGATGACACAGATTTCATTGCTGAGTGATATTGCATTGTACGTACGTGCCACAAGTTCTTTATCCATTTTTTGCTTTCTGGGATATTTACCTGATACTGTAGACGAGCTTCTTGTGAACACAGCCGTCTCAAATATTGGGGTGGCTGTCTGTTTTTGATTTTAATTTCCGTAAGCTATAGGACCATAAGTGGAAGTGCCATAGGCTGTGTTGCTTTGTTTCTTTCGTGTTTCAGGAAACACCATACACTTCTCCAGGGTGGCTGCTGGCAATTTACATCCTGCCAATCAGCATAACAAGGCTCCCTGTTCTCCATATCCTGTCCTACCTTTCTGGATTTTACACTTTTTTCAGATGGCCCTTTTGCCAGGGGGGCAGTGAGACTTCATTGTAGTGCAGATTTCATTTACAGGCTTGCTTGGTTGGCCAAAAAGGGCGTATGCGTTTTTTCCTGAATATATTCAGGAAAAAACGCATACACCCTTTTTGGCCAAGTGCATCATTGTCGACGTTCTGCCTCTTTTCCTATGCTTTCAGGGCAATTCCAGTCTACCCCCTGCAATCGTTTTCCTGAAATTCTGCCCCGCTTTCAAGTCCCCTTCGCAGGCTTACTTCAATATATTTTTGGAGGAAAGCTGTCATTTATAACTCTGCAGGTTTGTGAATTACAGTGCCCCTGAGCTCCTTTCTTCAACTCGCTTTCTTGTGAGCTGGGCACAAAACCGCAGGATTGCTTCAGGCCCTAATCTGTTTCCAGCAGGGCACACTGAGCCTTTGTTTAATTCCTCTTCCTGGTGGGCAATGAGCGTTACATTTGCCCGTGCAGACACCTACAGCTAGTCTCTCATTGGTTCTCCCTATTCCTGTTCATTTTGCACAGAAATTGCAAGCTGTGCCAAAGAGGAGGTTAAAGGCACTGACTCTCCAAGCGGGGAGAGTGTTAGTAAAGCATCTGGAATGGTGAACCCGAGGACCAGGATACGAAAACTGAGATGCATTTTAAATCATTTCCCAATCACATGGTGGACGATACTCTTGGTTTCCCATGCATGTTTTAGCTGGAGGAAGAATCCCTTGAACCTGGAGAGTTGGGACCCATGGAATGGGTACCATGCAGTATGACTTCAAAGGGTCTGCATTTGCTCACCGAAACTCACCAATGCTATCAGCCTGAAGTGTCCAGCCTTATGTCTCAACCAGCTCTGGGTGTAGATGTGTTAAATCCCGGTTGCATCACATGCCCTGAGTGAATTATTTAAGAATTGCTCTCTATTTCACTGTCTTTATGATTTTTTTTTGAAATTTATTTTGATAATGGGATTTATCGGATTTTCACTGCTGCGTTTATGCCGCTGTACACACGCTTGATTCTCTTACGGAGACATATATATCCATGGGTTTTAAGATTCTTCCTAGTCAGGTATATTCCTAGGCGTTGAATATGTGGTGTTGGGTCCATTTCGTTGAGCAAGGAGTAGGTCTTGTCTATTACATATTTGGCTTATGGAAAGTTATCTGTGCTAATTTCAGTCTCTGGTTTTATGAAGCACCCCAACGCACCTTTCCCCATAAGCAAGCACTAGTTGGTTTTCTAAATTTGAGACCCTGTTCTGTTTTGTAATTCAGTTCATGTGTAGTCAAGTTTACATTCCGTGTATTAGTGATATCTTATGATGTTTCTTTTTCTGTGTGACGTAGTTCACGTAGAATCACCGTACCTGCATCCACTCACTATGCCGCTACGGGCCTGATGACACAGATTTCATTGCTGAGTGATATTGCATTGTACGTACGTGCCACAACTTCTTTATCCATATTTTGCTTTCTGGGATATTTACCTGTTACTGTAGACGAGCTTCTTGTGAACACAGCCGTCCCAAATATTGGGGTGGCTGTCTGTTTTTGATTTTAATTTCCGTAAGCTATAGGACCATAAGTGGAAGTGCCATAGACTGTGTTGCTTTGTTTCTTATGTGTTTCAGGAAACACCATACACTTCTCCAGGCTGGCTGCTGGCAATTTACATCCTGCCAATCAGCATAACAAGGCTCCCTGTTCTCCATATCCTGTCCTACCTTTCTGGATTTTACACTTTTTTCAGATGGCCCTCTTGCCCGGGGGGCAGTGAGACTTCATTGTAGTGCAGATTTCCTTTACAGGCTTGCTTGGTTGGCCAAAAAGGGCGTATGCGTTTTTTCCTGAATATATTCAGGAAAAAACGCATACGCCCTTTTTGGCCAAGTGCATCATTGTCGACGTTCTGCCTCTTTTCCTATGCTTTCAGGGCAATTCCAGTCTACCCCCTGCAATCGTTTTCCTGAAATTCTGCCCCGCTTTCAAGTCCCCTTCGCAGGCTTACTTCAATATATTTTTGGAGGATAGCTGTCATTTATAACTCTGCAGGTTTGTGAATTACAGTGCCCCTGAGCTCCTTTCTTCAACTCGCTTTCTTGTGAACTGGGCACAAAACCGCAGGATTGCTTCAGGCCCTAATCTGTTTCGGGCAGGGCATGCTGAGCCTTTGGTAAATTCCTCTTCCTGGTGGGAAATGAGCGTTACATTTGCCCGTGCAGACACCTACAGCTAGTCTCTCATTGGTTCTCCCTATTCCTGTTCATCTTGCACAGAAATTGCAAGCTGTGCCAAACAGGAGGTTAAAGGCACTGACTCTCCAAGCAGGGAGACTGTTAGTAAATCATCTGGAATGGTGAACCCGAGGACCAGGATACGAAAACTGAGATGCATTTTAAATCATTTCCCCATAACACGGTGGACCATACTGTGGGTTTCACATGCATGTTTTAGCTGGAGGAAGAATCCCTTGAACCTGAAGAGTTGGGACCCATGGAATAGGTACCATACAGTATGACTTCAAAGGGTGTGCATTTGCTCACCTAAACTCACCAATGCTATCAGCCTGAAGTGTCCAGCCTTATGTCTCAACCAGCTCTGGGTGTAGATGTGGTCAATCCCGGTTGCATCACATGCCCTGAGTGAATTATTTAAGAATTGCTCTCTATTTCACTGTCTTTGTGTTTTGTTTTCGAAATTTATTTTGATAATGGGATTTATCGGATTTTCACTGCTGCCTTTCGGCCGCTGTACACACCCTTGATTCTCTTACGGAGACATATATATCCATGGGTTTTAAGATTCTTCCTAGTCAGGTATATTCCTAGGCGTTGAATATGTGGTGTGGGGTCCATTTCGTTGAGCAAGGAGTAGGTCTTGTCTATTACATATTGGGCTTATGGAAAGTTATCTGTGCTAATTTCAGTCTCTGGTTTTATGCAGCACCCCAAGGCACCTTTCCCCATAAGCAAGCACTAGTTGGTTTTCTAAATTTGAGACCCTTTTCTATTTTGTAATTCAGTTCATGTGTAGTCAAGTTTACATTCCGTGTATTCGTGATATCTTATGATGTTTCTTTTTCTGTGTGACGTAGTTCACGTAGAATCACCGTACCTGCATCCACTCACTATGCCGCTATGGGCCTGATGACACAGATTTCATTGCTGAGTGATATTGCATTGTACGTACGTGCCACAAGTTCTTTATCCATTTTTTGCTTTCTGGGATATTTACCTGATACTGTAGACGAGCTTCTTGTGAACACAGCCGTCTCAAATATTGGGGTGGCTGTCTGTTTTTGATTTTAATTTCCGTAAGCTATAGGACCATAAGTGGAAGTGCCATAGGCTGTGTTGCTTTGTTTCTTTCGTGTTTCAGGAAACACCATACACTTCTCCAGGGTGGCTGCTGGCAATTTACATCCTGCCAATCAGCATAACAAGGCTCCCTGTTCTCCATATCCTGTCCTACCTTTCTGGATTTTACACTTTTTTCAGATGGCCCTTTTGCCAGGGGGGCAGTGAGACTTCATTGTAGTGCAGATTTCATTTACAGGCTTGCTTGGTTGGCCAAAAAGGGCGTATGCGTTTTTTCCTGAATATATTCAGGAAAAAACGCATACGCCCTTTTTGGCCAAGTGCATCATTGTCGACGTTCTGCCTCTTTTCCTATGCTTTCAGGGCAATTCCAGTCTACCCCCTGCAATCGTTTTCCTGAAATTCTGCCCCGCTTTCAAGTCCCCTTCGCAGGCTTACTTCAATATATTTTTGGAGGAAAGCTGTCATTTATAACTCTGCAGGTTTGTGAATTACAGTGCCCCTGAGCTCCTTTCTTCAACTCGCTTTCTTGTGAGCTGGGCACAAAACCGCAGGATTGCTTCAGGCCCTAATCTGTTTCCAGCAGGGCACACTGAGCCTTTGTTTAATTCCTCTTCCTGGTGGGCAATGAGCGTTACATTTGCCCGTGCAGACACCTACAGCTAGTCTCTCATTGGTTCTCCCTATTCCTGTTCATTTTGCACAGAAATTGCAAGCTGTGCCAAAGAGGAGGTTAAAGGCACTGACTCTCCAAGCGGGGAGAGTGTTAGTAAAGCATCTGGAATGGTGAACCCGAGGACCAGGATACGAAAACTGAGATGCATTTTAAATCATTTCCCAATCACATGGTGGACGATACTCTTGGTTTCCCATGCATGTTTTAGCTGGAGGAAGAATCCCTTGAACCTGGAGAGTTGGGACCCATGGAATGGGTACCATGCAGTATGACTTCAAAGGGTCTGCATTTGCTCACCAAAACTCACCAATGCTATCAGCCTGAAGTGTCCAGCCTTATGTCTCAACCAGCTCTGGGTGTAGATGTGTTAAATCCCGGTTGCATCACATGCCCTGAGTGAATTATTTAAGAATTGCTCTCTATTTCACTGTCTTTATGATTTTTTGTTGAAATTTATTTTGATAATGGGATTTATCGGATTTTCACTGCTGCGTTTATGCCGCTGTACACACGCTTGATTCTCTTACGGAGACATATATATCCATGGGTTTTAAGATTCTTCCTAGTCAGGTATATTCCTAGGCGTTGAATATGTGGTGTTGGGTCCATTTCGTTGAGCAAGGAGTAGGTCTTGTCTATTACATATTTGGCTTATGGAAAGTTATCTGTGCTAATTTCAGTCTCTGGTTTTATGAAGCACCCCAACGCACCTTTCCCCATAAGCAAGCACTAGTTGGTTTTCTAAATTTGAGACCCTGTTCTGTTTTGTAATTCAGTTCATGTGTAGTCAAGTTTACATTCCGTGTATTAGTGATATCTTATGATGTTTCTTTTTCTGTGTGACGTAGTTCACGTAGAATCACCGTACCTGCATCCACTCACTATGCCGCTACGGGCCTGATGACACAGATTTCATTGCTGAGTGATATTGCATTGTACGTACGTGCCACAACTTCTTTATCCATATTTTGCTTTCTGGGATATTTACCTGTTACTGTAGACGAGCTTCTTGTGAACACAGCCGTCCCAAATATTGGGGTGGCTGTCTGTTTTTGATTTTAATTTCCGTAAGCTATAGGACCATAAGTGGAAGTGCCATAGACTGTGTTGCTTTGTTTCTTATGTGTTTCAGGAAACACCATACACTTCTCCAGGCTGGCTGCTGGCAATTTACATCCTGCCAATCAGCATAACAAGGCTCCCTGTTCTCCATATCCTGTCCTACCTTTCTGGATTTTACACTTTTTTCAGATGGCCCTCTTGCCCGGGGGGCAGTGAGACTTCATTGTAGTGCAGATTTCCTTTACAGGCTTGCTTGGTTGGCCAAAAAGGGCGTATGCGTTTTTTCCTGAATATATTCAGGAAAAAACGCATACGCCCTTTTTGGCCAAGTGCATCATTGTCGACGTTCTGCCTCTTTTCCTATGCTTTCAGGGCAATTCCAGTCTACCCCCTGCAATCGTTTTCCTGAAATTCTGCCCCGCTTTCAAGTCCCCTTCGCAGGCTTACTTCAATATATTTTTGGAGGATAGCTGTCATTTATAACTCTGCAGGTTTGTGAATTACAGTGCCCCTGAGCTCCTTTCTTCAACTCGCTTTCTTGTGAACTGGGCACAAAACCGCAGGATTGCTTCAGGCCCTAATCTGTTTCGGGCAGGGCATGCTGAGCCTTTGGTAAATTCCTCTTCCTGGTGGGAAATGAGCGTTACATTTGCCCGTGCAGACACCTACAGCTAGTCTCTCATTGGTTCTCCCTATTCCTGTTCATCTTGCACAGAAATTGCAAGCTGTGCCAAACAGGAGGTTAAAGGCACTGACTCTCCAAGCAGGGAGACTGTTAGTAAATCATCTGGAATGGTGAACCCGAGGACCAGGATACGAAAACTGAGATGCATTTTAAATCATTTCCCCATAACACGGTGGACCATACTGTGGGTTTCACATGCATGTTTTAGCTGGAGGAAGAATCCCTTGAACCTGAAGAGTTGGGACCCATGGAATAGGTACCATACAGTATGACTTCAAAGGGTGTGCATTTGCTCACCTAAACTCACCAATGCTATCAGCCTGAAGTGTCCAGCCTTATGTCTCAACCAGCTCTGGGTGTAGATGTGGTCAATCCCGGTTGCATCACATGCCCTGAGTGAATTATTTAAGTTTTGCTCTCTATTTCACTGTCTTTGTGTTTTGTTTTCGAAATTTATTTTGATAATGGGATTTATCGGATTTTCACTGCTGCCTTTCGGCCGCTGTACACACCCTTGATTCTCTTACGGAGACATATATATCCATGGGTTTTAAGATTCTTCCTAGTCAGGTATATTCCTAGGCGTTGAATATGTGGTGTTGGGTCCATTTCGTTGAGCAAGGAGTAGGTCTTGTCTATTACATATTGGGCTTATGGAAAGTTATCTGTGCTAATTTCAGTCTCTGGTTTTATGCAGCACCCCAAGGCACCTTTCCCCATAAGCAAGCACTAGTTGGTTTTCTAAATTTGAGACCCTTTTCTATTTTGTAATTCAGTTCATGTGTAGTCAAGTTTACATTCCGTGTATTCGTGATATCTTATGATGTTTCTTTTTCTGTGTGACGTAGTTCACGTAGAATCACCGTACCTGCATCCACTCACTATGCCGCTATGGGCCTGATGACACAGATTTCATTGCTGAGTGATATTGCATTGTACGTACGTGCCACAAGTTCTTTATCCATTTTTTGCTTTCTGGGATATTTACCTGATACTGTAGACGAGCTTCTTGTGAACACAGCCGTCTCAAATATTGGGGTGGCTGTCTGTTTTTGATTTTAATTTCCGTAAGCTATAGGACCATAAGTGGAAGTGCCATAGGCTGTGTTGCTTTGTTTCTTTCGTGTTTCAGGAAACACCATACACTTCTCCAGGGTGGCTGCTGGCAATTTACATCCTGCCAATCAGCATAACAAGGCTCCCTGTTCTCCATATCCTGTCCTACCTTTCTGGATTTTACACTTTTTTCAGATGGCCCTTTTGCCAGGGGGGCAGTGAGACTTCATTGTAGTGCAGATTTCATTTACAGGCTTGCTTGGTTGGCCAAAAAGGGCGTATGCGTTTTTTCCTGAATATATTCAGGAAAAAACGCATACGCCCTTTTTGGCCAAGTGCATCATTGTCGACGTTCTGCCTCTTTTCCTATGCTTTCAGGGCAATTCCAGTCTACCCCCTGCAATCGTTTTCCTGAAATTCTGCCCCGCTTTCAAGTCCCCTTCGCAGGCTTACTTCAATATATTTTTGGAGGAAAGCTGTCATTTATAACTCTGCAGGTTTGTGAATTACAGTGCCCCTGAGCTCCTTTCTTCAACTCGCTTTCTTGTGAGCTGGGCACAAAACCGCAGGATTGCTTCAGGCCCTAATCTGTTTCCAGCAGGGCACACTGAGCCTTTGTTTAATTCCTCTTCCTGGTGGGCAATGAGCGTTACATTTGCCCGTGCAGACACCTACAGCTAGTCTCTCATTGGTTCTCCCTATTCCTGTTCATTTTGCACAGAAATTGCAAGCTGTGCCAAAGAGGAGGTTAAAGGCACTGACTCTCCAAGCGGGGAGAGTGTTAGTAAAGCATCTGGAATGGTGAACCCGAGGACCAGGATACGAAAACTGAGATGCATTTTAAATCATTTCCCAATCACATGGTGGACGATACTCTTGGTTTCCCATGCATGTTTTAGCTGGAGGAAGAATCCCTTGAACCTGGAGAGTTGGGACCCATGGAATGGGTACCATGCAGTATGACTTCAAAGGGTCTGCATTTGCTCACCGAAACTCACCAATGCTATCAGCCTGAAGTGTCCAGCCTTATGTCTCAACCAGCTCTGGGTGTAGATGTGTTAAATCCCGGTTGCATCACATGCCCTGAGTGAATTATTTAAGAATTGCTCTCTATTTCACTGTCTTTATGATTTTTTTTTGAAATTTATTTTGATAATGGGATTTATCGGATTTTCACTGCTGCGTTTATGCCGCTGTACACACGCTTGATTCTCTTACGGAGACATATATATCCATGGGTTTTAAGATTCTTCCTAGTCAGGTATATTCCTAGGCGTTGAATATGTGGTGTTGGGTCCATTTCGTTGAGCAAGGAGTAGGTCTTGTCTATTACATATTTGGCTTATGGAAAGTTATCTGTGCTAATTTCAGTCTCTGGTTTTATGAAGCACCCCAACGCACCTTTCCCCATAAGCAAGCACTAGTTGGTTTTCTAAATTTGAGACCCTGTTCTGTTTTGTAATTCAGTTCATGTGTAGTCAAGTTTACATTCCGTGTATTAGTGATATCTTATGATGTTTCTTTTTCTGTGTGACGTAGTTCACGTAGAATCACCGTACCTGCATCCACTCACTATGCCGCTACGGGCCTGATGACACAGATTTCATTGCTGAGTGATATTGCATTGTACGTACGTGCCACAACTTCTTTATCCATATTTTGCTTTCTGGGATATTTACCTGTTACTGTAGACGAGCTTCTTGTGAACACAGCCGTCCCAAATATTGGGGTGGCTGTCTGTTTTTGATTTTAATTTCCGTAAGCTATAGGACCATAAGTGGAAGTGCCATAGACTGTGTTGCTTTGTTTCTTATGTGTTTCAGGAAACACCATACACTTCTCCAGGCTGGCTGCTGGCAATTTACATCCTGCCAATCAGCATAACAAGGCTCCCTGTTCTCCATATCCTGTCCTACCTTTCTGGATTTTACACTTTTTTCAGATGGCCCTCTTGCCCGGGGGGCAGTGAGACTTCATTGTAGTGCAGATTTCCTTTACAGGCTTGCTTGGTTGGCCAAAAAGGGCGTATGCGTTTTTTCCTGAATATATTCAGGAAAAAACGCATACGCCCTTTTTGGCCAAGTGCATCATTGTCGACGTTCTGCCTCTTTTCCTATGCTTTCAGGGCAATTCCAGTCTACCCCCTGCAATCGTTTTCCTGAAATTCTGCCCCGCTTTCAAGTCCCCTTCGCAGGCTTACTTCAATATATTTTTGGAGGATAGCTGTCATTTATAACTCTGCAGGTTTGTGAATTACAGTGCCCCTGAGCTCCTTTCTTCAACTCGCTTTCTTGTGAACTGGGCACAAAACCGCAGGATTGCTTCAGGCCCTAATCTGTTTCGGGCAGGGCATGCTGAGCCTTTGGTAAATTCCTCTTCCTGGTGGGAAATGAGCGTTACATTTGCCCGTGCAGACACCTACAGCTAGTCTCTCATTGGTTCTCCCTATTCCTGTTCATCTTGCACAGAAATTGCAAGCTGTGCCAAACAGGAGGTTAAAGGCACTGACTCTCCAAGCAGGGAGACTGTTAGTAAATCATCTGGAATGGTGAACCCGAGGACCAGGATACGAAAACTGAGATGCATTTTAAATCATTTCCCCATAACACGGTGGACCATACTGTGGGTTTCACATGCATGTTTTAGCTGGAGGAAGAATCCCTTGAACCTGAAGAGTTGGGACCCATGGAATAGGTACCATACAGTATGACTTCAAAGGGTGTGCATTTGCTCACCTAAACTCACCAATGCTATCAGCCTGAAGTGTCCAGCCTTATGTCTCAACCAGCTCTGGGTGTAGATGTGGTCAATCCCGGTTGCATCACATGCCCTGAGTGAATTATTTAAGAATTGCTCTCTATTTCACTGTCTTTGTGTTTTGTTTTCGAAATTTATTTTGATAATGGGATTTATCGGATTTTCACTGCTGCCTTTCGGCCACTGTACACACCCTTGATTCTCTTACGGAGACATATATATCCATGGGTTTTAAGATTCTTCCTAGTCAGGTATATTCCTAGGCGTTGAATATGTGGTGTGGGGTCCATTTCGTTGAGCAAGGAGTAGGTCTTGTCTATTACATATTGGGCTTATGGAAAGTTATCTGTGCTAATTTCAGTCTCTGGTTTTATGCAGCACCCCAAGGCACCTTTCCCCATAAGCAAGCACTAGTTGGTTTTCTAAATTTGAGACCCTTTTCTATTTTGTAATTCAGTTCATGTGTAGTCAAGTTTACATTCCGTGTATTCGTGATATCTTATGATGTTTCTTTTTCTGTGTGACGTAGTTCACGTAGAATCACCGTACCTGCATCCACTCACTATGCCGCTATGGGCCTGATGACACAGATTTCATTGCTGAGTGATATTGCATTGTACGTACGTGCCACAAGTTCTTTATCCATTTTTTGCTTTCTGGGATATTTACCTGATACTGTAGACGAGCTTCTTGTGAACACAGCCGTCTCAAATATTGGGGTGGCTGTCTGTTTTTGATTTTAATTTCCGTAAGCTATAGGACCATAAGTGGAAGTGCCATAGGCTGTGTTGCTTTGTTTCTTTCGTGTTTCAGGAAACACCATACACTTCTCCAGGGTGGCTGCTGGCAATTTACATCCTGCCAATCAGCATAACAAGGCTCCCTGTTCTCCATATCCTGTCCTACCTTTCTGGATTTTACACTTTTTTCAGATGGCCCTTTTGCCAGGGGGGCAGTGAGACTTCATTGTAGTGCAGATTTCATTTACAGGCTTGCTTGGTTGGCCAAAAAGGGCGTATGCGTTTTTTCCTGAATATATTCAGGAAAAAACGCATACGCCCTTTTTGGCCAAGTGCATCATTGTCGACGTTCTGCCTCTTTTCCTATGCTTTCAGGGCAATTCCAGTCTACCCCCTGCAATCGTTTTCCTGAAATTCTGCCCCGCTTTCAAGTCCCCTTCGCAGGCTTACTTCAATATATTTTTGGAGGAAAGCTGTCATTTATAACTCTGCAGGTTTGTGAATTACAGTGCCCCTGAGCTCCTTTCTTCAACTCGCTTTCTTGTGAGCGGGGCACAAAACCGCAGGATTGCTTCAGGCCCTAATCTGTTTCTAGCAGGGCACACTGAGCCTTTGTTTAATTCCTCTTCCTGGTGGGCAATGAGCGTTACATTTGCCCGTGCAGACACCTACAGCTAGTCTCTCATTGGTTCTCCCTATTCCTGTTCATTTTGCACAGAAATTGCAAGCTGTGCCAAAGAGGAGGTTAAAGGCACTGACTCTCCAAGCGGGGAGAGTGTTAGTAAAGCATCTGGAATGGTGAACCCGAGGACCAGGATACGAAAACTGAGATGCATTTTAAATCATTTCCCAATCACATGGTGGACGATACTCTTGGTTTCCCATGCATGTTTTAGCTGGAGGAAGAATCCCTTGAACCTGGAGAGTTGGGACCCATGGAATGGGTACCATGCAGTATGACTTCAAAGGGTCTGCATTTGCTCACCGAAACTCACCAATGCTATCAGCCTGAAGTGTCCAGCCTTATGTCTCAACCAGCTCTGGGTGTAGATGTGTTAAATCCCGGTTGCATCACATGCCCTGAGTGAATTATTTAAGAATTGCTCTCTATTTCACTGTCTTTATGATTTTTTTTTGAAATTTATTTTGATAATGGGATTTATCGGATTTTCACTGCTGCATTTATGCCGCTGTACACACGCTTGATTCTCTTACGGAGACATATATATCCATGGGTTTTAAGATTCTTCCTAGTCAGGTATATTCCTAGGCGTTGAATATGTGGTGTTGGGTCCATTTCGTTGAGCAAGGAGTAGGTCTTGTCTATTACATATTTGGCTTATGGAAAGTTATCTGTGCTAATTTCAGTCTCTGGTTTATGAAGCACCCCAACGCACCTTTCCCCATAAGCAAGCACTAGTTGGTTTTCTAAATTTGAGACCCTGTTCTGTTTTGTAATTCAGTTCATGTGTAGTCAAGTTTACATTCCGTGTATTAGTGATATCTTATGATGTTTCTTTTTCTGTGTGACGTAGCTCACGTAGAATCACCGTACCTGCATCCACTCACTATGCCGCTACGGGCCTGATGACACAGATTTCATTGCTGAGTGATATTGCATTGTACGTACGTGCCACAACTTCTTTATCCATATTTTGCTTTCTGGGATATTTACCTGTTACTGTAGACGAGCTTCTTGTGAACACAGCCGTCCCAAATATTGGGGTGGCTGTCTGTTTTTGATTTTAATTTCCGTAAGCTATAGTACCATAAGTGGAAGTGCCATAGACTGTGTTGCTTTGTTTCTTATGTGTTTCAGGAAACACCATACACTTCTCCAGGCTGGCTGCTGGCAATTTACATCCTGCCAATCAGCATAACAAGGCTCCCTGTTCTCCATATCCTGTCCTACCTTTCTAGATTTTACACTTTTTTCAGATGGCCCTCTTGCCCGGGGGGCAGTGAGACTTCATTGTAGTGCAGATTTCCTTTACAGGCTTGCTTGGTTGGCCAAAAAGGGCGTATGCGTTTTTTCCTGAATATATTCAGGAAAAAACGCATACGCCCTTTTTGGCCAAGTGCATCATTGTCGACGTTCTGCCTCTTTTCCTATGCTTTCAGGGCAATTCCAGTCTACCCCCTGCAATCGTTTTCCTGAAATTCTGCCCCGCATTCAAGTCCCCTTCGCAGGCTTACTTCAATATATTTTTGGAGGAAAGCTGTCATTTATAACTCTGCAGGTTTGTGAATTACAGTGCCCCTGAGCTCCTTATTTCAACTCGCTTTCTTGTGAGCTGGGCACAAAACCGCAGGATTGCTTCAGGCCCTAATCTGTTTCCAGCAGGGCACACTGAGCCTTTGTTTAATTCCTCTTCCTGGTGGGCAATGAGCGTTACATTTGCCCGTGCAGACACCTACAGCTAGTCTCTCATTGGTTCTCCCTATTCCTGTTCATTTTGCACAGAAATTGCAAGCTGTGCCAAAGAGGAGGTTAAAGGCACTGACTCTCCAAGCGGGGAGAGTGTTAGTAAAGCATCTGGAATGGTGAACCCGAGGACCAGGATACGAAAACTGAGATGCATTTTAAATCATTTCCCAATCACATGGTGGACGATACTCTTGGTTTCCCATGCATGTTTTAGCTGGAGGAAGAATCCCTTGAACCTGGAGAGTTGGGACCCATGGAATGGGTACCATGCAGTATGACTTCAAAGGGTCTGCATTTGCTCACCGAAACTCACCAATGCTATCAGCCTGAAGTGTCCAGCCTTATGTCTCAACCAGCTCTGGGTGTAGATGTGTTAAATCCTGGTTGCATCACATGCCCTGAGTGAATTATTTAAGAATTGCTCTCTATTTCACTGTCTTTATGATTTTTTTTTGAAATTTATTTTGATAATGGGATTTATCGGATTTTCACTGCTGCGTTTATGCCGCTGTACACACGCTTGATTCTCTTACGGAGACATATATATCCATGGGTTTTAAGATTCTTCCTATTCAGGTATATTCCTAGGCGTTGAATATGTGGTGTTGGGTCCATTTCGTTGAGCAAGGAGTAGGTCTTGTCTATTACATATTTGGCTTATGGAAAGTTATCTGTGCTAATTTCAGTCTCTGGTTTTATGAAGCACCCCAACGCACCTTTCCCCATAAGCAAGCACTAGTTGGTTTTCTAAATTTGAGACCCTGTTCTGTTTTGTAATTCAGTTCATGTGTAGTCAAGTTTACATTCCGTGTATTAGTGATATCTTATGATGTTTCTTTTTCTGTGTGACGTAGTTCACGTAGAATCACCGTACCTGCATCCACTCACTATGCCGCTACGGGCCTGATGACACAGATTTCATTGCTGAGTGATATTGCATTGTACGTACGTGCCACAACTTCTTTATCCATATTTTGCTTTCTGGGATATTTACCTGTTACTGTAGACGAGCTTCTTGTGAACACAGCCGTCCCAAATATTGGGGTGGCTGTCTGTTTTTGATTTTAATTTCCGTAAGCTATAGGACCATAAGTGGAAGTGCCATAGACTGTGTTGCTTTGTTTCTTATGTGTTTCAGGAAACACCATACACTTCTCCAGGCTGGCTGCTGGCAATTTACATCCTGCCAATCAGCATAACAAGGCTCCCTGTTCTCCATATCCTGTCCTACCTTTCTGGATTTTACACTTTTTTCAGATGGCCCTCTTGCCCGGGGGGAGTGAGACTTCATTGTAGTGCAGATTTCCTTTACAGGCTTGCTTGGTTGGCCAAAAAGGGCGTATGCGTTTTTTCCTGAATATATTCAGGAAAAAACGCATACGCCCTTTTTGGCCAAGTGCATCATTGTCGACGTTCTGCCTCTTTTCCTATGCTTTCAGGGCAATTCCAGTCTACCCCCTGCAATCGTTTTCCTGAAATTCTGCCCCGCTTTCAAGTCCCCTTCGCAGGCTTACTTCAATATATTTTTGGAGGATAGCTGTCATTTATAACTCTGCAGGTTTGTGAATTACAGTGCCCCTGAGCTCCTTTCTTCAACTCGCTTTCTTGTGAACTGGGCACAAAACCGCAGGATTGCTTCAGGCCCTAATCTGTTTCGGGCAGGGCATGCTGAGCCTTTGGTAAATTCCTCTTCCTGGTGGGAAATGAGCGTTACATTTGCCCGTGCAGACACCTACAGCTAGTCTCTCATTGGTTCTCCCTATTCCTGTTCATCTTGCACAGAAATTGCAAGCTGTGCCAAACAGGAGGTTAAAGGCACTGACTCTCCAAGCAGGGAGACTGTTAGTAAATCATCTGGAATGGTGAACCCGAGGACCAGGATACGAAAACTGAGATGCATTTTAAATCATTTCCCCATAACACGGTGGACCATACTGTGGGTTTCACATGCATGTTTTAGCTGGAGGAAGAATCCCTTGAACCTGAAGAGTTGGGACCCATGGAATAGGTACCATACAGTATGACTTCAAAGGGTGTGCATTTGCTCACCTAAACTCACCAATGCTATCAGCCTGAAGTGTCCAGCCTTATGTCTCAACCAGCTCTGGGTGTAGATGTGGTCAATCCCGGTTGCATCACATGCCCTGAGTGAATTATTTAAGAATTGCTCTCTATTTCACTGTCTTTGTGTTTTGTTTTCGAAATTTATTTTGATAATGGGATTTATCGGATTTTCACTGCTGCCTTTCGGCCGCTGTACACACCCTTGATTCTCTTACGGAGACATATATATCCATGGGTTTTAAGATTCTTCCTAGTCAGGTATATTCCTAGGCGTTGAATATGTGGTGTGGGGTCCATTTCGTTGAGCAAGGAGTAGGTCTTGTCTATTACATATTGGGCTTATGGAAAGTTATCTGTGCTAATTTCAGTCTCTGGTTTTATGCAGCACCCCAAGGCACCTTTCCCCATAAGCAAGCACTAGTTGGTTTTCTAAATTTGAGACCCTTTTCTATTTTGTAATTCAGTTCATGTGTAGTCAAGTTTACATTCCGTGTATTCGTGATATCTTATGATGTTTCTTTTTCTGTGTGACGTAGTTCACGTAGAATCACCGTACCTGCATCCACTCACTATGCCGCTATGGGCCTGATGACACAGATTTCATTGCTGAGTGATATTGCATTGTACGTACGTGCCACAAGTTCTTTATCCATTTTTTGCTTTCTGGGATATTTACCTGATACTGTAGACGAGCTTCTTGTGAACACAGCCGTCTCAAATATTGGGGTGGCTGTCTGTTTTTGATTTTAATTTCCGTAAGCTATAGGACCATAAGTGGAAGTGCCATAGGCTGTGTTGCTTTGTTTCTTTCGTGTTTCAGGAAACACCATACACTTCTCCAGGGTGGCTGCTGGCAATTTACATCCTGCCAATCAGCATAACAAGGCTCCCTGTTCTCCATATCCTGTCCTACCTTTCTGGATTTTACACTTTTTTCAGATGGCCCTTTTGCCAGGGGGGCAGTGAGACTTCATTGTAGTGCAGATTTCATTTACAGGCTTGCTTGGTTGGCCAAAAAGGGCGTATGCGTTTTTTCCTGAATATATTCAGGAAAAAACGCATACGCCCTTTTTGGCCAAGTGCATCATTGTCGACGTTCTGCCTCTTTTCCTATGCTTTCAGGGCAATTCCAGTCTACCCCCTGCAATCGTTTTCCTGAAATTCTGCCCCGCTTTCAAGTCCCCTTCGCAGGCTTACTTCAATATATTTTTGGAGGAAAGCTGTCATTTATAACTCTGCAGGTTTGTGAATTACAGTGCCCCTGAGCTCCTTTCTTCAACTCGCTTTCTTGTGAGCTGGGCACAAAACCGCAGGATTGCTTCAGGCCCTAATCTGTTTCCAGCAGGGCACACTGAGCCTTTGTTTAATTCGTCTTCCTGGTGGGCAATGAGCGTTACATTTGCCCGTGCAGACACCTACAGCTAGTCTCTCATTGGTTCTCCCTATTCCTGTTCATTTTGCACAGAAATTGCAAGCTGTGCCAAAGAGGAGGTTAAAGGCACTGACTCTCCAAGCGGGGAGAGTGTTAGTAAAGCATCTGGAATGGTGAACCCGAGGACCAGGATACGAAAACTGAGATGCATTTTAAATCATTTCCCAATCACATGGTGGACGATACTCTTGGTTTCCCATGCATGTTTTAGCTGGAGGAAGAATCCCTTGAACCTGGAGAGTTGGGACCCATGGAATGGGTACCATGCAGTATGACTTCAAAGGGTCTGCATTTGCTCACCGAAACTCACCAATGCTATCAGCCTGAAGTGTCCAGCCTTATGTCTCAACCAGCTCTGGGTGTAGATGTGTTAAATCCCGGTTGCATCACATGCCCTGAGTGAATTATTTAAGAATTGCTCTCTATTTCACTGTCTTTATGATTTTTTTTTGAAATTTATTTTGATAATGGGATTTATCGGATTTTCACTGCTGCGTTTATGCCGCTGTACACACGCTTGATTCTCTTACGGAGACATATATATCCATGGGTTTTAAGATTCTTCCTAGTCAGGTATATTCCTAGGCGTTGAATATGTGGTGTTGGGTCCATTTCGTTGAGCAAGGAGTAGGTCTTGTCTATTACATATTTGGCTTATGGAAAGTTATCTGTGCTAATTTCAGTCTCTGGTTTTATGAAGCACCCCAACGCACCTTTCCCCATAAGCAAGCACTAGTTGGTTTTCTAAATTTGAGACCCTGTTCTGTTTTGTAATTCAGTTCATGTGTAGTCAAGTTTACATTCCGTGTATTAGTGATATCTTATGATGTTTCTTTTTCTGTGTGACGTAGTTCACGTAGAATCACCGTACCTGCATCCACTCACTATGCCACTACGGGCCTGATGACACAGATTTCATTGCTGAGTGATATTGCATTGTACGTACGTGCCACAACTTCTTTATCCATATTTTGCTTTCTGGGATATTTACCTGTTACTGTAGACGAGATTCTTGTGAACACAGCCGTCCCAAATATTGGGGTGGCTGTCTGTTTTTGATTTTAATTTCCGTAAGCTATAGGACCATAAGTGGAAGTGCCATAGACTGTGTTGCTTTGTTTCTTATGTGTTTCAGGAAACACCATACACTTCTCCAGGCTGGCTGCTGGCAATTTACATCCTGCCAATCAGCATAACAAGGCTCCCTGTTCTCCATATCCTGTCCTACGTTTCTGGATTTTACACTTTTTTCAGATGGCCCTCTTGCCCGGGGGGCAGTGAGACTTCATTGTAGTGCAGATTTCCTTTACAGGCTTGCTTGGTTGGCCAAAAAGTGCGTATGCGTTTTTTCCTGAATATATTCAGGAAAAAACGCATACGCCCTTTTTGGCCAAGTGCATCATTGTCGACGTTCTGCCTCTTTTCCTATGCTTTCAGGGCAATTCCAGTCTACCCCCTGCAATCGTTTTCCTGAAATTCTGCCCCGCTTTCAAGTCCCCTTCGCAGGCTTACTTCAATATATTTTTGGAGGATAGCTGTCATTTATAACTCTGCAGGTTTGTGAATTACAGTGCCCCTGAGCTCCTTTCTTCAACTCGCTTTCTTGTGAACTGGGCACAAAACCGCAGGATTGCTTCAGGCCCTAATCTGTTTCGGGCAGGGCATGCTGAGCCTTTGGTAAATTCCTCTTCCTGGTGGGAAATGAGCGTTACATTTGCCCGTGCAGACACCTACAGCTAGTCTCTCATTGGTTCTCCCTATTCCTGTTCATCTTGCACAGAAATTGCAAGCTGTGCCAAACAGGAGGTTAAAGGCACTGACTCTCCAAGCAGGGAGACTGTTAGTAAATCATCTGGAATGGTGAACCCGAGGACCAGGATACGAAAACTGAGATGCATTTTAAATCATTTCCCCATAACATGGTGGACCATACTGTGGGTTTCACATGCATGTTTTAGCTGGAGGAAGAATCCCTTGAACCTGAAGAGTTGGGACCCATGGAATAGGTACCATACAGTATGACTTCAAAGGGTGTGCATTTGCTCACCTAAACTCACCAATGCTATCATCCTGAAGTGTCCAGCCTTATGTCTCAACCAGCTCTGGGTGTAGATGTGGTCAATCCCGGTTGCATCACATGCCCTGAGTGAATTATTTAAGAATTGCTCTCTATTTCACTGTCTTTGTGTTTTGTTTTCGAAATTTATTTTGATAATGGGATTTATCGGATTTTCACTGCTGCCTTTCGGCCGCTGTACACACCCTTGATTCTCTTACGGAGACATATATATCCATGGGTTTTAAGATTCTTCCTAGTCAGGTATATTCCTAGGCGTTGAATATGTGGTGTTGGGTCCATTTCGTTGAGCAAGGAGTAGGTCTTGTCTATTACATATTGGGCTTATGGAAAGTTATCTGTGCTAATTTCAGTCTCTGGTTTTATGCAGCACCCCAAGGCACCTTTCCCCATAAGCAAGCACTAGTTGGTTTTCTAAATTTGAGACCCTTTTCTATTTTGTAATTCAGTTCATGTGTAGTCAAGTTTACATTCCGTGTATTCGTGATATCTTATGATGTTTCTTTTTCTGTGTGACGTAGTTCACGTAGAATCACCGTACCTGCATCCACTCACTATGCCGCTATGGGCCTGATGACACAGATTTCATTGCTGAGTGATATTGCATTGTACGTACGTGCCACAAGTTCTTTATCCATTTTTTGCTTTCTGGGATATTTACCTGATACTGTAGACGAGCTTCTTGTGAACACAGCCGTCTCAAATATTGGGGTGGCTGTCTGTTTTTGATTTTAATTTCCGTAAGCTATAGGACCATAAGTGGAAGTGCCATAGGCTGTGTTGCTTTGTTTCTTTCGTGTTTCAGGAAACACCATACACTTCTCCAGGGTGGCTGCTGGCAATTTACATCCTGCCAATCAGCATAACAAGGCTCCCTGTTCTCCATATCCTGTCCTACCTTTCTGGATTTTACACTTTTTTCAGATGGCCCTTTTGCCAGGGGGGCAGTGAGACTTCATTGTAGTGCAGATTTCATTGACAGGCTTGCTTGGTTGGCCAAAAAGGGCGTATGCGTTTTTTCCTGAATATATTCAGGAAAAAACGCATACGCCCTTTTTGGCCAAGTGCATCATTGTCGACGTTCTGCCTCTTTTCCTATGCTTTCAGGGCAATTCCAGTCTACCCCCTGCAATCGTTTTCCTGAAATTCTGCCCCGCTTTCAAGTCCCCTTCGCAGGCTTACTTCAATATATTTTTGGAGGAAAGCTGTCATTTATAACTCTGCAGGTTTGTGAATTACAGTGCCCCTGAGCTCCTTTCTTCAACTCGCTTTCTTGTGAGCTGGGCACAAAACCGCAGGATTGCTTCAGGCCCTAATCTGTTTCCAGCAGGGCACACTGAGCCTTTGTTTAATTCCTCTTCCTGGTGGGCAATGAGCGTTACATTTGCCCGTGCAGACACCTACAGCTAGTCTCTCATTGGTTCTCCCTATTCCTGTTCATTTTGCACAGAAATTGCAAGCTGTGCCAAAGAGGAGGTTAAAGGCACTGACTCTCCAAGCGGGGAGAGTGTTAGTAAAGCATCTGGAATGGTGAACCCGAGGACCAGGATACGAAAACTGAGATGCATTTTAAATCATTTCCCAATCACATGGTGGACGATACTCTTGGTTTCCCATGCATGTTTTAGCTGGAGGAAGAATCCCTTGAACCTGGAGAGTTGGGACCCATGGAATGGGTACCATGCAGTATGACTTCAAAGGGTCTGCATTTGCTCACCGAAACTCACCAATGCTATCAGCCTGAAGTGTCCAGCCTTATGTCTCAACCAGCTCTGGGTGTAGATGTGTTAAATCCCGGTTGCATCACATGCCCTGAGTGAATTATTTAAGAATTGCTCTCTATTTCACTGTCTTTATGATTTTTTTTTGAAATTTATTTTGATAATGGGATTTATCGGATTTTCACTGCTGCGTTTATGCCGCTGTACACACGCTTGATTCTCTTACGGAGACATATATATCCATGGGTTTTAAGATTCTTCCTAGTCAGGTATATTCCTAGGCGTTGAATATGTGGTGTTGGGTCCATTTCGTTGAGCAAGGAGTAGGTCTTGTCTATTACATATTTGGCTTATGGAAAGTTATCTGTGCTAATTTCAGTCTCTGGTTTTATGAAGCACCCCAACGCACCTTTCCCCATAAGCAAGCACTAGTTGGTTTTCTAAATTTGAGACCCTGTTCTGTTTTGTAATTCAGTTCATGTGTAGTCAAGTTTACATTCCGTGTATTAGTGATATCTTATGATGTTTCTTTTTCTGTGTGACGTAGTTCACGTAGAATCACCGTACCTGCATCCACTCACTATGCCGCTACGGGCCTGATGACACAGATTTCATTGCTGAGTGATATTGCATTGTACGTACGTGCCACAACTTCTTTATCCATATTTTGCTTTCTGGGATATTTACCTGTTACTGTAGACGAGCTTCTTGTGAACACAGCCGTCCCAAATATTGGGGTGGCTGTCTGTTTTTGATTTTAATTTCCGTAAGCTATAGGACCATAAGTGGAAGTGCCATAGACTGTGTTGCTTTGTTTCTTATGTGTTTCAGGAAACACCATACACTTCTCCAGGCTGGCTGCTGGCAATTTACATCCTGCCAATCAGCATAACAAGGCTCCCTGTTCTCCATATCCTGTCCTACCTTTCTGGATTTTACACTTTTTTCAGATGGCCCTCTTGCCCGGGGGGCAGTGAGACTTCATTGTAGTGCAGATTTCCTTTACAGGCTTGCTTGGTTGGCCAAAAAGGGCGTATGCGTTTTTTCCTGAATATATTCAGGAAAAAACGCATACGCCCTTTTTGGCCAAGTGCATCATTGTCGACGTTCTGCCTCTTTTCCTATGCTTTCAGGGCAATTCCAGTCTACCCCCTGCAATCGTTTTCCTGAAATTCTGCCCCGCTTTCAAGTCCCCTTCGCAGGCTTACTTCAATATATTTTTGGAGGATAGCTGTCATTTATAACTCTGCAGGTTTGTGAATTACAGTGCCCCTGAGCTCCTTTCTTCAACTCGCTTTCTTGTGAACTGGGCACAAAACCGCAGGATTGCTTCAGGCCCTAATCTGTTTCGGGCAGGGCATGCTGAGCCTTTGGTAAATTCCTCTTCCTGGTGGGAAATGAGCGTTACATTTGCCCGTGCAGACACCTTCAGCTAGTCTCTCATTGGTTCTCCCTATTCCTGTTCATCTTGCACAGAAATTGCAAGCTGTGCCAAACAGGAGGTTAAAGGCACTGACTCTCCAAGCAGGGAGACTGTTAGTAAATCATCTGGAATGGTGAACCCGAGGACCAGGATACGAAAACTGAGATGCATTTTAAATCATTTCCCCATAACACGGTGGACCATACTGTGGGTTTCACATGCATGTTTTAGCTGGAGGAAGAATCCCTTGAACCTGAAGAGTTGGGACCCATGGAATAGGTACCATACAGTATGACTTCAAAGGGTGTGCATTTGCTCACCTAAACTCACCAATGCTATCAGCCTGAAGTGTCCAGCCTTATGTCTCAACCAGCTCTGGGTGTAGATGTGGTCAATCCCGGTTGCATCACATGCCCTGAGTGAATTATTTAAGAATTGCTCTCTATTTCACTGTCTTTGTGTTTTGTTTTCGAAATTTATTTTGATAATGGGATTTATCGGATTTTCACTGCTGCCTTTCGGCCGCTGTACACACCCTTGATTCTCTTACGGAGACATATATATCCATGGGTTTTAAGATTCTTCCTAGTCAGGTATATTCCTAGGCGTTGAATATGTGGTGTTGGGTCCATTTCGTTGAGCAAGGAGTAGGTCTTGTCTATTACATATTGGGCTTATGGAAAGTTATCTGTGCTAATTTCAGTCTCTGGTTTTATGCAGCACCCCAAGGCACCTTTCCCCATAAGCAAGCACTAGTTGGTTTTCTAAATTTGAGACCCTTTTCTATTTTGTAATTCAGTTCATGTGTAGTCAAGTTTACATTCCGTGTATTCGTGATATCTTATGATGTTTCTTTTTCTGTGTGACGTAGTTCACGTAGAATCACCGTACCTGCATCCACTCACTATGCCGCTACGGGCCTGATGACACAGATTTCATTGCTGAGTGATATTGCATTGTACGTACGTGCCACAAGTTCTTTATCCATTTTTTGCTTTCTGGGATATTTACCTGATACTGTAGACGAGCTTCTTGTGAACACAGCCGTCTCAAATATTGGGGTGGCTGTCTGTTTTTGATTTTAATTTCCGTAAGCTATAGGACCATAAGTGGAAGTGCCATAGGCTGTGTTGCTTTGTTTCTTTCGTGTTTCAGGAAACACCATACACTTCTCCAGGGTGGCTGCTGGCAATTTACATCCTGCCAATCAGCATAACAAGGCTCCCTGTTCTCCATATCCTGTCCTACCTTTCTGGATTTTACACTTTTTTCAGATGGCCCTTTTGCCAGGGGGGCAGTGAGACTTCATTGTAGTGCAGATTTCATTTACAGGCTTGCTTGGTTGGCCAAAAAGGGCGTATGCGTTTTTTCCTGAATATATTCAGGAAAAAACGCATACGCCCTTTTTGGCCAAGTGCATCATTGTCGACGTTCTGCCTCTTTTCCTATGCTTTCAGGGCAATTCCAGTCTACCCCCTGCAATCGTTTTCCTGAAATTCTGCCCCGCTTTCAAGTCCCCTTCGCAGGCTTACTTCAATATATTTTTGGAGGAAAGCTGTCATTTATAACTCTGCAGGTTTGTGAATTACAGTGCCCCTGAGCTCCTTTCTTCAACTCGCTTTCTTGTGAGCTGGGCACAAAACCGCAGGATTGCTTCAGGCCCTAATCTGTTTCCAGCAGGGCACACTGAGCCTTTGTTTAATTCCTCTTCCTGGTGGGCAATGAGCGTTACATTTGCCCGTGCAGACACCTACAGCTAGTCTCTCATTGGTTCTCCCTATTCCTGTTCATTTTGCACAGAAATTGCAAGCTGTGCCAAAGAGGAGGTTAAAGGCACTGACTCTCCAAGCGGGGAGAGTGTTAGTAAAGCATCTGGAATGGTGAACCCGAGGACCAGGATACGAAAACTGAGATGCATTTTAAATCATTTCCCAATCACATGGTGGACGATACTCTTGGTTTCCCATGCATGTTTTAGCTGGAGGAAGAATCCCTTGAACCTGGAGAGTTGGGACCCATGGAATGGGTACCATGCAGTATGACTTCAAAGGGTCTGCATTTGCTCACCGAAACTCACCAATGCTATCAGCCTGAAGTGTCCAGCCTTATGTCTCAACCAGCTCTGGGTGTAGATGTGTTAAATCCCGGTTGCATCACATGCCCTGAGTGAATTATTTAAGAATTGCTCTCTATTTCACTGTCTTTATGATTTTTTTTTGAAATTTATTTTGATAATGGGATTTATCGGATTTTCACTGCTGCGTTTATGCCGCTGTACACACGCTTGATTCTCTTACGGAGACATATATATCCATGGGTTTTAAGATTCTTCCTAGTCAGGTATATTCCTAGGCGTTGAATATGTGGTGTTGGGTCCATTTCGTTGAGCAAGGAGTAGGTCTTGTCTATTACATATTTGGCTTATGGAAAGTTATCTGTGCTAATTTCAGTCTCTGGTTTTATGAAGCACCCAAACGCACCTTTCCCCATAAGCAAGCACTAGTTGGTTTTCTAAATTTGAGACCCTGTTCTGTTTTGTAATTCAGTTCATGTGTAGTCAAGTTTACATTCCGTGTATTAGTGATATCTTATGATGTTTCTTTTTCTGTGTGACGTAGTTCACGTAGAATCACCGTACCTGCATCCACTCACTATGCCGCTATGGGCCTGATGACACAGATTTCATTGCTGAGTGATATTGCATTGTACGTACGTGCCACAACTTCTTTATCCATATTTTGCTTTCTGGGATATTTACCTGTTACTGTAGACGAGCTTCTTGTGAACACAGCCGTCCCAAATATTGGGGTGGCTGTCTGTTTTTGATTTTAATTTCCGTAAGCTATAGGACCATAAGTGGAAGTGCCATAGACTGTGTTGCTTTGTTTCTTATGTGTTTCAGGAAACACCATACACTTCTCCAGGCTGGCTGCTGGCAATTTACATCCTGCCAATCAGCATAACAAGGCTCCCTGTTCTCCATATCCTGTCCTACCTTTCTGGATTTTACACTTTTTTCAGATGGCCCTCTTGCCCGGGGGGCAGTGAGACTTCATTGCAGTGCAGATTTCCTTTACAGGCTTGCTTGGTTGGCCAAAAAGGGCGTATGCGTTTTTTCCTGAATATATTCAGGAAAAAACGCATACGCCCTTTTTGGCCAAGTGCATCATTGTCGACGTTCTGCCTCTTTTCCTATGCTTTCAGGGCAATTCCAGTCTACCCCCTGCAATCGTTTTCCTGAAATTCTGCCCCGCTTTCAAGTCCCCTTCGCAGGCTTACTTCAATATATTTTTGGAGGATAGCTGTCATTTATAACTCTGCAGGTTTGTGAATTACAGTGCCCCTGAGCTCCTTTCTTCAACTCGCTTTCTTGTGAACTGGGCACAAAACCGCAGGATTGCTTCAGGCCCTAATCTGTTTCGGGCAGGGCATGCTGAGCCTTTGGTAAATTCCTCTTCCTGGTGGGAAATGAGCGTTACATTTGCCCGTGCAGACACCTACAGCTAGTCTCTCATTGGTTCTCCCTATTCCTGTTCATCTTGCACAGAAATTGCAAGCTGTGCCAAACAGGAGGTTAAAGGCACTGACTCTCCAAGCAGGGAGACTGTTAGTAAATCATCTGGAATGGTGAACCCGAGGACCAGGATACGAAAACTGAGATGCATTTTAAATCATTTCCCCATAACACGGTGGACCATACTGTGGGTTTCACATGCATGTTTTAGCTGGAGGAAGAATCCCTTGAACCTGAAGAGTTGGGACCCATGGAATAGGTACCATACAGTATGACTTCAAAGGGTGTGCATTTGCTCACCTAAACTCACCAATGCTATCAGCCTGAAGTGTCCAGCCTTATGTCTCAACCAGCTCTGGGTGTAGATGTGGTCAATCCCGGTTGCATCACATGCCCTGAGTGAATTATTTAAGAATTGCTCTCTATTTCACTGTCTTTGTGTTTTGTTTTCGAAATTTATTTTGATAATGGGATTTATCGGATTTTCACTGCTGCCTTTCGGCCGCTGTACACACCCTTGATTCTCTTACGGAGACATATATATCCATGGGTTTTAAGATTCTTCCTAGTCAGGTATATTCCTAGACGTTGAATATGTGGTGTTGGGTCCATTTCGTTGAGCAAGGAGTAGGTCTTGTCTATTACATATTGGGCTTATGGAAAGTTATCTGTGCTAATTTCAGTCTCTGGTTTTATGCAGCACCCCAAGGCACCTTTCCCCATAAGCAAGCACTAGTTGGTTTTCTAAATTTGAGACCCTTTTCTATTTTGTAATTCAGTTCATGTGTAGTCAAGTTTACATTCCGTGTATTCGTGATATCTTATGATGTTTCTTTTTCTGTGTGACGTAGTTCACGTAGAATCACCGTACCTGCATCCACTCACTATGCCGCTACGGGCCTGATGACACAGATTTCATTGCTGAGTGATATTGCATTGTACGTACGTGCCACAAGTTCTTTATCCATTTTTTGCTTTCTGGGATATTTACCTGATACTGTAGACGAGCTTCTTGTGAACACAGCCGTCTCAAATATTGGGGTGGCTGTCTGTTTTTGATTTTAATTTCCGTAAGCTATAGGACCATAAGTGGAAGTGCCATAGGCTGTGTTGCTTTGTTTCTTTCGTGTTTCAGGAAACACCATACACTTCTCCAGGGTGGCTGCTGGCAATTTACATCCTGCCAATCAGCATAACAAGGCTCCCTGTTCTCCATATCCTGTCCTACCTTTCTGGATTTTACACTTTTTTCAGATGGCCCTTTTGCCAGGGGGGCAGTGAGACTTCATTGTAGTGCAGATTTCATTTACAGGCTTGCTTGGTTGGCCAAAAAGGGCGTATGCGTTTTTTCCTGAATATATTCAGGAAAAAACGCATACGCCCTTTTTGGCCAAGTGCATCATTGTCGACGTTCTGCCTCTTTTCCTATGCTTTCAGGGCAATTCCAGTCTACCCCCTGCAATCGTTTTCCTGAAATTCTGCCCCGCTTTCAAGTCCCCTTCGCAGGCTTACTTCAATATATTTTTGGAGGAAAGCTGTCATTTATAACTCTGCAGGTTTGTGAATTACAGTGCCCCTGAGCTCCTTTCTTCAACTCGCTTTCTTGTGAGCTGGGCACAAAACCGCAGGATTGCTTCATGCCCTAATCTGTTTCTAGCAGGGCACACTGAGCCTTTGTTTAATTCCTCTTCCTGGTGGGCAATGAGCGTTACATTTGCCCGTGCAGACACCTACAGCTAGTCTCTCATTGGTTCTCCCTATTCCTGTTCATTTTGCACAGAAATTGCAAGCTGTGCCAAAGAGGAGGTTAAAGGCACTGACTCTCCAAGCGGGGAGAGTGTTAGTAAAGCATCTGGAATGGTGAACCCGAGGACCAGGATACGAAAACTGAGATGCATTTTAAATCATTTCCCAATCACATGGTGGACGATACTCTTGGTTTCCCATGCATGTTTTAGCTGGAGGAAGAATCCCTTGAACCTGGAGAGTTGGGACCCATTGAATGGGTACCATGCAGTATGACTTCAAAGGGTCTGCATTTGCTCACCGAAACTCACCAATGCTATCAGCCTGAAGTGTCCAGCCTTATGTCTCAACCAGCTCTGGGTGTAGATGTGTTAAATCCCGGTTGCATCACATGCCCTGAGTGAATTATTTAAGAATTGCTCTCCATTTCACTGTCTTTATGATTTTTTTTTGAAATTTATTTTGATAATGGGATTTATCGGATTTTCACTGCTGCGTTTATGCCGCTGTACACACGCTTGATTCTCTTACGGAGACATATATATCCATGGGTTTTAAGATTCTTCCTAGTCAGGTATATTCCTAGGCGTTGAATATGTGGTGTTGGGTCCATTTCGTTGAGCAAGGAGTAGGTCTTGTCTATTACATATTTGGCTTATGGAAAGTTATCTGTGCTAATTTCAGTCTCTGGTTTTATGAAGCACCCCAACGCACCTTTCCCCATAAGCAAGCACTAGTTGGTTTTCTAAATTTGAGACCCTGTTCTGTTTTGTAATTCAGTTCATGTGTAGTCAAGTTTACATTCCGTGTATTAGTGATATCTTATGATGTTTCTTTTTCTGTGTGACGTAGTTCACGTAGAATCACCGTACCTGCATCCACTCACTATGCCGCTACGGGCCTGATGACACAGATTTCATTGCTGAGTGATACTGCATTGCACGTACGTGCCACAACTTCTTTATCCATATTTTGCTTTCTGGGATATTTACCTGGTCCTATAGACGAGTTGCTTGTGAACAGAGCCGTCCCAAACTTTGGGGTGGCTCTCTGTTTTTGATTTTAATTTCCCTAAGGAATAGGACAATAAGTGCAATTGCCATAGGCTGTGTTGCTTTATTTCTTACGTGTTTCAGGAAACACCATACACTTCTCCAGGGTGGCTGTTCAAAATTTACATCCTGCCAATCAGCATAACAAGGCTGCCTGTTCTCCATATCCTGTCCTTCCTTTCTGGGTTTTACACTTTTTTCAGATGGCACTTTTGCCCGGAGGGCAGTGAGATTTCATTGTAGTGCAGATTGCTTTACAGGCTTGCTTGGTTGGCCAAAAAGTGCGTATGCGTTTTTTCCTGAATATATTCAGGAAAAAACACATACGCACTTTTTGGCCAAGTGCATCATTGTCGACGTTGTGCCTCTTTTCCTATGCTTTCAGGGCAATTCCAGTCTACCCCCTGCAATCGTTTTCCTGAAATTCTGCCCCGCTTTCAAGTCCCCTTCGCAGGCTTACTTCAATATACTTTTGGAAGATAGCTGTCATTTATAACTCTGCAGGTTTGTGAATTACAGTGCCCCTGAGCTCCATTCTTCAACTCACTTTCTTGTGAGCTGGGCACAAAACTACAGGATTGCTTAAGGCCCTACTCTGTTTCCAGCAGGGCACACTGAGCCTTTGTTTAATTCCTCTTCCTGGTGGGCAATGAGGGTTACATTTGCCCGTGCAGACACCTACAGCTAGTCTCTCATTGGTTCTCCCTATTCCTCTTCATCTTGCACAGAAATTGCAAGCTGTGCCAAAGACGAGGTTAAAGGCACGGACTCTCCAAGCGGGGAGAGTGTTAGTAAAGCATCTGGAATGGTGAACCCGAGGACCAGGATACGAAAACTGAGATGCATTTTAAATTGTTTCCCAATCACATGGTGGACGATACTCTGGGTTTCCCATGCATGTTTTAGCTGGAGGAAGAATGCCTTGAACCTGGAGAGTTGGGACCCATGGAATGGGTACCATGCAGTATGACATAAAAGGGTCTGCATTTGCTCACCGAAACTCACCAATGCTATCAGCCTGAAGTGTCTAACCTTATGTCTCAACCAGCTCTGGGTGTAGATGTGTTAAATCCCGGTTGCATCACATGCCCTGAGTGAATTATTTAAGAATTGCTCTCTATTGCACTGTCTTTGTGTTTTGTTTTCGAAATTTATTTGGATAATGGGATTTATCGGATTTTCACTGCTGCGTTTCGGCCGCTGTACACACGCTTGATTCTCTTACGGAGACATATATATCCATGGGTTTTAAGATTCTTCCTAGTCAGGTATATTCCTAGGCGTTGAATATGTGGTCTTGGGTCCATTTCGTTGAGCAAGGAGTAGGTCTTGTCTATTACATATTTGGCTTATGGAAAGTTAGCTGTGCTAATTTCAGTCTCTGGTTTTATGCAGCACTCCAAGGCACCTTTCTCCATAAGCAAGCACTAGTTGGTTTTCTAAATTTGAGACCCTGTTCTGTTTTGTAATTCAGTTCATGTGTAGTCAAGTTTACATTCCGTATATTAGTGATATCTTATGATGTTTCTTTTTCTGTGTGACGTAGTTCACGTAGAGTCACCGTACCCGCATCCACTCACTATGCCCCTATGGGCCTGATGACACAGATTTCATTGCTGAGTGATATTGCATTGTACGTACGTGCCACAACTTCTTTATCCATTTTTTGCTTTCTTGGATATTTACCTGATAATGTAGACGCGCTTCTTCTGAACACAGCTGTCCCAAATATTGGGGTGGCTGTCTGTTTTTGATTTTAATTTCCGTAACCTATAGGACCATAAGTGGAAGTGCCATAGGCTGTGTTGCTTTGTTTCTTACGTGTTTCAGGAAACACCATACACTTCTCCAGGGTGGCTGCTGGCAATTTACATCCTGCCAATCAGCTTAACAAGGCTTCCTGTTCTCCATATCCTGTCCTACCTTTCTGGATTTTACACTTATTTCAGATGGCCCTTTTGTCCGAGGGGCAGTGAGACTTCATTGTAGTGCAGATTTCCTTTACAGGCTTGCTTGGTTGGCCAAAAAGGGCGTATGCGTTTTTTCCTGAATATATTCAGGAAAAAACGCATACGCCCTTTTTGGCCAAGTGCATCATTGTTGACGTTATGCCTCTTTTCCTATGCTTTCAGGGCAATTCCAGTCTACCCCCTGCAATCGTTTTCCTGAAATTCTGCCCCGCTTTCAAGTCCCCTTCGCAGGCTTACTTCAATATAATTTTGGAGGATAGCTGTCAATTATAACTCTGCAGGTTTGTGAATTACAGTGCCCCTGAGCTCCTTTCTTCAACTCGCTTTCTTGTGAGCTGGGCACAAAACCGCAGGATTGCTTCAGGTCCTAATCTGTTTCCAGCAGGGCACACTAAGCCTTTGTTTAATTCCTCTTCCTGGTGGGCAATGAGCATTACATATGCCCGTGCAGACACCTACAGCTAGTCTCTCATTGGTTGTCCCTATTCCTGTTCATCTTGCACAGAAATTGCAAGCTGTGCCAAAGAGGAGGTTAAAGGCACTGACTCTCCAAGCGGGTAGAGTGTTAGTAAAGCATCTGGTTTGGTGAAACCGAGGACCAGGATACGAAAACTGAGATGCATTTTAAATCGTTTCCCAATCACACGGTGGACGATACTCTGGGTTTCCCATGCATGTTTTAGCTGGAGGAAGAATCCCTTGAACCTGGAGAGTTGGGACCCATGGAATGGGTACCATGCAGTATGACTTCAAAGGGTGTGCATTTGCTCACCGAAACTCACCAATGCTATCAGCCTGAAGTGTCCAGCCTTATGTCTCAACCAGCTCTGGGTGTAGATGTGGTCAATCCCGGTTGCATCACATGCCCTGAGTGAATTATTTAAGAATTGCTCTCTATTTCACTGTCTTTGTGTTTTGTTTTCGAAATTTATTTTGATAATGGGATTTATCGGATTTTCACTGCTGCGTTTGTCCGCTGTACACACGCTTGATTCTCTTACGGAGACATATAAATCAATGGGTTTTAAGATTCTTCCTAGTCAGGTATATTCCTAGGCGTTGAATATGTGGTGTTGGGTCCATTTCGTTGAGCAAGGAGTAGGTCTTGTCTATTACATATTTGGCTTATGGAAAGTTATCTGTGCTAATTTCAGTCTCTGGTTTTATGCAGCACCCCAAGGCACCTTTCCCCATAAAAAAGCACTAGTTGGTTTTCTAAATTTGAGACCCTGTTCTGTTTTGTAATTCAGTTCATGTGTAGTCAAGTTTACATTCCGTGTATTAGTGATATCTTATGATGTTTCTTTTTCTGTGTGACGTAGTTCACGTAGAATCACCGTACCTGCATCCACTCACTATGCCGCTACGGGCCTGATGACACAGATTTCATTGCTGAGTGATATTGCATTGCACGTACGTGCCACAACTTCTTTATCCATTTTCTGCTTTCTGGGATATTTACCTGGTACTGTAGACGAGCTTCTTGGGAACACAGCCGTCCCAAACTTTGGGGTGGCTCTCAGTTTTTGATTTTAATTTCCCTAAGCAATAGGACCATAAGTGCAATTGCCATAGGCTGTGTTGCTTTATTTCTTACGTGTTTCAGGAAACACCATACACTTCTCCAGGGTGGCTGTTCACAATTTACATCCTGCCAATCAGCATAACAAGGCTCCCTGTTCTCCATATCCTGTCCTACCTTTCTGGATTTTACACTTTTTTCAGATGGCCCTTTTGCCCGGGGGGGCAGGGAGATTTCATTGTAGTGTAGATTTCCTTTACAGGCTTGCTTCGTTGGCCAAGAAGTGCGTATGCATTTTTTCCTGAATATATTCAGGAAAAAACGCATATGCCCTTTTTGGCCAAGTGCATCATTGTCGACGTTTTGCCTCTTTTCCTATGCTTTCAAGGCAATTCCAGTCTACCCCCTGCAATCGTTTTCCTAAAATTTTGGCCCGCCTTCCAGTCCCCTTCGCAGGCTTACTTTAATATATTTTTGGAGGATAGCTGTCATTTATAACTCTGCAGGTTTGTGAATTACAGTGCCCCTGAGCTCCTTTCTTCAATTCGCTTTCTTGTGAGCTGGGCCCAAAACCGCAGGATTGCTTCAGGCCCTAATCTGTTTCCGGCAGGGCACGCTGAGCCTTTGGTTAATTCCTCTTCCTGGTGGTAAATGAGCGTTATATTTGCCCGTGCAGACACCTACATCTAGTCTCTCATTGCTTCTCCTATTCCTGTTCATCTTGCACAGAAATTGCAAGCTGTGCCAAATACGAGGTTAAAGGCACTGACTCTCCAAGCGGGGAGATTGTTAGTAAAGCATCTGGAATGGTGAACCCGAGGACAAGGATACAAAAACTGAGATGCATTTTAAATTGTTTCCCAATCACACGGTGGACGATACTCTGGGTTTCTCATGCATGTTTTAGCCAGAGGAAGAATCCTTTGAACCTGGAGAGTTGGGACCCATGGAATGGGTACCATGCAGTATGACTTCAAAGGGTCTGCATTTGCTCACCGAAACTCACCAATGCTATCAGCCTGAAGTGTCCAGCCTTATGTCTCAACCAGCTCTGGGTGTAGTAGTGGTCAATCCCGGTTGCATTACATGCCCTGAATGAATTATTTAAGAATTGCTCTCTATTTCACTGTCTTTGTGTTTTGTTTTTGAAATTTATTTTGATAATGGGATTTATCGGATTTTCACTGGTGCGTTTATGGCGCTGTACACACGCTTGGTTCTCTTACGGAGACGTATAAATCCATGGGTTTTAAGATTCTTCCTAGTCAGGTATATTCCTAGGCGTTGAATATGTGGTGTTGCGTCCATTCCGTTGAGCAAGGAGTAGGTCTTGTCTATTACATATTTGGCTTATGGAATGTTATCTGTGCTAATTTCAGTCTCTGGTTTTATGAAGCACCCCAACGCACCTTTCCCCATAAGCAAGCACTAGTTGGTTTTCTAAATTTGAGACCCTGTTCTGTTTTGTAATTCTGTTCATGTGTAGTCAAGTTTACATTCCGTGTATTAGTGATATCTTATGATGTTTCTTTTTCTGTGTGACGTAGTTCACGTAGAATCACCGTACCTGCATCCACTCACTATGCCGCTACGGGCCTGATGACACAGATTTCATTGCTGAGTGATATTGCATTGCACATACGTGCCACAACTTCTTTATCCATTTTTTGCTTTCTAGGATATTTACCTGGTACTGCAGATGAGCTTCTTGTGAACACAGCCGTCCCAAACATTGGGGTGGCTGTCTGTTTTTGAATTTAATTTCCGTAATCTTTGGGACCATAAGTGGAAGTGCCATAGGCTGTGTTGCTTTGTTTCTTATGGATTTCAGGAAACACCATACACTTCTCCAGGATGGCTGTTGGCAATTTACATCCTGCCAATCAGCATAACCAAGCTCCCTGTTCTCCATATCCTTTCCTAACTTTCTGGATTTTACACTTTTTTCAGATGGCCCTTTTGCCCAGGGGGCAGTTAGACTTCATTGTAGTGCAGATTTCCTTTACAGGCTTGCTTGGTTTGCGAAAAAGGGCGTATGCGTTTTTTCCTGAATATATTCAGGAAAAAATTCATACGCACTTTTTGGCCAAGTGCACCATTGTCGACGTTCTGCCTCTTTTCCTATGCTTTCTGGGCAAATCCAGTCTACCCCCTGCAATCGTTTTCCTGAAATTCTGCCCTGCTTTCAACTCCCCTTCGCAGGCTTACTTCAATATATTTTTGGAGGATAGCTGTCATTTATAACTCTGCAGGTTTGTGAATTACAGTGCCCCTGAGCTCCTTTCTTCAACTCGCTTTCTTGTGAGCTGGGCACAAAACCGCAGGATTGCTTCAGGCCCTAATCTGTTTCCGGCAGGGCACGCTGAGCCTTTGGTTAATTCCTCTTCCTGGTGGGAAATGAGCCTTACATTTGACCGTGCAAATACCTATAGCTAGTCTCTCATTGGTTCTCCCTATTCCTGTTCATCTTGCGCAGAAATTGCAAGCTGTGCCAAACAGGAGGTTAAAGGCACTGACTCTCCAAGCGGGGAGAGTGTTAGTAAACCCTCTGGAATGGTGAACCCGAGGACCAGGATACGAAAACTGAGATGCATTTTAAGTCGTTTCCCAATCACACGGTGGACCATACTCGGCGTTTCCCACGCATGTTTTAGCTGAAGAAAGAATCCCTTGAACCTGGAGAGTTGGGACCCTTGGAATGGGTACCATGCAGTATGACTTCAAAGGATCTGCATTTGTTTACTGAAACTCACCAATGCTATCAGCCTGAAGTGTCCAGCCTTATGTCTCAACCAGCTCTGGGTGTAGATGTGGTAAATCCAGGTTGCATCACATGCCCTGAGTGAATTATTTAAGAATTGCTCTCTATTTCACTGTCATTGTGTTTTGTTTTTGAAATTTATTTTAATAATGGGATTTATCGCATTTTCACTGCTTCGTTTATGCTGCTGTACACGCGCTTGTTTCTCTTACGGAGACATATAAGCCCATGGGTTTTAAGATTCTTACTAATCCGGTATATTCTTAGGCATTGAATATGGCGTGTTGAGTCCATTTCGTTGAGCAAGGAGTAGGTCTTGACTATTACATATTTGGCTTATGGAATGGTATCTGTGCTAATTTTAATCTCTGGTTTTATGTAGCACCCCAACTCACCTTTCCCCTTAAGGAAGCATAAGTTGGTTTTCTTAATTTGAAACCCTCTTCTCTTTTGTAATTCAGTTCATGTGTAGCCATGTTAACATTCCATGTATTAGTGATATCTTATGTCTTTTTCTTTTTGAATTATGTGACTTCGAATGATCACACGTAACTCCTCTGGCGTTGTTATAACTGGCCGTATTTCATTGATTTCCAGGCTGAGTAATATTCCACTCTACATAATCACCACATCTCTGTCCGTTTTTTCTCTGCAGATACATTTAAGTTATAACCTAGTCGAGGATCTTTTAAACAGAGAGGTGGTAAACATTGGGGTGCCTGTGTCCTCTCGATTTTTGTTTTTCCCAAGATATACGTCCATGAGTGCAAGTGCCCTGTGCTCGGTAGCTCATTTTTTAGATGCTTTAGTAAACACAATAGACTTATCCAGAGTGACCGTTTGCAATATACATTTCCACTATAAGACTCACAGGGCTCCCTTTTCTCCTTGCCCTGTCCTGCATTTCTGGTGTTTACACTTTATGAGGACGGCTCTTCTGACAGATGCAAAGTGATATGTTTTGTAGTATTGATTTCCACTGCCCACCTGTTTGGTTGGCTAAAAAAGTGTATGCCCTTTTCTTGAATATATACAGAAAAAGACACATACACCCTTTTTGGCCAACTGCAATGTTGGCAATGTTCAGCCCCTTTGCTTGTGCTTAATGGCGAGTCCTTTCTACCTCTTCCAATCCCTTTCCTGCCATTCTCCGTTGCTTACAAGTCCTTTTCTCTGACTTTCCTCAAGACATTTTTCAGTGATAGATATTTTCAACTCTGCAGTTTCGTGAATTTTAGTGCCCCTGAGTTCCATTTTCCAACTTGTGTTTATGGGAACTGGCCACAAAGCATCAGGATTCCTCAAGCCCTATTCTGTTTCCATGGGCAACCCTAGCCTTTGGTCAATTCGTCTTCCTGATTGGAAATTAGAGTGGCATGTGCCTGTCCGAACACCTAGGACTTGTCTCTCATTGTTCCTCCTCCTTCTGCTTCATCCTCTGGACAAATTCCAAACTGTATGCAACAGGATGTTGACAGTGCTGACATCTCCAAGTGGGGAGACTGTTAGTAAAGACGCTGGAGTGGTGAACCCTAGCACCAAGAGATGAGGAGATGAGATGCCTTTTCCAAACTTTTCCCGATCAGACGGTATACCATCCTCTGGGTGTGACAGGCATGTTTTAGGTGTAGGAAGGGTCCCATTCATGTGAGGAGAACACCAGGGGATTTTAAATATCAGTGTCTGTCCGCAACCCAAACTGGGGAATTTTTTAAGCTACGGCTACACATATGTTCATTAAGGGCCTTGGGAAGTAGGCAGAGTCCAAACTTTAGATGATTGAAGTCTTCAGGGTCAGAAGCACTCACCACTGTCTTCCCTTAGATTCCATTTTTACTGTCATTGATGGATGATGTCAATAAAAATATCTATTCTTTTTCAGATCATTTCCCCTTATAGGTTATTGCAAAATATTGAGTGTAGTTCCCTGTGCTATACAGTAGTTCCTTGCTGATGATTTCATACATAGCAGTGTGTATGTGTTAATCCCAAACTGTTAATTTATCCCTCCTCCTACCATTTCCCTTTGGTAATAATAAATTATAAGATTTTATGCTTCTCAGAAATGGGGGAGCTGAAAGAGAGGTATCATTTTCAATGCAAAAGCATTTAAAACAAGATTGAAGCTTTAACCAAGATTATTAGATGTACATCCTTGGAAAGAAATCACTTTGTTTCTCTAATATTGACCTGACAAAGAAGACAAACCTTTTCACTGAACTTGCTTATAAGAAAGTGATGGAAATATCAAATGGAAGTGTTAGAAACATCTTATTTTACCCGAGCCTTATACACTGTTCTATGTTAATTACAGTTTGGCTCACACATCTGTTCATTGAAGTTACAATGTTCTCAATTTCTGTTACTGATCCTCCAGAGTGGACGCCAACAAGTGTCCCCCTGCCCAGTGTCATTGGAGCCAATAGATCGAGACTGAGTTTGGTTCAAAAGCAAAGGAAACTTTATATTTTGATCAGAGAATGGAGAGGTGCTACCCTGTGGGCTGTGGGCTGGGCTGCTGTGTAGAGATCCTGTCAGAGTCACTGGGAGGGAGGGGGCTGAGCTCTCGAGGACCTGGTTGGCTGCAGCTCAGGCTCTATGTCACGGAGTCTGAACTGGGCCCCAGGAGCTGAAGTGTCATCGAGCCATTCTGCTCTAGGAAATCTGGTCTGAAGTGCCGGGTGTGGAACCTCTGTATGCGGGACACTAGGAGCACCTGAAATTAGACAAAGCACAAAGGATAAAAATGGTTAGACTTTATTTTATTGCCCAGATTCTATTTTTATCTCCCAGGCATTTTTAAGGGGCTTTGCCTGGGACAAACTTCTCTTCTGCCTTTTGTCCCTTTCCTCATTCTTGGAGTGCTGCGGGTGCAGACCCTTCTTCTGTAACTGCTGAGTGCTGAGTTAGGAGGCTTCATACCCGTGGGCGAGGGTCAGAACTTCTCCCCAGCAGCCTCCAGGTGACGTTGATTGTCCCCAGGCCTCCTGCCTCCCTGCTCGTCCACCTGAGCACCAGTATTGGAAGTGTTATAGATTCTAATGACCTTTAAGGGTCCAGAAAGGAGATGTGCAGTGGCGCTGTGAGGTCCAGTTTCACTCCGCCCCACATTTGTTCGGCCACCTTAGGCTGACCGTTTCTGCCAGCCTAGATGCTCTGACTGACCGTTTCTGCCAGCCTAGATGCTCTGACCAACAGTCTGCGCTTTCTTCCATTAGGCCCCTGAAATAACGTAAAAACAGCACCAGGTGTCAGGATCCTGCCCGCTCAGCTCCCAGACAGTCCAGGGTCAGTGGTGATGAAGGATCATGATGGTCACTGAGTCAAGAGCCTTTGGAAGTAAACAGGAGTCCAGCCGGTCTTATTGGCCACCATCATCAGGGTGTCTGTAGGCTTTTCTATGGTGACATCATGATATACGGTTCCCCCGCCAAGATTATTAGCTCCCCTCTGGGTACAGTAAGTACTGAAAGCAGTAGTCTACTCTTTTGGGACACACTCTTGTTGTTTTATGAGAGAAACTCCAGGTCAAGTGATGGTCACACGGGTCGTCATGGTGCCCCGTTGCCCCCGGTTATCTCTCTGGAGGTTGGAGTTGGAGGGCCTCCTCAATCGAGGTCAGTGTGCCCACGGAGCAAACCCTGCAACTTCAGGGCATGGTTGGGGGTTAGGATCACCACGTGGGGTCCGTTTCCCTTAGAAGGGAGGTGGCCTTTTGGGCTGCTGATTTCCAGGTTTTCAGATACCACCAGTATCTTGGCCAGATGTGGCGGTGGGCCAAGCCCCTTGGTGACCATAGTTTATCCTACCTGGATGGCATTCTTGCATTGTTCCATTTCAAGTGGTCCCAGTTTTTGCACTAATACTCCAATGGCGATTCACCTTTCACCAGGAATGTAAAGGTCAAAGGGTTTAGCTAAATTAGGGAGTCCCAGGGCAAGGGTCTGAATTGACTGCTCTTTCCATTCTTGAAAGGCCACTTCTGGATTCTATTCAAAAGGATCATCATCTTTTCCTTTCAGTGTTTCATATAGAGGCCCAGCTAGTAGACTGTAGTTAGGGATCCAGAGGCAGGAAACCCTGGCTTCCCCAGGAACCCCTAAGCTGTCTTCTAGTTTCAGAAAGGGGTAAGGCTGTAAATTGTTTCTTCCCTTTCCTGGGATGGGCTTCTCCGACCTTCTGTGAGAATGAAGCCCAGGCAGGTCACCGTAGTCTGTGATACTTGAGCTTTTTCGTGGACAACTTCTATCCTTTATTGGCTTGGTAGTTCTGAGGCCTCCTTAGTAGGGCTGGCGATCAGAATGTCGTCTGAATATTGAAGGAGTGTTTCCTTTTCCAGAGGTAGAACTTTTAGGTCTTTAGCTGAGCTTTCCCCAAAGATGGTGTGGGAATTTTTGAACCCTTGGGGCAAGACAGCCTGGAAGTATTGTTTTAGTTGTATGTTGAGTCCTGTCACTCACAAGCCAAAATTTCTTGTGACTCTGGGACTAATGGAATACAAAAGAAGGCATCAGTGAAGACTAATACAGAATACCAAGTCCTGGTGGTTGGTAGAATGACCAGCAGGGTGTAGGATTTAGGAACTACTGGAGGTATATCCTCAGTGGCTTCACTGACTGTCCTGACATCCTTTACCAGGACTCCAGCAGCCCATGGGGCTCTCGAGGTCAGGCCAATCCCAGGATATGGAGCTCACCTGGGCAGGTACCCTACCCCCACCCCAGCCCACGGGGCTCTCGTGTTCAGGCCCCTCCCAGGATATGGGATTCCCTGGGCAGGTCCTCTGCAGTCCATGGGGCTCCCGTGGTCAGGCCCCTCCCAGGATACAGAGCTACCCTTGCAGGTACCTTGGCAGGGCTGGGCACACAGGAACCGTGCACATAGCCCTCATTGCAGAGCACTCCCAGCTCACCTGTCGCTCAGATCTGACACAGAGCACCTCAGAGCAGGACTTGAACTAACAAACAGCAGCTCTGACAGGTCTGTGACCCTGGGCATCACTCTGTGCGGCCTCCTCCACCTGATCTTCCAGAGACTTCCACTGCACCCGGGGCACCAGGCCTCTGTCTCCAACCACCACCCACCCCTCCTCTCCCTGACTCCTGGGTTCCTCTCATTAGGAGAGGGTTTTCTTGAAGTTGTCTCCCACTCATGGGCCAGATAATATAATTAGAAAACAAGCCAGAGCTGCAGCCCCTTGTCTATCCTGACTCTCAGGAGCCCACACCTGTTCCTTGGACCTGGCCAATTCAGCAAGTTCCATTTTCAGCAACTGTGAGCCCCTGAGGGGTGATTATTGGCTGGCTTGGGAAGCCTGACCGTGCCGGCCAGCCCTCCCCAGGTGTGCCTGGGTTGAGATCAATATAAACACCGCTCCAGGCAGCAAGAGCCCCTGCAGCTGTGCCTGACGCCATTTTCTCTGCCCTGTCAGCAGTCTCGGGGCTGGGCTGGTGGGAGGGAGTGAGAAGCCACGGCTTTGTGGGTGTCCCAGTGTGAGTGGGGCTCTGCTGGACTTTCTGCAGCAGTTGCCAAGATGCTACCTGCTAAAGAAGAGGATGTGTCACCCACACCTGCCGCTGGAATTTCTCCCTGGGCACAGGTGAGGAAGGAAGAAAGCAGTGGGGGCCGGGACAGCAGGGGTATCTCAGGCAGGGAAATGGAGAGCTTCCAGAAGAGCACCCAGGGCCAGGACCATCCTGGCTGGCCTGCAGGCACCAAGTCGGCTGGCATGCTGTCCCTCATGTGGCTCCATGGCCCTTCCTCTAGGTTTTCAAGTCCTTGTACATATTCAGGTGTTTAGCCTTGGAAGGGTGGGAACATTTCAGCAGCAGCTGGCCTGGGGCTCGGCCCACGTTTACTCACAGATACCTCGGCACGGTCCCCCAGCTTTGCAGTGAGGACGCTTGTTGCGAGGAGCATGCTGGCTGAGTGGGAGATGATTCCCCACCACTGACCAACTTCAGAATTGTTTGCAATTGGAGCAAGTGCCCTGAAACGGTTTTCCTCTGTGTAACTGGTGGGTTCTGTTCTTTTTTATCTTTTTTTCGTTTTTGGTTCAAGGTAGATTTTATTCCTCTTTTGTGTATTTACAGATATAAGCATGGAAATAATTTATTCATATAAATACATGTATGTGAAGGGAAGAATATTTTTTCTGTTTTACTTTTTTTAATTTTATTTTTTTATTTTGAATTTAATTTTATATTTTTATACAGCAGGTTGTTTTTGGTTATCTACTTTATACATATAAATGTATACATACCAATCCCAATATCTCAACTCCTCCCACCACCATCCCCAACAGCTTTCCCCCCTTGTTGTCCATACGTTTGTTGTATACATGTGTTGCTCTATTTCTGCCTTGCAAAACGGTTCATCTGTACAATTTTTCTAGGTTCCACATATATGCATTAATATACAAGATTTGTTTTTCTCTTTCTGACTTACTTCAGTCTGTATGACAGTCTCTAGATCCATCAACGTCTCTACAAATGTCCCAATTTCATTCCTTTTTATGGCTTAGTAATATTCCATTTTATATATGTACCACATCTTTATGCATTCGTCTGTCTGTGGGCATTTAGGTTGCTTCCATTTCCTGGATAGTGTAAATAGTGATGCAATGAACATTGTGGTGAATGTCTCTTTTTGATTTATGGTTTTGTCTGGGTATATGCCCAGTAGAGGGATTGCTGTATCATATGGTAATTCTATTCTTAGTTTTATAAGAAACTCCATAATGTTCTCCACAGTGACTGTATCAATTTACGTTCCCAACAATAGTGGAAGAGGATTCCTTATCTCCACACCGTTTCCAGCATTTGTTGTTTGTAGATTTTCTGATGATGCCCATTCTAATAGGTGTGAGGTGATACACCATGGATGAGTCTATTTCGTTGAGCAAAGAGTAGGTCTTGTTTATTACGTATTTGGCTTATGGAATGGTATGTGTGCTAATTTCAATCTGTTTTTATACAGCAGCCCAACTCAACTTTCCCCTTAAGCAAGCATAAGGTTTTTATCTAAATGTGAGACTCTGTTCGGTTTTGTAATTCAGTTTATGTGTAGCCAAGTTTACACTCCCTCTATTAGTGATATCTTATGATAATTATCTTTCTTTGTGTGACATATTTCTCTTAGAATCATCATAATTAAATCCACTCAATTTGCTGCTACAGGCCTGATGACATTGATTTCACTGCTGAGTGATATTCCATTGTACGTAAGTAGCACAACTTCTTTATCCATTTTTTTCTTTCTGGGATATTTAATTTGTACTGGACTCGAGGTTCTTGTAAACACAGCAGCCCTAAATTTTGTGTTGGCTGTGTCTTGTTGATTTTAATTTTCCTAAGCTATAGGGCCAAAAGTGGAAGTGCCCTAGGCTCTGTAGCTTTGTTTTTTAGATGTTTCAGGATACACCATGAACATCTCCAGAGTGTCTGTTGGCAATTTACATCCCGCCCATCAGCATAACACGGCTCCCTGTTCTCCATGGCCTGTCCTGTGTTTCTGGTTTTTACACTTTATTCAGATGGCCTTTTTGACGAATGGGAAATGTGACTTCATTGTAGTGTGGATTTCCATTGCTGGAGTGCTTGGTTGGCCAAAATGTTCATATGCGTTTTTTCCTGAATATATTCAGGAAAAATGTATACGCACTTTTTGTCCATGTGCATCACTGTCAAAGATCTGCCGCTTTTCATATGCTTTAAATGCAATTCCAATCTACCTCTTGAAATATGATTCCTGCAATTCTGCCTCATTTTCAAGTCCTCTTTGCAGACTTACTTCGATATATTTTTGCCAATAGCTGTCATTTATCTCTGCAGGTTTGTGAATTACAGTGCCCCTGAGCTCCTTTCTTAACTCGCTTCCTTGTAAGCTGGCCACAAAACTGCAGGTTTGCTTCAGGCCATAATCAGGGTCCGGCACGGCACTCTGAGCCTTTGGTTAATTCCTCTTCCTGGTGGGAAATTAGAGTTAAATGTGCCCCTCCAGATACCTGCCTCACTCCCAGCCACATGGTGATGTATGTCCTCAGGTTTGAGGCCATATGTGATGGGTTCCTCATCTTTTGATGATGTGGCCCCACTGGTGTGTGGACACTCCTGCCTGGTTCCCATCCCTTTGGTGATGTGGGTCCTCTGGTGAGACTCTGATCCTGGTTGGGTTCCTCACACATCCGTGAGGTGAGCCCTCTTCTCTGAGGTCACTCCTGCCTGGCTGGCACAACCCGCCTTGTTGACTTCGGCACCCTGGTGGCAGTTGGAGCCTGCTGGGAGCCTCCTTCCCGCGGTGATGAGGCCCTCTGGCGTCAGACCCTAATGGCGGGGTTCCCACATTTTCTGATACGTGCTAAGTGGTACGAGGGCACTCCTGCCAGGTTCCCATCCTCATGAGTGCGTGGGCCTTCTGTTCTGAGGTCCTAACGGCTGGGTTGCTCACACTTTCATGATGTGGGCTCTCTGCTGTGAGGTCAATCCTGCCTGGCTGGCGCACGTCGCCTTGGCGACGTGGACCCTCTGGTGGCAGTTGGAGCGTGCTGGGGTCTCCTCCCCTCAGTGATGAGGGCCTTCTGGTGTCAGGCCCTAAGTGCTGGGCTCCACACATTTTCTGATGTGTGCCCAGTGGTGCGAGTCACTCCTGCCAGGTTCCCATCCCCATGGGCATGTGGGACTTCTGTTCTGTGGTCCCAACTGCTGGGTTGCTCACAGTTTCATGATGTGGGCCCTTTGCTGTGTGTTCACTCTGGCCTGTATCCCATAGTGTCAGTGCTCTGGGCCTCCAGCTTGGAGTTTCCAACTTCTCGATTCCTCACCTTTTTTATTCTATGGGCCCTCGGTTGTGCGTCTCCTCCTGCATGCCTCACTCCCAGCCCCTTCGTGATGTGTGTCCCCTTGTTTGAGGCCACATGTGCTGTGTTCCTCACCTTTCTATAATGTGGCCACACTGGTGTGAGGACACTCTTGCCTGGTTCCCATTCCCTTGGTGATGTTGGCCCCACTGGTGTTAGGACAGTCTTGCCTGGTTCCCATCACCTTGGTGATGTTGGCCCTCTGGTGAGAGTCTGATCCTGGTTAGGTTCCTCACCCTTCTGTGAGGTGGGCCCTCTGCTCTGAGGTCACTCCTGCCTGGCTGGCACACCCCGCCTTGGCAACGTTGACCATATGGTGGCAGTTGGAGCCTGCTGGGAGCCTCCTCCCCTCGGTGATGAGGGCCCTCTGGCCTCAGGCCCTAACTGCTGGGTTCCCACATTTTCTGATTCGTGCTAAGTGGTGCAAGGACACTCCTGCCAGGTTCCCATCCCCATGGGGATGTGAGCCTTCTGCTCTGAGGTCCCAACGGCTGTGTTGCTCACAGTTTCATGATGAGGGCCCTCTGGTGTGAGTTCACTCCTGCCTAGATCCCATAGCCTCGCTGCTCCTGGCTGCCTGCTGGAGGTTCCAACTGTGGGATTCCTCACCTTTTTTATTCTATGGTCCCTCTGTTTTGAGGATCCTCTGGCCTGCCTCACTCCCAGCCCCTTGGTGATGTGTGTCCTCAGGTTTGAGGCCACGTGTGCTGGGTCCCTCAAATTATGGTGATGTAGCCCCACTGGTGTGAGGACACTCCTGCCTGGTTCCCATTCCCTTGGTGATGTTGGCCCTCTGGTGACAGTCTGATCCTTGTTGGGTTCCTCACACTTCTGTGAGGTGGGCTTTCTGCTCTGAGGTCACTCCTGCCTGGTTGGCACACCCCTCCTTGGTGACATCGGCCTTATGGTGGCAGTTGGAGCCTGCTGGGAGCCTCCTCCCCTCGGTGATGAGGGTCCTCTGGCCTCAGGTCCTAACTGCTGGGTTCCCACATTTTCTGATTCGTGGAAGTGGGCCGAGGACACTCCTGTCAGGTTCCCATCCCCATAGGGATGTGGGCCTTCTGCTCTGAGGTCCCATCCGCTGGGTTGCTCACAGTTTCATGATGTGGGACCTCTGCTGTGAGTTTGCTGTGGCCTGGATCCCATAGACTCTGTGCTCTGGGCGGCCTACTGGCCGGTTCCAACTGCTGGATTCCTCACAACTTTTATTCTGTGGGCTCTGTTTTGTGAGGATACTCCTGCTTGCCTCACTCCTAGCCCCTTGGAGATGTGGGTCCCCTGTTTTAGGCCACATGTTCTGGGTTCCTCACCTTTCTATAATGTGGCCACACTTGTGTGAGGACCCTCCTGCCTGGTTCCGATCCCCTTGGTGATGTGGGCCCTCTGGTGAGAGTCTTATCCTGGCTGGTTTCCTCACCCTTCTGTGAGGTAGGCCCTCTGCGGTGAGGTCACTCCTGCCTGGCTGGCACACATCACCTTGGTGACGTGGGCCCTCAGTTGGGAGTTGGTGTCTGCTGCGAGTCTCTGTCCCTCGGTAATGAGGGCCCTCTTGCGTCAGACCCTAACTCCTGGGCTCCCAAAATTTGCAGATGTGCGACCTGTGGTGCGAGTACACTCCTGTCAGGTTCCCAACCACATGGGAATTTGGGCCTTCTGCTCTGAGGTCCCAAAGGCTGGGGTGCTCACAGTTTCATGATGAGGGCCCTCTGATGTGCGTTCATTCCGGCCTAGATCCCATAGGCTTGCTGCTCCTGGGCGCCTGCTGGGAGGTTCCAACTGCGGGATTCCTCACCTTTTTTATTCTATGGGCCCTCTGTTTTGAGGCTCCTCCTGCCTGCCTCAATCCCAGCCCCGTTGTGATGTGTGTCCTCTGGTGTGAGGCCACGTGTGCTGGGTCCCTCACCTTTCGATGATGTGGCCCCAATGGTGTGAGGACACTCGTGCCTGTTTCCCAGCCCCTTGGTGATGTGGCCCCTCTGGTGAGAGTCTGATCCTGGCTGGGTTCCTTACCGTTCTGTGAGGTGGGCCCTGTGCTCTGAGGTAACTCCTGCCTGGCTTGCTCCCATTGCCTTGGTGACGTCGGCCCTCTGGTGGCAGTTCGATCCTTTTGGAGACTCCTGTCCTCGGTGATGAGGTCCCTCTGGCGTCAGGCTCTAACTGCTGGGCTCCCCAGGTTTTCTGATGTGAGCCCAGTGATGCCAGGACACTCGTGAAATGTTCCCATCCCCATGGCGATATGGGCCTTCTGCTCTGAGGTTCCAACGACTGGGTTGCTCACAGTTTCCTTATGTTAGCTCTCTGGTGTTAGTTCACTCATTCCTAGATCCCATAGCCTCTGTACTCTGGGCCGCCTGCTGGGAAGTTCCAACTGCTGGGTTCCTCACCTTTTTTATTCTTTGGGCCCTGTGTTGGGAGGCTCCTCCTGCCTGTGTCACTCCCAGCCCCTTGGTGATATAGGTCCTCTGGTTTGTGGCCACATGTGCCAGTTTCCTCATCTTTTAGTGATGTGGCCCCACTGGTGTGAGGACACTCGTGCCTGGTTCCCGTCCCCTTGGTGATATGGGCCCTCTGGTGAGAGTCTGATCCTGGTTGGGTTCCTCACACTTCTTTGAGGTGGGCCGTCTGCTGTGAGGTCACTCCTGCCTGGCTGGCACACCCCGCCTTGGCGACGTGGGCCCTCTTGTGGTAGTTGGAACATGCTGGGAGCCTCCTCCCCTCAGTGATGAGGGCCCTCTGGCGTCAGGCCCTAACTGCTGGGTACCCACATTTTCTGATATGTGCTAAGTGGTGCGAGGACACTCCTGCCATGCTCCCAACACCTTGGGGATGTGGACCTTCTGCTCTGAGGTCCAAATGGCTGGGTTGCTCGCATTTTCATGATGTGGACCCTCTGCTGTGAGTTTACTGCGGCCTGAATCGCATAGACTTGGTGCTCTTGGCCGCCTGCTGGGAGGTTCCCATTGCTGGATTCCTCAGCTTTTTTATTCTATGGGCCCTGTGTTGTGAGGCTACTCCTGCCTGCCTCATTCCGAGCCCCTTGGAGATGTGGGTCTTCTTGTTTAGGCCACATGTGCTGGGTTCCTCACCTTTCTATGATGTGGCCACACTGGTGTGAAGACTCTCCTGCCTGGTTCTGATCACCTTGGTGATGTGGGCCCTCTGGTGAGAGTCTTATCCTGGCTGTGTTCCTCACCCTTCTGTGAGGTAGGCCCTCTGCGGTGAGGTCACTCCTACCTGGCTGTCACACGTCACCTTGGCGACGTGGGACCTCAGTTGGGTGTTGGTGCCTGATTGGAGTCTCCTCCCCTTGGTAATGAGGGCCCTCTGGCGTCAGGCCCTAACTCCTGGGTTCCCTAAATTCTCTGATGTGTGCCCTGTGGTGCGAGTACACTTCTGACAGGTTCCCAACCCCATGGGAATGTGGGCCTTCTGCTCTGAGATCCCAACGCCTAGGTTGCTCACAGTTTCATGATGACGGCCCTCTGGTGTGAGATCACTCCGGCCTGGATCCCATAGTCTCGCTGCTCCTGGCCGCCTGCTGGGAGGTTCCAACTGCGGGATTCTTCACCTCTTTAATTCTATGGTCCCTCTGTTTTGAGGCTCCTCCTGCCTGCCTCAATCCCAGCTCCCTTGTGATGTGTGTCCTCTGGTTTGAGGCCACGTGTGCTGGGTCCCTCACTTTTCGGTGATGTGGCCCCACTAGTGTGAGGACACTCCTGCCTGGTTCCCATTCCCTTGGTGATGTGGGCCCTCTGGTGAGAATCTGATCCTCTTTGGTTCTTCACACTTCTGTGAGGTTGACCCTCTGCTCTGAGGTCACTCCTGCCTGGTTGTCGCACTCCGCATTGGCGACGTCGCCCTGCTGGTAGCAGTCAGAGCTGGCTGGGAGCCACCGCCCCTCGGTGATGAGGGCCCTCTGGCATCAGGCACTAATTGCTGGGCTCCCCACATTTTTTCATGTGTGCCCACTCTTGCGATGACACTCCTGCTTGTTTCCCTTCCCCATGGGGATGTGGGCCTTCTGCTCTGAGGTCACAACGGCTGGGTTGCTTACAGAATCACAATGAGGGCCCTCTGTTGTGAGTTCATGCCGGCCTGGATCTCATAGCCTCAGTGCTCTGGGCCGCCTGCTAGGAAGATCCAACTGCTGGTTTCCACACCTTTTGTATACAATGGGACATGTGTTGTGAGGTTAATCCTGCCTGCCTCACTCCGAAACCCATGGTGATGTGGGTCCTCTGGTTTGAGGCCACATGTGCTGGGTACCTCAACTTTTGATGATGTGGCCCCACGGGTGTGAGGACACTCCTGCCTGGTTCCCATCACCTTGGTGATGTGGGCCCTCTGGGGAGAGTCTGATCCTGGCTGGGTTCCCTACCATTCTGTGAGGTGAGCCCTCTGATGTCAGGTCACTCCTGCCTGGCTAGCTCACATCGCCTTGGCGACGTGGGCCCTCTGTTGGCCACTGGAGCATGCTGGGAGCCTCCTACTCCCGTGAATGATGGCCCTGGAAAAAATGCATATGCCCTTTTTGGCCAAGTGCTTCATTGACGAGGTTCTGCCACTTCTCTTATGCTTTCAGAGCAATTCACGTCTACCTCCTGAAATCGGATTCCAGCAATTCTGCCCCACTTTCAAGTCCTCTTCGCAGCCTTAATTCAATATATTTTTGTACGATTTCTGTCATTTATAAGTCTGCAGGTATGTGAATGACAGTGCCCCTGAGCTCCTTTCCTCAACTCGCTTTCTTGTGAGCTGGCCACAAAACCGCAGGATTGCTTCAGGCCCTAATCTTGTTCCAGCACAGCATGCAGAGCCTTTGGTTAATTCCTTTTCCTGTTGGGAAATGAGTGTTAAAATTGCCCGTGCATACTGGGCATATACCCTGAGAAAACCAAAATTCAAAAAGAGTCATGTACCAAAATGTTCATTGCAGCTCTATTTACAATAGCCCGGAGATGGAAAGAACCTAAGCGCCCATCATCGGACGAATGGATAAAGAAGACGTGGCACATATACACAATGGAATATTACTCAGCCTTAAAAAGAAATGAAACTGAGTTATTTGTAATGAGATGGATAGACCTAGAGTCTGTCATACAGAGTGAAGTAAGTCAGAAAGAAAAAGACAAATAGCGTATGCTAACACATATATATGGAATTTAAAGGAAAAAAATGTCATGAAGAACCTAGGGATAAGACAGGAATAGAGGCGCAGACCTACTGGAGAACGGAATTGAGGATATGGGGAGGGGGAATGGTGAGATCTGACAGGGCGAGAGAGAGTCATGGACATATACACACTAACAAATGTAGTAAGGTAGATAGCAAGGGGGAAGCAGCCGCAAGTCACAGGGATATTAGCTCGGGGCGTTGGGACAGCCTGGAGGGGTGGAAGGGGGAGAGAGGGAGGGAGGGAGACACAAGAGGGAAGACACAGGGAGCATATGTATATGTATGGCTGATTCACTTTGTTATAAAGCAAAAACTAACACACCATTGTAAAGCAATTATACCCCAATAAAGATGTTAAAAAAAATATTTGCCCGTGCACACACCTACAGATAGTCTCCCATTGGTTCTCCGTATTCCTGTTCATCTTGCGCAGAAATTGCAAACAGTGCCAAACAGGAGGTTAAAGACACTGACTCTCCAAATGGGGAGAGTGTAAGAAAAGGGTCTGGAATGGTGAACCTGAGTACCAGGGGACGAAAACAGACATGCATGTAAAAAGGTTTCCCAGTCACACGGTGGAGCATACTCTGGGTTTCCCATGCAAATTTTAGCAGAAGGAAGAATCCCTAGAACCTGGAGAGTTGGGAACCATGGAATGGGTACCAGGCAGTATGACATCAAAGGGTCTGCATTTGCTCACTGAACCTCACCAATGCTATCAGCCCAAAGGGTCCAGCCTTATCTCTCACCCAGCTCTGGGTGTAGATGTGGTAAACCAGGTTGCATCACATGCCATGTGTGAGTTATTTAACAATTGCTCTCTATTTCACTGTCATTGTGTTTTGTTTTTGAAATTTTTTTTTGACACTGGGATTTATCGGATTTTCACTGCTGCGTTAATGCCACTGTACACACTCTTGATTCTCTTACGGAGACATAAATATCCACAGGTTTTAAGATTCTTCCTAGTCAGGTATATTCCTAGGCGTTGAATATGTGGTGTTGAGTCCATTTCGTTGAGCAAGGAGTAGGTCTTGTCTATTACATATTTGGCTTATGGAACGGTATCTGTGCTAATTTCAGTCTCTGGTTTTATGCAGCACGCCAACGCACCTTTCTCCATAAGAAAGCACAAGTTGGTTTTCTAAATTTGAGACTGTTCTGTTTTGTAATTCAGTTCATGTATAGTCAAGTTTACATACTGTGTATTAGTGATATTTTATGATGTTTCTTTTTATGTGTGACTTATTTCACGTAGAATCACCATACCTGAATCCACTCACTATGCCGTTATGGGCCTGATGACACAGATTTCATTGCTGAGTGATATTCCATTGTACGTACGTACCACAACTTCTTTATCCATTGTTTGCTCTCTGAGATATTTACCTTGTACTGTAAACGAGGTTCTTGTGAACAGAGAGGTCCCAAACTTTGAGGTGGCTGGGTGTTTTTGATTTTAATTTCCCTAAGCTGTAGGACCATAAGTGGAAGTGCCATAGGCTGTGTTGCTTTGTTTCTTACGTGTTACAGGAAACACATAACACTTCTCCAGAATGGCTGTCGGCAATTTACATCATATGCATCAGCATAATAAGGATCCCTGTTTTCCATTGCCTGTCCTCCGTTTCTGGATTTTACAATTTTTTTAAATGGCCCTTTTGCCCTGGGGGGCACTGAGACTTCATTGTAGTGCAGGTTTATTTACAAGCTTGCTTGGTTGGCCAAAAAGTGCGTATGCGTTTTTTCCTTAATATATTTAAGGAAAAAAGCATCCGCACTTTTTGGACAAGTGCATCATTATCGACGTTCTGCCTCTTTTCCTATTCTTTAAGTGCAATTCCAGTTTAACCCTTCAATCGTTTTCCTGAATTTCTGCCCCGCTTTCAAGTCCCCTTTGCAGGCTTACTTCAATATATTTTTGGAGGATAGCTGTCATTTATAACTCTGCAGGTTTGTGAATTACAGTGCCCCTGAGCTCCTTTCTTCAACTCGCTTTCTTGTGAGCTGGGCACAAAAACGCAGGATTGCTTCAGGCACTAATCTCTTTCCAGCAGGGCACGCTGAGCCTTTGGTTAATTCCTATTCCTGGTGGGAAATGAGCATTACATTTGCCCGTGCAGACAACTACAGCTAGTCTCTCATTGGTTCTCCCTATTCCTGTTCATCTTGCACAGAAATTGCAAGCTGTGCCAAAGAGGAGGTTAAAGGCACTGACTCTCCAAGCGGGGAGAGTGTTAGTAAAGCATCTGGAATGGTGAACCCGAGGACCAGGATACGAAAACTGAGATGCATTTTAAATCATTTCCCAATCACACGGTGGACGATACTCTGGGTTTCCCATGCATGTTTTAGCTGGAGGAAGAATCTCTTGAACCTGGAGAGTTGGGACCCATGGAATGGGTACCATGCAGTATGACTTCAAAGGGTCTGCATTTGCTCACCGAAACTCACCAATGCTATCAGCCTGAAGTGTCCAGCCTTATGTCTCAACCAGCTGTGGGTGTAGATGTGGTCAATCCCGGTTGCATCAGAGGCCCTGAGTGAATTGTTTAAGAATTGCTCTCTATTTCACTGTCTTTGTGTTTTGTTTTTGAAATTTATTTTGATAATAGGATTTATCAGATTTTCCCTGCTGCGTTTATGTCGCTGTACACACACATGATTCTCTTAGGGAGACATATAAATCCATGGGTTTTAAGATTCTTCCTAGTCAGGTATATTCCTAGGCGTTGAATATGTGGTGTTGAGTCCATTGCGTTGAGCAAGGAGTAGGTCTTGTCTATTACATATTTGGCTTATGGAAAGTTATCTGTGCTAATTTCAGTCTCTGGATTTATGCAGCATCCCAACGCACATTTCCCCATAAGCAAGCACTAGTTGGTTTTCAAAATTTGAGACCCTGTTCTCTTTTGTAATTCAGTTCATGTGTAGTTAAATTTACACTCCGTGTATTAGTGATATCTTATGATGTTTCTATTTCTGTGTGATGTAGTTCACGTAGAATCACCGTACCTGCATCCACTCACTATGCCGCTACGGGCCTGATGACACAGATTTCATTGCTGAGTGATATTGCATTGCACGTACGTGCCACAACTTCTTTATCCATTTTTTGCTTTCTGGGATATTTACCTGGTACTGTAGACGAGCTTCTTGGGAACACAGCCGTCCCAAATTTTGGGGTGGATCTCTGTTTTTGATTTTAATTTCCCTAAGCAAGAGGACCATAAGTGCAATTGCCATAAGCTGTGTTCCTTTATTTCTTACGTGTTTCAGGAAACACCATACACTTCTCCAGGGTGGCTGTTGGCAATTTACATCATCCCAATCAGCATAACAAGGCTCCCTGTTCTCCATATCCTGTCTTACCTTTCTGGATTTTACACTTTTTTCAGATGGCCCTTTTGCCAGGGGGGCAGTGAGACTACATTGTAGTGCAGATTTCCTTTACAGTCTTGCTTGGTTGGCCAAAAAGTGCATATGCGTTTTTTCCTGAATATATTCAGGAAAAAACGCATACGCCCTTTTTGGCCAAGTGCATCATTGTCCACTTTGTGCCTCTTTTCCTATGCTTTCAGGGCAATTCCAATCTACCACCTGCAATCGTTTTCCTGAAATTCTGCCCCGCTTTCAAGTCCCCTTCGCAGGCTTACTTCAATATACTTTTGGAAGATAGCTGTCATTTATAACTCTGCAGGTTTGTGAATTACAGTGCCACTGAGCTCCTTTCTTCAACTCGCTTTCTTGTGAGCTGGGCACAAAACCACAGGATTGTTTCAGGCACTAATCTGTTACCAGCAGGGCACGCTGAGCCTTTGGTTAATTCCTCTTCCTGGTGGGAAATGAGCATTACATTTGCCCGTGCAGACACCTACAGCTAGTCTCTCATTGGTTCTCCCTATTCCTGTTCATCTTGCACAGAAATTGCAAGCTGTGCCAAACAGGACGTTAAAGGCACTGACTCTCCAAGCGGGGAGAGTGTTAGTAAAGCATCTGGAATGGTGAACCCGAGGACCAGGATACGAAAACTGAGATGCATTTTAAATCGATTCCCAATCACTCGGTGGACCATACTGTGGGTTTCCCATGCATGTTTTAGCTGGAGGAAGAATCCCTTGAACCTGAAGTGTTGGGACCCATGGAATAGGTACCATGCAGTATGACTTCAAAGGGTCTGCATTTGCTCACCGAAACTCACCAATGCTATCAGCCTGAAGTGTCCAGCCTTATGTCTCAACCAGCTGTGGGTGTAGATGTGGTCAATCCCGGTTGCATCACATGCCCTGAGTGAATTATTTAAGAATTGCTCTCTATTTCACTGTCTTTGTGTTTTGTTTTCGAAATTTATTTTGATAATGGGATTTATCGGATTTTCACTGCTGCGTTTCGGCCGCTGTACACACGCTTGATTCTCTTACAGAGACATATATATCCATGGGTTTTAAGATTCTTCCTAGTCAGGTATATTCTTAGGCGTTGAATATGTGGTGTTGAGTCCATTTCGTTGAGCAAGGAGTAGGTCTTGTCTATTACATATTTGGCTTATGGAATGTTATCTGTGCTAATTTCAGTCTCTGGTTTTATGCAGCACCCCAAGGCACCTTTCCCCATAAGCAAGCACTAGTTTGTTTTCTAAATTTGAGACCCTGTTCTGTTTTGTAATTCAGTTCATGTGTAGTCAAGTTTACATTCCGTGTATTAGTGATATCTTATGATGTTTCTTTTTCTGTGTGACGTAGTTCACGTAGAATCACCGTACCTGCATCCACTCACTATGCCGCTATGGGCCTGATGACACAGATTTCATTGCTGAGTGATACTGCATTGCACGTACGTGCCACAACTTCTTTATCCATTTTTTGCTTTCTGGGATATTTACCTGGTACTGTAGACGAGCTTCTTGGGAACACAGCCGTCCCAAACTGTGGGGTGGCTCTCTGTTTTTGATTTTAATTTCCCTAAGGAATAGGACCATAAGTGCAATTGCCATAGGCTGTGTTGCTTTATTTCTTACATTTTTCAGGAAACACCATACACTTCTCCAGGGTGGCTGTTGGCAATTTACATCCTGCCAATCAGCATAACAAGGCTCCCTGTTCTCCATATCCTGTCCTACCTTTCTGGATTTTACACTTTTTTCAGATGGCCCTCTTGCCCGGGGGCAGTGAGACTTCATTGTAGTGCAGATTTCCTTTACAGGCTTGCTTGGTTGGCCAAAAAGTGCGTATGCGTTTTTTCCTGAATATATTCAGGAAAATACGCATACGCACTTTTTGGCCAAGTGCATCATTGACGACGTTCTGCCTCTTTTCCTATGCTTTCAGGGCAATTCCAGTCTACCCCCTGCAATCGTTTTCCTGAAATTCTGCTCCGCTTTCAAGTCCCCTTCGCAGGCTTACTTCAATATATTTTTGGAGGATAGCTGTCATTTATAACTCTGCAGTTTTGTGAATTACAGTGCCCCTGAGCTCCTTTCTTCAACTCGCTTTCTTGTGAGCTGGGCAGAAAACCGCAAGATTGCTTCAGGCCGTAATTTTTTTCCAGCAGGGCACACTGAGCCTTTGTTTAATTCCTCTTCCTGGTGGGCAATGAGCGTTACATTTGCCCGTGCAGACACCTACAGCTAGTCTCTCATTGGTTCTCCCTATTCCTGTACATCTTGCACAGAAATTGCAAGCTGTGCCTAAGAGGAGGTTAAAGGCACTGACTCTCCAAGCGGGGAGAGTGTTAGTAAAGCATCTGGAATGGTGAACCCGAGGACCAGGATACGAAAACTGAGATGCATTGTAAATCGTTTCCCAATCACACGGTGGACCATACTGTGGGTTTCCCATGCATGTTTTAGCTGGAGGAAGAATCCCTTGAACCTGAAGTGTTGGGACCCATGGAATAGGTACCATGCAGTATGACTTCAAAGTGTCTGCATTTGCTCACCGAAACTCACCAATGCTATCATCCTGAGGTGTCCAGCCTTATGTCTCAACCAGCTCTGGGTGTAGATGTGGTCAATCCCGGTTGAATCACATGCCCTGAGTGAATTATATAAGAATTGCTCTCTATTTCACTGTCTTTGTGTTTTGTTTTCGAAATTTATTTTGATAATAGGATTTATCGGATTTTCACTGCTGCGTTTCGGCCGCTGTACACACGCTTGATTCTCTTACGGAGACATATATATCCATGGGTTTTAAGATTCTTCCTAGTCATGTATATTCTTAGGCGTTGAATATGTGGTGTTGAGTCCATTTCGTTGAGCAAGGAGTAGGTCTTTTCTATTACATATTTGGCTTATGGAATGTTATCTGTGCTAATTTCAGTCTCTGGTTTTATGCAGCACCCCAAGGCACCTTTCCCCATAAGCAAGCACTAGTTTGTTTTCTAAATTTGAGACCCTGTTCTGTTTTGTAATTCAGTTCATGTGTAGTCAAGTTTACATTCCGTGTATTAGTGATATCTTATGATGTTTCTTTTTCTGTGTGACGTAGTTCACGTAGAATCACCGTACCTGCATCCACTCACTATGCCGCTATGGGCCTGATGACACAGATTTCATTGCTGAGTGATACTGCATTGCACGTACGTGCCACAACTTCTTTATCCATTTTTTGCTTTCTGGGATATTTACCTGGTACTGTAGACGAGCTTCTTGGGAACACAGCTGTCCCAAACTGTGGGGTGGCTCTCTGTTTTTGATTTTAATTTCCCTAAGGAATAGGACCATAAGTGCAATTGCCATAGGCTGTGTTGCTTTATTTCTTACGTTTTTCAGGAAACACCATACACTTCTCCAGGGTGGCTGTTGGCAATTTACATCCTGCCAATCAGCATAACAAGGCTCCCCGTTCTCCATATCCTGTCCTACCTTTCTGGATTTTACACATTTTTCAGATGGCCCTCTTGCCCGGGGGGCAGTGAGACTTCATTGTAGTGCAGATTTCCTTTACAGGCTTGCTTGGTTGGCCAAAAAGGGCGTATGCGTTTTTTCCTGAATATATTCAGGAAAAAACGCATACGCCCTTTTTGGCCAAGTGCATCATTGTCGACGTTCTGCCTCTTTTCCTATGCTTTCTGGGCAATTCCAGTCTACCCCCTGCAATCGTTTTCCTGAAATTCTGCCCCGCTTTCCAGTCCCCTTCGCAGGCTTACTTCAATATACTTTTGGGAGATAGCTGTCATTTATAACTCTGCAGGTTTGTGAATTACAGTGCCCCTGAGCTCCTTTCTTCAACTCGCTTTCTTGTGAGCTGGGCACAAAACCGCAGGAATGCTTCAGGCCCTAATCTGTTTCCAGCAGGGCACACTGAGCCTTTGTTTAATTCCTCTTCCTGGTGGGCAATGAGCGTTACATTTGCCCGTGCAGACACCTACAGCTAGTCTCTCATTGGTTCTCCCTATTCCTGTTCATCTTGCACAGAAATTGCAAGCTGTGCCAAAGAGGAGGTTAAAGGCACTGACTCTCCAAGCGGGGAGAGTGTTAGTAAAGCATCTGGAATGGTGAACCCGAGGACCAGGATACGAAAACGGAGATGCATTTTAAATCGTTTCCCAATCACACGGTGGACGGTACTCTGGGTTTCCCATGCATGTTTTAGCTGGAGGAAGAATCCCTTGAACCTGGAGAGTTGGGACCCATGGAATGGGTACCATGCAGGATGACTTCAAAGGGTCTGCATTTGCTCACCGAAACTCACCAATGCTATCAGCCTGAAGTGTCCAGCCTTATGTCTCAACCAGCTCTGGGTGTAGATGTGGTCAATCCCGGTTGCATCACATGCCCTGAGTGAATTATTTAAGAATTGCTCTCTATTTCACTGTCTTTGTGTTTTGGTTTCGAAATTTATTTGGATAATGGGATTTATCGGATTTTCACTGCTGCGTTTCGGCCGCTGTACACACGCTTGATTCTCTTACGGAGACATATATATCCATGGGTTTTAAGATTCTTCCTAGTCAGGTATATTCCTAGGCGTTGAATATGTGGTGTTGGGTCCATTTCGTTGAGCAAGGAGTAGGTCTTTTCTATTACATATTTGGCTTATGGAAAGTTATCTGTGCTAATTTCAGTCTCTGGTTTTATGCAGCACCCCAACGCACCTTTCCCCATAAGCAAGCACTAGTTGGTTTTCTAAATTTGAGACCCTGTTCTGTTTTGTAATTCAGTTCATGTGTAGTCAAGTTTACATTCCGTGTATTAGTGATATCTTATGATGTTTCTTTTTCTGTGTGACGTAGTTCACGTAGAATCACCGTATCTGCATCCACACACTATGCCGCTACGGGCCTGATGACACAGATTTCATTGCTGAGTGATATTGCATTGTACGTACGTGCCACAACTTCTTTATCCATTTTTTGCTTTCTGGGATATTTACCTGATAATGTAGACGAGCTTCTTGTGAACACAGCCGTCCCAAATATTGGGGTGGCTGTCTGTTTTTGATTTTAATTTCCGTAAGCTATAGGACCATAAGTGGAAGTGCCATAGGCTGTGTTGCTTTGTTTCTTACGTGTTTCAGGAAACACCATACACTTCTCCAGGGTGGCTGCTGGCAATTTACATCCTGCCAATCAGCATAACAAGGCTCCCTGTTCTCCATATCCTGTCCTACCTTTCTGGATTTTACACTTTTTTCAGATGGCCGTTTTGCCCGGGGGCAGTGAGACTTCATTGTAGTGCAGATTTCCTTTACAGGCTTGCTTGGTTGGCCAAAAAGGGCGTATGCGTTTTTTCCTGAATATATTCAGGAAAAAACGCATACGCACTTTTTGGCCAAGTGCATCATTGTCGACGTTCTGCCTCTTTTTGTATGCTTTCAGCGCAATTCCAGTCTACCCCCTGCAATCGTTTTCCTGAAATTCTGCCCCGCTTTCAAGTCCCCTTCGCAGGCTTACTTCAATATATTTTTGGAGGATAGCTGTCATTTATAACTCTGCAGGTTTGTGAATTACAGTGCCCCTGAGCTCCTTTCTTCAACTCGCTTTCTTGTGAGCTGGGCACAAAACCGCAGGATTGCTTCAGTCCCTAATCTGTTTTCAGCAGGACACGCTGAGCCTTTGTTTAATTCCTCTTCCTGGTGGGCAATGAGCGTTACATTTGCCCGTGCAGACACCTACAGCTAGTCTCTCATTGGTTCTCCCTATTCCTGTTCATCTTGCACAGAAATTGCAAGCTGTGCCAAAGAGGAGGTTAAAGGCATTGACTCTCCAAGCGGGGAGAGTGTTAGTAAAGCATCTGGAATGGTGATCCCGAGGACCAGGATACGAAAACGGAGATGCATTTTAAATCGTTTCCCAATCACACGGTGGACGATACTCTGGGTTTCCCATGCATGTTTTAGCTGGAGGTAGAATCCCATGAACCTGGAGAGTTGGGACCCATGGAATGGGTACCATGCAGTATGACTTCAAAGGGTCTGCATTTGCTCATCGAAACTCACCAATGCTATCAGCCTGAAATGTCCAGCCTTATGTCTCAACCAGCTCTGGGTGTAGATGTGGTCAATCCCGGTTGCATCACATGCCCTGAGTGAATTATTTAAGAATTGCTCTCTATTTCACTGTCTTTGTGTTTTGTTTTCGAAATTTATTTGGATAATGGGATTTATCGGATTTTCACTGCTGCCTTTCGGCCGCTGTACACACGCTTGATTCTCTTACGGAGACATATATATCCATGGGTTTTAAGATTCTTCCTAGTCAGGTATATTCCTAGGCGTTGAATATGTGGTGTTGGGTCCATTTCGTTGAGCAAGGAGTAGGTCTTGTCTATTACATATTTGGCTTATGGAAAGTTATCTCTGCTAATTTCAGTCTCTGGTTTTATGCAGCACCCCAACGCACCTTTCGCCATAAGCAAGCACTAGTTGGTTTTCTAAATTTGAGACCCTGTTCTGTTTTGTAATTCAGTTCATGTGTAGTCAAGTTTACATTCCGTGTATTAGTGATATCTTATGATGTTTCTTTTTCTGTGTGACGTAGTTCACGTAGAATCACCGTATCTGCATCCACACACTATGCCGCTACGGGCCTGATGACACAGATTTCATTGCTGAGTGATATTGCATTGTACGTACGTGCCACAACTTCTTTATCCATTTTTTGCTTTCTGGGATATTTACCTGATAATGTAGACGAGCTTCTTGTGAACACAGCCGTCCCAAATATTGGGGTGGCTGTCTGTTTTTGATTTTAATTTCCGTAAGCTATAGGACCATAAGTGGAAGTGCCATAGGCTGTGTTGCTTTGTTTCTTACGTGTTTCAGGAAACACCATACACTTCTCCAGGGTGGCTGCTGGCAATTTACATCCTGCCAATCAGCATAACAAGGCTCCCTGTTCTCCATATCCTGTCCTACCTTTCTGGATTTTACACTTTTTTCAGATGGCCGTTTTGCCCGGGGGCAGTGAGACTTCATTGTAGTGCAGATTTCCTTTACAGGCTTGCTTGGTTGGCCAAAAAGGGCGTATGCGTTTTTTCCTGAATATATTCAGGAAAAAACGCATACACACTTTTTGGCCAAGTGCATCATTGTCGACGTTCTGCCTCTTTTCGTATGCTTTCAGCGCAATTCCAGTCTACCCCCTGCAATCGTTTTCCTGAAATTCTGCCCCGCTTTCAAGTCCCCTTCGCAGGCTTACTTCAATATATTTTTGGAGGATAGCTGTCATTTATAACTCTGCAGGTTTGTGAATTACAGTGCCCCTGAGCTCCTTTCTTCAACTCGCTTTCTTGTGAGCTGGGCACAAAACCGCAGGATTGCTTCAGTCCCTAGTCTGTTTTCAGCAAGACACGCTGAGCCTTTGTTTAATTCCTCTTCCTGGTGGGCAATGAGCGTTACATTTGCCCGTGCAGACACCTACAGCTAGTCTCTCATTGGTTCTCCCTATTCCTGTTCATCTTGCACAGAAATTGCAAGCTGTGCCAAAGAGGAGGTTAAAGGCATTGACTCTCCAAGCGGGGAGAGTGTTAGTAAAGCATCTGGAATGGTGAACCCGAGGACCAGGATACGAAAACGGAGATGCATTTTAAATCGTTTCCCAATCACACGGTGGACGATACTCTGTGTTTCCCATGCATGTTTTAGCTGGAGGTAGAATCCCATGAACCTGGAGAGTTGGGACCCATGGAATGGGTACCATGCAGTATGACTTCAAAGGGTCTGCATTTGCTCATCGAAACTCACCAATGCTATCAGCCTGAAGTGTCCAGCCTTATGTCTCAACCAGCTCTGGGTGTAGATGTGGTCAATCCCGGTTGCATCACATGCCCTGAGTGAATTATTTAAGAATTGCTCTCTATTTCACTGTCTTTGTGTTTTGTTTTCGAAATTTATTTGGATAATGGGATTTATCGGATTTTCACTGCTGCGTTTCGGCCGCTGTACACACGCTTGATTCTCTTACGGAGACATATATATCCATGGGTTTTAAGATTCTTCCTAGTCAGGTATATTCCTAGGCGTTGAATATGTGGTGTTGGGTCCATTTCGTTGAGCAAGGAGTAGGTCTTGTCTATTACATATTTGGCTTATGGAAAGTTATCTCTGCTAATTTCAGTCTCTGGTTTTATGCAGCACCCCAACGCACCTTTCCCCATAAGCAAGCACTAGTTGGTTTTCTAAATTTGAGACCCTGTTCTGTTTTGTAATTCAGTTCATGTGTAGTCAAGTTTACATTCCGTGTATTAGTGATATCTTATGATGTTTCTTTTTCTGTGTGACGTAGTTCACGTAGAATCACCGTACCTGCATCCACTCACTATGCCGCTATGGGCCTGATGACACAGATTTCATTGCTGTGTGATACTGCATTGCACGTACGTGCCACAACTTCTTTATCCATTTTTTGCTTTCTGGGATATTTACCTGGTACTGTAGACGAGCTTCTTGGGAACACAGCCGTCCCAAATATTGGGGTGGCTGTCTGTTTTTGATTTTAATTTCCGTAAGCTATAGGACCATTAGTGGAAGTGCCATAGGCTGTGTTGCTTTGTTTCTTACGTGTTTCAGGAAACACCATACACTTCTCCAGGGTGGCTGCTGGCAATTTACATCCTGCCAATCAGCATAACAAGGCTCCCTGTTCTCCATATCCTGTCCTACCTTTCTGGATTTTACACTTTTTTCAGATGGCCCTTTTGCCTGGGGGGCAGTGAGACTTCATTGTAGTGCAGATTTCCTTTACAGGCTTGCTTGGTTGGCCAAAAAGGGCGTATGCGTTTTTTCCTGAATATATTCAGGAAAAAACGCATACGCCCTTTTTGGCCAAGTGCATCATTGTCGAAGTTCTGTCTCTTTTCCTATGCTTTCTGGGCAATTCCAGTCTACCCCCTGCAATCGTTTTTCGGAAATTCTGCCCCGCTTTCCAGTCCCCTTCGCAGGCTTACTTCAATATATTTTTGGAGGATAGCTGTCATTTATAACTCTGCAGGTTTGTGAATTACAGTGCCCCTGGGCTCCTTTCTTCAACTCGCTTTCTGGTGAGCTGAGCCCAAAACCGCAGGATTGCTTCAGGACCTAATCTGTTTCCGGCAGGGCATGCTGAGCCTTTGGTTAATTCCTCTTCCTGGTGGGAAATGAGCGTTACATTTGCCCGTGCAGACACCTACATCTAGTCTCACATTGCTTCTCCTATTCCTGTTCATCTTGCACAGAAATTGCAAGCTGTGCCAAATACGAGGTTAAAGACACTGACTCTCCAAGCGGGGAGAGTGTTAGTAAAGCATCTGGAATGGTGAACCCGAGGACCAGGATACGAAAACTGAGATGCATTTTAAATCGTTTCCCAATCACACGGTGGACGATAATCTGGGTTTCCCAAGCATGTTTTAGCTGCAGGAAGAATGCCTTGAACCTGGAGAGTTGGGACCCATGGAATGGGTACCATGCAGTATGACTTCAAAGGGTCTGCATTTGCTCACCGAAACTCACCAATGCTATCAGCCTGGAGTGTCCAGCCTTATGTCTCAATCAGCTCTGGGTGTAGATGTGGTCAATCCCGGTTGCATCACATGCCCTGAGTGAATTATTTAAGAATTGCTCTCTATTTCACTGTCTTTGTGTTTTGTTTTCGAAATTTATTTTGATAATGGGATTTATCGGATTTTCACTGCTGCGTTTCGGCCGCTGTACACACGCTTGATTCTCTTACGGAGACATATATATCCATGGGTTTTAAGATTCTTCCTAGTCAGGTATATTCCTAGGCGTTGAATATGTGGTGTTGGGTCCATTTCGTTGAGCAAGGAGTAGGACTTGTCTATTACATATTTGGCTTATGGAAAGTTATCTGTGCTAATTTCAGTCTCTGGTTTTATGCAGCACCCCAAGGCACCTTTTCCCATAAGCAAACACTAGTTGGTTTTCTAAATTTGAGACCCTGTTCTGTTTTGTAATTCAGTTCATGTGTAGTCAAGTTTACATTCCGTGTATTAGTGATATCTTATGATGTTTCTTTTTCTGTGTGACGTAGTTCACGTAGAATCACCGTACCTGCATCCACTCACTATGCCGCTACGGGCCTGATGACACAGATTTCATTGCTGAGTGATATTGCATTGTACGTACGTGCCACAACTTCTTTATCCATTTTTTGCTTTCTGGGATATTTACCTGATACTGTAGACGAGCTTCTTGTGAACACAGCCGTCCCAAATATTGGGGTGGCTGTCTGTTTTTGATTTTAATTTCCGTAAGCTATAGGACCATAAGTGGAAGTGCCATAGACTGTGTTGCTTTGTTTCTTATGTGTTTCAGGAAACACCATACACTTCTCCAGGCTGGCTGCTGGCAATTTACATCCTGCCAATCAGCATAACAAGGCTCCCTGTTCTCCATATCCTGTCCTACCTTTCTGGATTTTACACTTTTTTCAGATGGCCCTCTTGCCCGGGGGGCAGTGAGACTTCATTGTAGTGCAGATTTCCTTTACAGGCTTGCTTGGTTGGCCAAAAAGGGCGTATGCGTTTTTTCCTGAATATATTCAGGAAAAAACGCATACGCCCTTTTTGGCCAAGTGCATCATTGTCGACGTTCTGCCTCTTTTCCTATGCTTTCAGGGCAATTCCAGTCTACCCCCTGCAATAGTTTTCCTGAAATTCTGCCCCGCTTTCAAGTCCCCTTCGCAGGCTTACTTCAATATATTTTTGGAGGATAGCTGTCATTTATAACTCTGCAGGTTTGTGAATTACAGTGCCCCTGAGCTCCTTTCTTCAACTCGCTTTCTTGTGAACTGGGCACAAAACCGCAGGATTGCTTCAGGCCCTAATCTGTTTCGGGCAGGGCACGCTGAGCCTTTGGTAAATTCCTCTTCCTGGTGGGAAATGAGCGTTACATTTGCCCGTGCAGACACCTACAGCTAGTCTCTCATTGGTTCTCCCTATTCCTGTTCATCTTGCACAGAAATTGCAAGCTGTGCCAAACAGGAGGTTAAAGGCACTGACTCTCCAAGCAGGGAGACTGTTAGTAAATCATCTGGAATGGTGAACCCGAGGACCAGGATACGAAAACTGAGATGCATTTTAAATCATTTCCCCATAACACGGTGGACGATACTCTTGGTTTCACATGCATGTTTTAGCTGGAGGAAGAATCCCTTGAACCTGAAGTGTTGGGACCCATGGAATAGGTACCATACAGTATGACTTCAAAGGGTGTGCATTTGCTCACCTAAACTCACCAATGCTATCAGCCTGAAGTGTCCAGCCTTATGTCTCAACCAGCTCTGGGTGTAGATGTGGTCAATCCCGGTTGCATCACATGCCCTTAGTGAATTATTTAAGAATTGCTCTCTATTTCACTGTCTTTGTGTTTTGTTTTCGAAATTTATTTTGATAATGGGATTTATCGGATTTTCACTGCTGCCTTTCGGCCGCTGTACACACCCTTGATTCTCTTATGGAGACATATATATCCATGGGTTTTAAGATTCTTCCTAGTCAGGTATATTCCTAGGCGTTGAATATGTGGTGTTGGGTCCATTTCGTTGAGCAAGGAGTAGGTCTTGTCTATTACATATTTGGCTTATGGAAAGTTATCTGTGCTAATTTCAGTCTCTGGTTTTATGCAGCACCCCAAGGCACCTTTCCCCATAAGCAAGCACTAGTTGGTTTTCTAAATTTGAGACCCTTTTCTATTTTGTAATTCAGTTCATGTGTAGTCAAGTTTACATTCCGTGTATTCGTGATATCTTATGATGTTTCTTTTTCTGTGTGACGTAGTTCACGTAGAATCACCGTACCTGCATCCACTCACTATGCCGCTACGGGCCTGATGGCACAGATTTCATTGCTGAGTGATATTGCATTGTACGTACGTGCCACAAGTTCTTTATCCATTTTTTGCTTTCTGGGATATTTACCTGTTACTGTAGACGAGCTTCTTGTGAACACAGCCGTCCCAAATATTGGGGTGGCTGTCTGTTTTTGATTTTAATTTCCGTAAGCTATAGGACCATAAGTGGAAGTGCCATAGACTGTGTTGCTTTGTTTCTTATGTGTTTCAGGAAACACCATACACTTCTCCAGGCTGGCTGCTGGCAATTTACATCCTGCCAATCAGCATAACAAGGCTCCCTGTTCTCCATATCCTGTCCTACCTTTCTGGATTTTACACTTTTTTCAGATGGCCCTCTTGCCCGGGGGGCAGTGAGACTTCATTGTAGTGCAGATTTCCTTTACAGGCTTGCTTGGTTGGCCAAAAAGGGCGTATGCGTTATTTCCTGAATATATTCAGGAAAAAACGCATACGCACTTTTTGGCCAAGTGCATCATTGTTGACGTTCTGCCTCTTTTCCTATGCTTTCAGGGCAATTCCAGTCTACCCCCTGCAATCGTTTTCCTGAAATTCTGCCCCGCTTTCAAGTCCCCTTCGCAGGCTTACTTCAATATATTTTTGGAGGAAAGCTGTCATTTATAACTCTGCAGGTTTGTGAATTACAGTGCCCCTGAGCTCCTTTCTTCAACTCGCTTTCTTGTGAGCTGGGCACAAAACCGCAGGATTGCTTCAGGCCCTAATCTGTTTCCAGCAGGGCACACTGAGCCTTTGTTTAATTCCTCTTCCTGGTGGGCAATGAGCGTTACATTTGCCCGTGCAGACACCTACAGCTAGTCTCTCATTGGTTCTCCTTATTCCTGTTCATCTTGCACAGAAATTGCAAGCTGTGCCAAAGAGGAGGTTAAAGGCACTGACTCTCAAAGCGGGGAGAGTGTTAGTAAAGCATCTGGAATGGTGAACCCGAGGACCAGGATACGAAAACTGAGATGCATTTTAAATCATTTCCCAATCACATGGTGGACGATACTCTTGGTTTCCCATGCATGTTTTAGCTGGAGGAAGAATCCCTTGAACCTGGAGAGTTGGGACCCATGGAATGGGTACCATGCAGTATGACTTCAAAGGGTCTGCATTTGCTCACCGAAACTCACCAATGCTATCAGCCTGAAGTGTCCAGTCTTATGTCTCAACCAGCTCTGGGTGTAGATGTGTTAAATCCCGGTTGCATCACATGCCCTGAGTGAATTATTTAAGAATTGCTCTCTATTTCACTGTCTTTGTGATTTTTTTTTGAAATTTATTTTGATAATGGGATTTATCGGATTTTCACTGCTGCGTTTATGCCGCTGTACACACGCATAATTCTCTTACGGAGACATATAAATCCATGGGTTTTAAGATTCTTCTTGGTCAGGTATATTCCTAGGCGTTGAATATGTGGTGTTGAATCCATTTCGTTGAGCAAGGAGTAGGTCTTGTCTATTACATATTTGGCTTATGGAATGTTATCTGTGCTAATTTCAGTCTCTGGTTTTATGCAGCACCCCAAGGCACCTTTCCCCATAAGCAAGCACTAGTTGGTTTTCTAAATTTGAGACCCTGTTCTGTTTTGTAATTCAGTTCATATGTAGTCAAGTTTACATTCCGTGTATTAGTGATATCTTATGATGTTTCTTTTTCTGTGTGACGTAGTTCACGTAGAATCACCGTACCTGCATCCACTCACTATGCCGCTACGGGCCTGATGACACAGATTTCATTGCTGAGTGATATTGCATTGCACGTACGTGCCACAATTTCTTTATCCATTTTTTGCTTTCTGGGATATTTACCTGGTACTGTAGACGAGCTTCTTGTGAACACAGCCGTCCCAAACTTTGGGGTGGCTCTCTGTTTTTGATTTTAATTTCCCTAAGCAATAGGAACATAAGTGCAATTGCCATAGGCTGTGTTGCTTTATTTCTTATGTGTTTCAGGAAACACCATACACTGCTCCAGGGTGGCTGTTCACAATTTACATCCTGCCAATCAGCATTAAAAGGCTCCCTGTTCTCCATATCCTGTCCTACCTTTCTGGATTTTACACTTTTTTCAGATGGCCCTTTTGCCCAGGGGCCAGTGAGACATCATTGTAGTGCAGATTTCCTTTACAGGCTTGCTTGGTTGGCCAAAAAGGGCATATGCGTTTTTTCCTGAATATATTCAGGAAAAAAAGCATACGCCCTTTTTGGCCAAGTGCATCATTGTCGACGTTGTGCCTCTTTTCCTATGCTTTCAGGGCAATTCCAGTCTACCCCCTGAAATCGTTTTCCTGAAATTCTGCCCCACTTTCAAGTCCCCTTCGCAGGCTTACTTCAATATATTTTTGGAGGAAAGCTGTCATTTATAACTCTGCAGGTTTGTGAATTACAGTGCCCCTGAGCTCCTTTCTTCAACTCGCTTTCTTGTGAGCTGGGCACAAAACCGCAGGATTGCTTCAGGCCCTAATCTGTTTCCAGCAGGGCACACTGAGCCTTTGTTTAATTCCTCTTCCTGGTGGGCAATGAGCGTTACATTTGCCCGTGCAGACACCTACAGCTAGTCTCTCATTGGTTCTCCCTATTCCTGTTCATTTTGCACAGAAATTGCAAGCTGTGCCAAAGAGGAGGTTAAAGGCACTGACTCTCCAAGCGGGGAGAGTGTTAGTAAAGCATCTGGAATGGTGAACCCGAGGACCAGGATACGAAAACTGAGATGCATTTTAAATCATTTCCCAATCACATGGTGGACGATACTCTTGGTTTCCCATGCATGTTTTAGCTGGAGGAAGAATCCCTTGAACCTGGAGAGTTGGGACCCATGGAATGGGTACCATGCAGTATGACTTCAAAGGGTCTGCATTTGCTCACCGAAACTCACCAATGCTATCAGCCTGAAGTGTCCAGCCTTATGTCTCAACCAGCTCTGGGTGTAGATGTGTTAAATCCCGGTTGCATCACATGCCCTGAGTGAATTATTTAAGAATTGCTCTCTATTTCACTGTCTTTATGATTTTTTTTTGAAATTTATTTTGATAATGGGATTTATCGGATTTTCACTGCTGCGTTTATGCCGCTGTACACACGCTTGATTCTCTTACGGAGACATATATATCCATGGGTTTTAAGATTCTTCCTAGTCAGGTATATTCCTAGGCGTTGAATATGTGGTGTTGGGTCCATTTCGTTGAGCAAGGAGTAGGTCTTGTCTATTACATATTTGGCTTATGGAAAGTTATCTGTGCTAATTTCAGTCTCTGGTTTTATGAAGCACCCCAACGCACCTTTCCCCATAAGCAAGCACTAGTTGGTTTTCTAAATTTGAGACCCTGTTCTGTTTTGTAATTCAGTTCATGTGTAGTCAAGTTTACATTCCGTGTATTAGTGATATCTTATGATGTTTCTTTTTCTGTGTGACGTAGTTCACGTAGAATCACCGTACCTGCATCCACTCACTATGCCGCTACGGGCCTGATGACACAGATTTCATTGCTGAGTGATATTGCATTGTACGTACGTGCCACAACTTCTTTATCCATATTTTGCTTTCTGGGATATTTACCTGTTACTGTAGACGAGCTTCTTGTGAACACAGCCGTCCCAAATATTGGGGTGGCTGTCTGTTTTTGATTTTAATTTCCGTAAGCTATAGGACCATAAGTGGAAGTGCCATAGACTGTGTTGCTTTGTTTCTTATGTGTTTCAGGAAACACCATACACTTCTCCAGGCTGGCTGCTGGCAATTTACATCCTGCCAATCAGCATAACAAGGCTCCCTGTTCTCCATATCCTGTCCTACCTTTCTGGATTTTACACTTTTTTCAGATGGCCCTTTTGCCCGGGGGGCAGTGAGACTTCATTGTAGTGCAGATTTCCTTTACAGGCTTGCTTGGTTGGCCAAAAAGGGCGTATGCGTTTTTTCCTGAATATATTCAGGAAAAAACGCATACGCCCTTTTTGGCCAAGTGCATCATTGTCGACGTTCTGCCTCTTTTCCTATGCTTTCAGGGCAATTCCAGTCTACCCCCTGCAATCGTTTTCCTGAAATTCTGCCCCGCTTTCAAGTCCCCTTCGCAGGCTTACTTCAATATATTTTTGGAGGATAGCTGTCATTTATAACTCTGCAGGTTTGTGAATTACAGTGCCCCTGAGTTCCTTTCTTCAACTCGCTTTCTTGTGAACTGGGCACAAAACCGCAGGATTGCTTCAGGCCCTAATCTGTTTCGGGCAGGGCATGCTGAGCCTTTGGTAAATTCCTCTTCCTGGTGGGAAATGAGCGTTACATTTGCCCGTGCAGACACCTACAGCTAGTCTCTCATTGGTTCTCCCTATTCCTGTTCATCTTGCACAGAAATTGCAAGCTGTGCCAAACAGGAGGTTAAAGGCACTGACTCTCCAAGCAGGGAGACTGTTAGTAAATCATCTGGAATGGTGAACCCGAGGACCAGGATACGAAAACTGAGATGCATTTTAAATCATTTCCCCATAACACGGTGGACCATACTGTGGGTTTCACATGCATGTTTTAGCTGGAGGAAGAATCCCTTGAACCTGAAGAGTTGGGACCCATGGAATAGGTACCATACAGTATGACTTCAAAGGGTGTGCATTTGCTCACCTAAACTCACCAATGCTATCAGCCTGAAGTGTCCAGCCTTATGTCTCAACCAGCTCTGGGTGTAGATGTGGTCAATCCCGGTTGCATCACATGCCCTGAGTGAATTATTTAAGAATTGCTCTCTATTTCACTGTCTTTGTGTTTTGTTTTCGAAATTTATTTTGATAATGGGATTTATCGGATTTTCACTGCTGCCTTTCGGCCGCTGTACACACCCTTGATTCTCTTACGGAGACATATATATCCATGGGTTTTAAGATTCTTCCTAGTCAGGTATATTCCTAGGCGTTGAATATGTGGTGTTGGGTCCATTTCGTTGAGCAAGGAGTAGGTCTTGTCTATTACATATTGGGCTTATGGAAAGTTATCTGTGCTAATTTCAGTCTCTGGTTTTATGCAGCACCCCAAGGCACCTTTCCCCATAAGCAAGCACTAGTTGGTTTTCTAAATTTGAGACCCTTTTCTATTTTGTAATTCAGTTCATGTGTAGTCAAGTTTACATTCCGTGTATTCGTGATATCTTATGATGTTTCTTTTTCTGTGTGACGTAGTTCATGTAGAATCACCGTACCTGCATCCACTCACTATGCCGCTATGGGCCTGATGACACAGATTTCATTGCTGAGTGATATTGCATTGTACGTACGTGCCACAAGTTCTTTATCCATTTTTTGCTTTCTGGGATATTTACCTGATACTGTAGACGAGCTTCTTGTGAACACAGCCGTCTCAAATATTGGGGTGGCTGTCTGTTTTTGATTTTAATTTCCGTAAGCTATAGGACCATAAGTGGAAGTGCCATAGGCTGTATTGCTTTGTTTCTTTCGTGTTTCAGGAAACACCATACACTTCTCCAGGGTGGCTGCTGGCAATTTACATCCTGCCAATCAGCATTACAAGGCTCCCTGTTCTCCATATCCTGTCCTACCTTTCTGGATTTTACACTTTTTTCAGATGGCCCTTTTGCCAGGGGGGCAGTGAGACTTCATTGTAGTGCAGATTTCATTTACAGGCTTGCTTGGTTGGCCAAAAAGGGCGTATGCGTTTTTTCCTGAATATATTCAGGAAAAAACACATACGCCCTTTTTGGCCAAGTGCATCATTGTCGACGTTCTGCCTCTTTTCCTATGCTTTCAGGGCAATTCCAGTCTACCCCCTGCAATCGTTTTCCTGAAATTCTGCCCCGCTTTCAAGTCCCCTTCGCAGGCTTACTTCAATATATTTTTGGAGGAAAGCTGTCATTTATAACTCTGCAGGTTTGTGAATTACAGTGCCCCTGAGCTCCTTTCTTCAACTCGCTTTCTTGTGAGCTGGGCACAAAACCGCAGGATTGCTTCAGGCCCTAATCTGTTTCCAGCAGGGCACACTGAGCCTTTGTTTAATTCCTCTTCCTGGTGGGCAATGAGCGTTACATTTGCCCGTGCAGACACCTACAGCTAGTCTCTCATTGGTTCTCCCTATTCCTGTTCATTTTGCACAGAAATTGCAAGCTGTGCCAAAGAGGAGGTTAAAGGCACTGACTCTCCAAGCGGGGAGAGTGTTAGTAAAGCATCTGGAATGGTGAACCCGAGGACCAGGATACGAAAACTGAGATGCATTTTAAATCATTTCCCAATCACATGGTGGACGATACTCTTGGTTTCCCATGCATGTTTTAGCTGGAGGAAGAATCCCTTGAACCTGGAGAGTTGGGACCCATGGAATGGGTACCATGCAGTATGACTTCAAAGGGTCTGCATTTGCTCACCGAAACTCACCAATGCTATCAGCCTGAAGTGTCCAGCCTTATGTCTCAACCAGGTCTGGGTGTAGATGTGGTCAATCCCGGTTGCATCACATGCCCTGAGTGAATTATTTAAGAATTGCTCTCTATTTCACTGTCTTTATGATTTTTTTTTGAAATTTATTTTGATAATGGGATTTATCGGATTTTCACTGCTGCGTTTATGCCGCTGTACACACGCTTGATTCTCTTACGGAGACATATATATCCATGGGTTTTAAGATTCTTCCTAGTCAGGTATATTCCTAGGCGTTGAATATGTGGTGTTGGGTCCATTTCGTTGAGCAAGGAGTAGGTCTTGTCTATTACATATTTGGCTTATGGAAAGTTATCTGTGCTAATTTCAGTCTCTGGTTTTATGAAGCACCCCAACGCACCTTTCCCCATAAGCAAGCACTAGTTGGTTTTCTAAATTTGAGACCCTGTTCTGTTTTGTAATTCAGTTCATGTGTAGTCAAGTTTACATTCCGTGTATTAGTGATATCTTATGATGTTTCTTTTTCTGTGTGACGTAGTTCACGTAGAATCACCGTACCTGCATCCACTCACTATGCCGCTACGGGCCTGATGACACAGATTTCATTGCTGAGTGATATTGCATTGTACGTACGTGCCACAACTTCTTTATCCATATTTTGCTTTCTGGGATATTTACCTGTTACTGTAGACGAGCTTCTTGTGAACACAGCCGTCCCAAATATTGGGGTGGCTGTCTGTTTTTGATTTTAATTTCCGTAAGCTATAGGACCATAAGTGGAAGTGCCATAGACTGTGTTGCTTTGTTTCTTATGTGTTTCAGGAAACACCATACACTTCTCCAGGCTGGCTGCTGGCAATTTACATCCTGCCAATCAGCATAACAAGGCTCCCTGTTCTCCATATCCTGTCCTACCTTTCTGGATTTTACACTTTTTTCAGATGGCCCTCTTGCCGGGGGGGGCAGTGAGACTTCATTGTAGTGCAGATTTCCTTTACAGGCTTGCTTGGTTGGCCAAAAAGGGCGTATGCGTTTTTTCCTGAATATATTCAGGAAAAAACGCATACGCCCTTTTTGGCCAAGTGCATCATTGTCGACGTTCTGCCTCTTTTCCTATGCTTTCAGGGCAATTCCAGTCTACCCCCTGCAATCGTTTTCCTGAAATTCTGCCCCGCTTTCAAGTCCCCTTCGCAGGCTTACTTCAATATATTTTTGGAGGATAGCTGTCATTTATAACTCTGCAGGTTTGTGAATTACAGTGCCCCTGAGCTCCTTTCTTCAACTCGCTTTCTTGTGAACTGGGCACAAAACCGCAGGATTGCTTCAGGCCCTAATCTGTTTCGGGCAGGGCATGCTGAGCCTTTGGTAAATTCCTCTTCCTGGTGGGAAATGAGCGTTACATTTGCCCGTGCAGACACCTACAGCTAGTCTCTCATTGGTTCTCCCTATTCCTGATCATCTTGCACAGAAATTGCAAGCTGTGCCAAACAGGAGGTTAAAGGCACTGACTCTCCAAGCAGGGAGACTGTTAGTAAATCATCTGGAATGGTGAACCCGAGGACCAGGATACGAAAACTGAGATGCATTTTAAATCATTTCCCCATAACACGGTGGACCATACTGTGGGTTTCACATGCATGTTTTAGCTGGAGGAAGAATCCCTTGAACCTGAAGAGTTGGGACCCATGGAATAGGTACCATACAGTATGACTTCAAAGGGTGTGCATTTGCTCACCTAAACTCACCAATGCTATCAGCCTGAAGTGTCCAGCCTTATGTCTCAACCAGCTCTGGGTGTAGATGTGGTCAATCCCGGTTGCATCACATGCCCTGAGTGAATTATTTAAGAATTGCTCTCTATTTCACTGTCTTTATGATTTTTTTTTGAAATTTATTTTGATAATGGGATTTATCGGATTTTCACTGCTGCGTTTATGCCGCTGTACACACGCTTGATTCTCTTACGGAGACATATATATCCATGGGTTTTAAGATTCTTCCTAGTCAGGTATATTCCTAGGCGTTGAATATGTGGTGTTGGGTCCATTTCGTTGAGCAAGGAGTAGGTCTTGTCTATTACATATTGGGCTTATGGAAAGTTATCTGTGCTAATTTCAGTCTCTGGTTTTATGCAGCACCCCAAGGCACCTTTCCCCATAAGCAAGCACTAGTTGGTTTTCTAAATTTGAGACCCTTTTCTATTTTGTAATTCAGTTCATGTGTAGTCAAGTTTACATTCCGTGTATTCGTGATATCTTATGATGTTTCTTTTTCTGTGTGACGTAGTTCACGTAGAATCACCGTACCTGCATCCACTCACTATGCCGCTACGGGCCTGATGACACAGATTTCATTGCTGAGTGATATTGCATTGTACGTACGTGCCACAACTTCTTTATCCATATTTTGCTTTCTGGGATATTTACCTGTTACTGTAGACGAGCTTCTTGTGAACACAGCCGTCCCAAATATTGGGGTGGCTGTCTGTTTTTGATTTTAATTTCCGTAAGCTATAGGACCATAAGTGGAAGTGCCATAGACTGTGTTGCTTTGTTTCTTATGTGTTTCAGGAAACACCATACACTTCTCCAGGCTGGCTGCTGGCAATTTACATCCTGCCAATCAGCATAACAAGGCTCCCTGTTCTCCATATCCTGTCCTACCTTTCTGGATTTTACACTTTTTTCAGATGGCCCTCTTGCCCGGGGGGCAGTGAGACTTCATTGTAGTGCAGATTTCCTTTACAGGCTTGCTTGGTTGGCCAAAAAGGGCGTATGCGTTTTTTCCTGAATATATTCAGGAAAAAACGCATACGCCCTTTTTGGCCAAGTGCATCATTGTCGACGTTCTGCCTCTTTTCCTATGCTTTCAGGGCAATTCCAGTCTACCCCCTGCAATCGTTTTCCTGAAATTCTGCCCCGCTTTCAAGTCCCCTTCGCAGGCTTACTTCAATATATTTTTGGAGGATAGCTGTCATTTATAACTCTGCAGGTTTGTGAATTACAGTGCCCCTGAGCTCCTTTCTTCAACTCGCTTTCTTGTGAACTGGGCACAAAACCGCAGGATTGCTTCAGGCCCTAATCTGTTTCGGGCAGGGCATGCTGAGCCTTTGGTAAATTCCTCTTCCTGGTGGGAAATGAGCGTTACATTTGCCCGTGCAGACACCTACAGCTAGTCTCTCATAGGTTCTCCCTATTCCTGATCATCTTGCACAGAAATTGCAAGCTGTGCCAAACAGGAGGTTAAAGGCACTGACTCTCCAAGCAGGGAGACTGTTAGTAAATCATCTGGAATGGTGAACCCGAGGACCAGGATACGAAAACTGAGATGCATTTTAAATCATTTCCCCATAACACGGTGGACCATACTGTGGGTTTCACATGCATGTTTTAGCTGGAGGAAGAATCCCTTGAACCTGAAGAGTTGGGACCCATGGAATAGGTACCATACAGTATGACTTCAAAGGGTGTGCATTTGCTCACCTAAACTCACCAATGCTATCAGCCTGAAGTGTCCAGCCTTATGTCTCAACCAGCTCTGGGTGTAGATGTGGTCAATCCCGGTTGCATCACATGCCCTGAGTGAATTATTTAAGAATTGCTCTCTATTTCACTGTCTTTGTGTTTTGTTTTCGAAATTTATTTTGATAATGGGATTTATCGGATTTTCACTGCTGCCTTTCGGCCGCTGTACACACCCTTGATTCTCTTACGGAGACATATATATCCATGGGTTTTAAGATTCTTCCTAGTCAGGTATATTCCTAGGCGTTGAATATGTGGTGTTGGGTCCATTTCGTTGAGCAAGGAGTAGGTCTTGTCTATTACATATTGGGCTTATGGAAAGTTATCTGTGCTAATTTCAGTCTCTGGTTTTATGCAGCACCCCAAGGCACCTTTCCCCATAAGCAAGCACTAGTTGGTTTTCTAAATTTGAGACCCTTTTCTATTTTGTAATTCAGTTCATGTGTAGTCAAGTTTACATTCCGTGTATTCGTGATATCTTATGATGTTTCTTTTTCTGTGTGACGTAGTTCACGTAGAATCACCGTACCTGCATCCACTCACTATGCCGCTATGGGCCTGATGACACAGATTTCATTGCTGAGTGATATTGCATTGTACCTACGTGCCACAAGTTCTTTATCCATTTTTTGCTTTCTGGGATATTTACCTGATACTGTAGACGAGCTTCTTGTGAACACAGCCGTCTCAAATATTGGGGTGGCTGTCTGTTTTTGATTTTAATTTCCGTAAGCTATAGGACCATAAGTGGAAGTGCCATAGGCTGTGTTGCTTTGTTTCTTTCGTGTTTCAGGAAACACCATACACTTCTCCAGGGTGGCTGCTGGCAATTTACATCCTGCCAATCAGCATAACAAGGCTCCCTGTTCTCCATATCCTGTCCTACCTTTCTGGATATTACACTTTTTTCAGATGGCCCTTTTGCCAGGGGGGCAGTGAGACTTCATTGTAGTGCAGATTTCATTTACAGGCTTGCTTGGTTGGCCAAAAAGGGCGTATGCGTTTTTTCCTGAATATATTCAGGAAAAAACGCATACGCCCTTTTTGGCCAAGTGCATCATTGTCGACGTTCTGCCTCTTTTCCTATGCTTTCAGGGCAATTCCAGTCTACCCCCTGCAATCGTTTTCCTGAAATTCTGCCCCGCTTTCAAGTCCCCTTCGCAGGCTTACTTCAATATATTTTTGGAGGAAAGCTGTCATTTATAACTCTGCAGGTTTGTGAATTACAGTGCCCCTGAGCTCCTTTCTTCAACTCGCTTTCTTGTGAGCTGGGCACAAAACCGCAGGATTGCTTCAGGCCCTAATCTGTTTCCAGCAGGGCACACTGAGCCTTTGTTTAATTCCTCTTCCTGGTGGGCAATGAGCGTTACATTTGCCCGTGCAGACACCTACAGCTAGTCTCTCATTGGTTCTCCCTATTCCTGTTCATTTTGCACAGAAATTGCAAGCTGTGCCAAAGAGGAGGTTAAAGGCACTGACTCTCCAAGTGGGGAGAGTGTTAGTAAAGCATCTGGAATGGTGAACCCGAGGACCAGGATACGAAAACTGAGATGCATTTTAAATCATTTCCCAATCACATGGTGGACGATACTCTTGGTTTCCCATGCATGTTTTAGCTGGAGGAAGAATCCCTTGAACCTGGAGAGTTGGGACCCATGGAATGGGTACCATGCAGTATGACTTCAAAGGGTGTGCATTTGCTCACCGAAACTCACCAATGCTATCAGCCTGAAGTGTCCAGCCTTATGTCTCAACCAGCTCTGGGTGTAGATGTGTTAAATCCCGGTTGCATCACATGCCCTGAGTGAATTATTTAAGAATTGCTCTCTATTTCACTGTCTTTATGATTTTTTTTTGAAATTTATTTTGATAATGGGATTTATCGGATTTTCACTGCTGCGTTTATGCCGCTGTACACACGCTTGATTCTCTTACGGAGACATATATATCCATGGGTTTTAAGATTCTTCCTAGTCAGGTATATTCCTAGGCGTTGAATATGTGGTGTTGGGTCCATTTCGTTGAGCAAGGAGTAGGTCTTGTCTATTACATATTTGGCTTATGGAAAGTTATCTGTGCTAATTTCAGTCTCTGGTTTTATGAAGCACCCCAACGCACCTTTCCCCATAAGCAAGCACTAGTTGGTTTTCTAAATTTGAGACCCTGTTCTGTTTTGTAATTCAGTTCATGTGTAGTCAAGTTTACATTCCGTGTATTAGTGATATCTTATGATGTTTCTTTTTCTGTGTGACGTAGTTCACGTAGAATCACCGTACCTGCATCCACTCACTATGCCGCTACGGGCCTGATGACACAGATTTCATTGCTGAGTGATATTGCATTGTACGTACGTGCCACAACTTCTTTATCCATATTTTGCTTTCTGGGATATTTACCTGTTACTGTAGACGAGCTTCTTGTGAACACAGCCGTCCCAAATATTGGGGTGGCTGTCTGTTTTTGATTTTAATTTCCGTAAGCTATAGGACCATAAGTGGAAGTGCCATAGACTGTGTTGCTTTGTTTCTTATGTGTTTCAGGAAACACCATACACTTCTCCAGGCTGGCTGCTGGCAATTTACATCCTGCCAATCAGCATAACAAGGCTCCCTGTTCTCCATATCCTGTCCTACCTTTCTGGATTTTACACTTTTTTCAGATGGCCCTCTTGCCCGGGGGGCAGTGAGACTTCATTGTAGTGCAGATTTCCTTTACAGGCTTGCTTGGTTGGCCAAAAAGGGCGTATGCGTTTTTTCCTGAATATATTCAGGAAAAAACGCATACGCCCTTTTTGGCCAAGTGCATCATTGTCGACGTTCTGCCTCTTTTCCTATGCTTTCAGGGCAATTCCAGTCTACCCCCTGCAATCCTTTTCCTGAAATTCTGCCCCGCTTTCAAGTCCCCTTCGCAGGCTTACTTCAATATATTTTTGGAGGATAGCTGTCATTTATAACTCTGCAGGTTTGTGAATTACAGTGCCCCTGAGCTCCTTTCTTCAACTCGCTTTCTTGTGAACTGGGCACAAAACCGCAGGATTGCTTCAGGCCCTAATCTGTTTCGGGCAGGGCATGCTGAGCCTTTGGTAAATTCCTCTTCCTGGTGGGAAATGAGCGTTACATTTGCCCGTGCAGACACCTACAGCTAGTCTCTCATTGGTTCTCCCTATTCCTGATCATCTTGCACAGAAATTGCAAGCTGTGCCAAACAGGAGGTTAAAGGCACTGACTCTCCAAGCAGGGAGACTGTTAGTAAATCATCTGGAATGGTGAACACGAGGACCAGGATACGAAAACTGAGATGCATTTTAAATCATTTCCCCATAACACGGTGGACCATACTGTGGGTTTCACATGCATGTTTTAGCTGGAGGAAGAATCCCTTGAACCTGAAGAGTTGGGACCCATGGAATAGGTACCATACAGTATGACTTCAAAGGGTGTGCATTTGCTCACCTAAACTCACCAATGCTATCAGCCTGAAGTGTCCAGCCTTATGTCTCAACCAGCTCTGGGTGTAGATGTGGTCAATCCCGGTTGCATCACATGCCCTGAGTGAATTATTTAAGAATTGCTCTCTATTTCACTGTCTTTGTGTTTTGTTTTCGAAATTTATTTTTTTTTTTTTTTTTTTTTTTTTTTTTTTTTTTTTTTTTTTTTTATGCGTTACGCGGGCCTCTCACTGTCGTGGCCTCTCCCGCTGTGGAGCACAGGCTCCGGACGCGCAGGCTCAGCGGCCATGGCTCACGGGCCCAGCCGCTCCGCGGCATGTGGGATCCTCCCAGACCGGGGCACGAACCCGCGTCCCCTGCATCGGCAGGCGGACTCCCAACCACTGCGCCACCAGGGAAGCCCTCGAAATTTATTTTGATAATGGGATTTATCGGATTTTCACTGCTGCCTTTCGGCCGCTGTACACACCCTTGATTCTCTTATGGAGACATATATATCCATGGGTTTTAAGATTCTTCCTAGTCAGGTATATTCCTAGGCGTTGAATATGTGGTGTTGGGTCCATTTCGTTGAGCAAGGAGTAGGTCTTGTCTATTACATATTGGGCTTATGGAAAGTTATCTGTGCTAATTTCAGTCTCTGGTTTTATGCAGCACCCCAAGGCACCTTTCCCCATAAGCAAGCACTAGTTGGTTTTCTAAATTTGAGACCCTTTTCTATTTTGTAATTCAGTTCATGTGTAGTCAAGTTTACATTCCGTGTATTCGTGATATCTTATGATGTTTCTTTTTCTGTGTGACGTAGTTCACGTAGAATCACCGTACCTGCATCCACTCACTATGCCGCTATGGGCCTGATGACACAGATTTCATTGCTGAGTGATATTGCATTGTACGTACGTGCCACAAGTTCTTTATCCATTTTTTCCTTTCTGGGATATTTACCTGATACTGTAGACGAGCTTCTTGTGAACACAGCCGTCTCAAATATTGGGGTGGCTGTCTGTTTTTGATTTTAATTTCCGTAAGCTATAGGACCATAAGTGGAAGTGCCATAGGCTGTGTTGCTTTGTTTCTTTCGTGTTTCAGGAAACACCATACACTTCTCCAGGGTGGCTGCTGGCAATTTACATCCTGCCAATCAGCATAACAAGGCTCCCTGTTCTCCATATCCTGTCCTACCTTTCTGGATATTACACTTTTTTCAGATGGCCCTTTTGCCAGGGGGGCAGTGAGACTTCATTGTAGTGCAGATTTCATTTACAGGCTTGCTTGGTTGGCCAAAAAGGGCGTATGCGTTTTTTCCTGAATATATTCAGGAAAAAACGCATACGCCCTTTTTGGCCAAGTGCATCATTGTCGACGTTCTGCCTCTTTTCCTATGCTTTCAGGGCAATTCCAGTCTACCCCCTGCAATCGTTTTCCTGAAATTCTGCCCCGCTTTCAAGTCCCCTTCGCAGGCTTACTTCAATATATTTTTGGAGGAAAGCTGTCATTTATAACTCTGCAGGTTTGTGAATTACAGTGCCCCTGAGCTCCTTTCTTCAACTCGCTTTCTTGTGAGCTGGGCACAAAACCGCAGGATTGCTTCAGGCCCTAATCTGTTTCCAGCAGGGCACACTGAGCCTTTGTTTAATTCCTCTTCCTGGTGGGCAATGAGCGTTACATTTGCCCGTGCAGACACCTACAGCTAGTCTCTCATTGGTTCTCCCTATTCCTGTTCATTTTGCACAGAAATTGCAAGCTGTGCCAAAGAGGAGGTTAAAGGCACTGACTCTCCAAGTGGGGAGAGTGTTAGTAAAGCATCTGGAATGGTGAACCCGAGGACCAGGATACGAAAACTGAGATGCATTTTAAATCATTTCCCAATCACATGGTGGACGATACTCTTGGTTTCCCATGCATGTTTTAGCTGGAGGAAGAATCCCTTGAACCTGGAGAGTTGGGACCCATGGAATGGGTACCATGCAGTATGACTTCAAAGGGTGTGCATTTGCTCACCGAAACTCACCAATGCTATCAGCCTGAAGTGTCCAGCCTTATGTCTCAACCAGCTCTGGGTGTAGATGTGTTAAATCCCGGTTGCATCACATGCCCTGAGTGAATTATTTAAGAATTGCTCTCTATTTCACTGTCTTTATGATTTTTTTTTGAAATTTATTTTGATAATGGGATTTATCGGATTTTCACTGCTGCGTTTATGCCGCTGTACACACGCTTGATTCTCTTACGGAGACATATATATCCATGGGTTTTAAGATTCTTCCTAGTCAGGTATATTCCTAGGCGTTGAATATGTGGTGTTGGGTCCATTTCGTTGAGCAAGGAGTAGGTCTTGTCTATTACATATTTGGCTTATGGAAAGTTATCTGTGCTAATTTCAGTCTCTGGTTTTATGAAGCACCCCAACGCACCTTTCCCCATAAGCAAGCACTAGTTGGTTTTCTAAATTTGAGACCCTGTTCTGTTTTGTAATTCAGTTCATGTGTAGTCAAGTTTACATTCCGTGTATTAGTGATATCTTATGATGTTTCTTTTTCTGTGTGACGTAGTTCACGTAGAATCACCGTACCTGCATCCACTCACTATGCCGCTACGGGCCTGATGACACAGATTTCATTGCTGAGTGATATTGCATTGTACGTACGTGCCACAACTTCTTTATCCATATTTTGCTTTCTGGGATATTTACCTGTTACTGTAGACGAGCTTCTTGTGAACACAGCCGTCCCAAATATTGGGGTGGCTCTCTGTTTTTGATTTTAATTTCCCTAAGCAATAGGACCACAAGTGCAATTGCCATAGGCTGTGTTGCTTTATTTCTTATGTGTTTCAGGAAACACCATACACTGCTCCAGGGTGGCTCTTCACAATTTACATCCTGCCAATCAGCATTAAAAGGCTCCCTGTTCTCCATATCCTGTCCTACCTTTCTGGATTTTACACTTTTTTCAGATGGCCCTCTTGCCCGGGGGGCAGTGAGACTTCATTGTAGTGCAGATTTCCTTTACAGGCTTGCTTGGTTGGCCAAAAAGGGCGTATGCGTTTTTTCCTGAATATATTCAGGAAAAAACGCATACGCCCTTTTTGGCCAAGTGCATCATTGTCGACGTTCTGCCTCTTTTCCTATGCTTTCAGGGCAATTCCAGTCTACCCCCTGCAATGGTTTTCCAGAAATTCTGCCCCGCTTTCAAGTCCCCTTCGCAGGCTTACTTGAATATATTTTTGGAGGATAGCTGTCATTTATAACTCTGCAGGTTTGTGAATTACAGTGCCCCTGAGCTCCTTTCTTCAACTCGCTTTCTTGTGAACTGGGCACAAAACCGCAGGATTGCTTCAGGCCCTAATCTGTTTCGGGCAGGGCATGCTGAGCCTTTGGTAAATTCCTCTTCCTGGTGGGAAATGAGCGTTACATTTGCCCGTGCAGACACCTACAGCTAGTCTCTCATTGGTTCTCCCTATTCCTGTTCATCTTGCACAGAAATTGCAAGCTGTGCCAAAGAGGAGGTTAAAGGCACTGACTCTCCAAGCAGGGAGACTGTTAGTAAATCATCTGGAATGGTGAACCCGAGGACCAGGATACGAAAACTGAGATGCATTTTAAATCATTTCCCCATAACACGGTGGACCATACTGTGGGTTTCACATGCATGTTTTAGCTGGAGGAAGAATCCCTTGAACCTGAAGAGTTGGGACCCATGGAATAGGTACCATACAGTATGACTTCAAAGGGTGTGCATTTGCTCACCTAAACTCACCAATGCTATCAGCCTGAAGTGTCCAGCCTTATGTCTCAACCAGCTCTGGGTGTAGATGTGGTCAATCCCGGTTGCATCACATGCCCTGAGTGAATTATTTAAGAATTGCTCTCTATTTCACTGTCTTTGTGTTTTGTTTTCGAAATTTATTTTGATAATGGGATTTATCGGATTTTCACTGCTGCCTTTTGGCCGCTGTACACACCCTTGATTCTCTTACGGAGACATATATATCCATGGGTTTTAAGATTCTTCCTAGTCAGGTATATTCCTAGGCGTTGAATATGTGGTGTTGGGTCCATTTCGTTGAGCAAGGAGTAGGTCTTCTCTATTACATATTTGGCTTATGGAAAGTTATCTGTGCTAATTTCAGTCTCTGGTTTTATGAAGCACCCCAAGGCACCTTTCCCCATAAGCAAGCACTAGTTGGTTTTCTAAATTTGAGACCCTGTTCTGTTTTGTAATTCAGTTCATGTGTAGTCAAGTTTACATTCCGTGTATTAGTGATATCTTATGATGTTTCTTTTTCTGTGTGACGTAGTTCACGTAGAATCACCGTACCTGCATCCACTCACTATGCCGCTACGGGCCTGATGACACAGATTTCATTGCTGAGTGATATTGCATTGTACGTACGTGCCACAACTTCTTTATCCATATTTTGCTTTCTGGGATATTTACCTGTTACTGTAGACGAGCTTCTTGTGAACACAGCCGTCCCAAATATTGGGGTGGCTGTCTGTTTTTGATTTTAATTTCCGTAAGCTATAGGACCATAAGTGGAAGTGCCATAGACTGTGTTGCTTTGTTTCTTATGTGTTTCAGGAAACACCATACACTTCTCCAGGCTGGCTGCTGGCAATTTACATCCTGCCAATCAGCATAACAAGGCTCCCTGTTCTCCATATCCTGTCCTACCTTTCTGGATTTTACACTTTTTTCAGATGGCCCTCTTGCCCGGGGGGCAGTGAGACTTCATTGTAGTGCAGATTTCCTTTACAGGCTTGCTTGGTTGGCCAAAAAGGGCGTATGCGTTTTTTCCTGAATATATTCAGGAAAAAACGCATACGCCCTTTTTGGCCAAGTGCATCATTGTCGACGTTCTGCCTCTTTTCCTATGCTTTCAGGGCAATTCCAGTCTACCCCCTGCAATCGTTTTCCAGAAATTCTGCCCCGCTTTCAAGTCCCCTTCGCAGGCTTACTTCAATATATTTTTGGAGGATAGCTGTCATTTATAACTCTGCAGGTTTGTGAATTACAGTGCCCCTGAGCTCCTTTCTTCAACTCGCTTTCTTGTGAACTGGGCACAAAACCGCAGGATTGCTTCAGGCCCTAATCTGTTTCGGTCAGGGCATGCTGAGCCTTTGGTAAATTCCTCTTCCTGGTGGGAAATGAGCGTTACATTTGCCCGTGCAGACACCTACAGCTAGTCTCTCATTGGTTCTCCCTATTCCTGTTCATCTTGCACAGAAATTGCAAGCTGTGCCAAACAGGAGGTTAAAGGCACTGACTCTCCAAGCAGGGAGACTGTTAGTAAATCATCTGGAATGGTGAACCCGAGGACCAGGATACGAAAACTGAGATGCATTTTAAATCATTTCCCCATAACACGGTGGACCATACTGTGGGTTTCACATGCATGTTTTAGCTGGAGGAAGAATCCCTTGAACCTGAAGAGTTGGGACCCATGGAATAGGTACCATACAGTATGACTTCAGAGGGTGTGCATTTGCTCACCTAAACTCACCAATGCTATCAGCCTGAAGTGTCCAGCCTTATGTCTCAACCAGCTCTGGGTGTAGATGTGGTCAATCCCGGTTGCATCACATGCCCTGAGTGAATTATTTAAGAATTGCTCTCTATTTCACTGTCTTTGTGTTTTGTTTTCGAAATTTATTTTGATAATGGGATTTATCGGATTTTCACTGCTGCCTTTCGGCCGCTGTACACACCCTTGATTCTCTTACGGAGACATATATATCCATGGGTTTTAAGATTCTTCCTAGTCAGGTATATTCCTAGGCGTTGAATATGTGGTGTGGGGTCCATTTCGTTGAGCAAGGAGTAGGTCTTGTCTATTACATATTGGGCTTATGGAAAGTTATCTGTGCTAATTTCAGTCTCTGGTTTTATGCAGCACCCCAAGGCACCTTTCCCCATAAGCAAGCACTAGTTGGTTTTCTAAATTTGAGACCCTTTTCTATTTTGTAATTCAGTTCATGTGTAGTCAAGTATACATTCCGTGTATTCGTGATATCTTATGATGTTTCTTTTTCTGTGTGACGTAGTTCACGTAGAATCACCGTACCTGCATCCACTCACTATGCCGCTATGGGCCTGATGACACAGATTTCATTGCTGAGTGATATTGCATTGTACGTACGTGCCACAAGTTCTTTATCCATTTTTTGCTTTCTGGGATATTTACCTGATACTGTAGACGAGCTTCTTGTGAACACAGCCGTCTCAAATATTGGGGTGGCTGTCTGTTTTTGATGTTAATTTCCGTAAGCTATAGGACCATAAGTGGAAGTGCCATAGGCTGTGTTGCTTTGTTTCTTTCGTGTTTCAGGAAACACCATACACTTCTCCAGGGTGGCTGCTGACAATTTACATCCTGCCAATCAGCATAACAAGGCTCCCTGTTCTCCATATCCTGTCCTACCTTTCTGGATTTTACACTTTTTTCAGATGGCCCTTTTGCCAGGGGGGCAGTGAGACTTCATTGTAGTGCAGATTTCATTTACAGGCTTGCTTGGTTGGCCAAAAAGGGCGTATGCGTTTTTTCCTGAATATATTCAGGAAAAAACGCATACGCCCTTTTTGGCCAAGTGCATCATTGTCGACGTTCTGCCTCTTTTCCTATGCTTTCAGGGCAATTCCAGTCTACCCCCTGCAATCGTTTTCCTGAAATTCTGCCCTGCTTTCAACTCCCCTTCGCAGGCTTACTTCAATATATTTTTGGAGGATAGCTGTCATTTATAACTCTGCAGGTTTGTGAATTACAGTGCCCCTGAGCTCCTTTCTTCAACTCGCTTTCTTGTGAGCTGGGCACAAAACCGCAGGATTGCTTCAGGCCCTAATCTGTTTCCGGCAGGGCACGCTGAGCCTTTGGTTAATTCCTCTTCCTGGTGGGAAATGAGCGTTACATTTGCCCGTGCAGACACCTACAGCTAGTCTCTCATTGGTTCTCCCTATTCCTGTTCATTTTGCACAGAAATTGCAAGCTGTGCCAAAGAGGAGGTTAAAGGCACTGACTCTCCAAGCGGGGAGAGTGTTAGTAAAGCATCTGGAATGGTGAACCCGAGGACCAGGATACGAAAACTGAGATGCATTTTAAATCATTTCCCAATCACATGGTGGACGATACTCTTGGTTTCCCATGCATGTTTTAGCTGGAGGAAGAATCCCTTGAACCTGGAGAGTTGGGACCCATGGAATGGGTACCATGCAGTATGACTTCAAAGGGTCTGCATTTGCTCACCGAAACTCACCAATGCTATCAGCCTGAAGTGTCCAGCCTTATGTCTCAACCAGCTCTGGGTGTAGATGTGGTCAATCCCGGTTGCATCACATGCCCTGAGTGAATTATTTAAGAATTGCTCTCTATTTCACTGTCTTTATGATTTTTTTTTGAAATTTATTTTGATAATGGGATTTATCGGATTTTCACTGCTGCGTTTATGCCGCTGTACACACGCTTGATTCTCTTACGGAGACATATATATCCATGGGTTTTAAGATTCTTCCTAGTCAGGTATATTCCTAGGCGTTGAATATGTGGTGTTGGGTCCATTTCGTTGAGCAAGGAGTAGGTCTTGTCTATTACATATTTGGCTTATGGAAAGTTATCTGTGCTAATTTCAGTCTCTGGTTTTATGAAGCACCCCAACGCACCTTTCCCCATAAGCAAGCACTAGTTGGTTTTCTAAATTTGAGACCCTGTTCTGTTTTGTAATTCAGTTCATGTGTAGTCAAGTTTACATTCCGTGTATTAGTGATATCTTATGATGTTTCTTTTTCTGTGTGACGTAGTTCACGTAGAATCACCGTACCTGCATCCACTCACTATGCCGCTACGGGCCTGATGACACAGATTTCATTGCTGAGTGATATTGCATTGTACGTACGTGCCACAACTTCTTTATCCATATTTTGCTTTCTGGGATATTTACCTGTTACTGTAGACGAGCTTCTTGTGAACACAGCCGTCCCAAATATTGGGGTGGCTGTCTGTTTTTGATTTTAATTTCCGTAAGCTATAGGACCATAAGTGGAAGTGCCATAGACTGTGTTGCTTTGTTTCTTATGTGTTTCAGGAAACACCATACACTTCTCCAGGCTGGCTGCTGGCAATTTACATCCTGCCAATCAGCATAACAAGGCTCCCTGTTCTCCATATCCTGTCCTACCTTTCTGGATTTTACACTTTTTTCAGATGGCCCTCTTGCCCGGGGGGCAGTGAGACTTCATTGTAGTGCAGATTTCCTTTACAGGCTTGCTTGGTTGGCCAAAAAGGGCGTATGCGTTTTTTCCTGAATATATTCAGGAAAAAACGCATACGCCCTTTTTGGCCAAGTGCATCATTGTCGACGTTCTGCCTCTTTTCCTATGCTTTCAGGGCAATTCCAGTCTACCCCCTGCAATCGTTTTCCTGAAATTCTGCCCCGCTTTCAAGTCCCCTTCGCAGGCTTACTTCAATATATTTTTGGAGGATAGCTGTCATTTATAACTCTGCAGGTTTGTGAATTACAGTGCCCCTGAGCTCCTTTCTTCAACTCGCTTTCTTGTGAACTGGGCACAAAACCGCAGGATTGCTTCAGGCCCTAATCTGTTTCGGGCAGGGCATGCTGAGCCTTTGGTAAATTCCTCTTCCTGGTGGGAAATGAGCGTTACATTTGCCCGTGCAGACACCTACAGCTAGTCTCTCATTGGTTCTCCCTATTCCTGTTCATCTTGCACAGAAATTGCAAGCTGTGCCAAACAGGAGGTTAAAGGCACTGACTCTCCAAGCAGGGAGACTGTTAGTAAATCATCTGGAATGGTGAACCCGAGGACCAGGATACGAAAACTGAGATGCATTTTAAATCATTTCCCCATAACACGGTGGACCATACTGTGGGTTTCACATGCATGTTTTAGCTGGAGGAAGAATCCCTTGAACCTGAAGAGTTGGGACCCATGGAATAGGTACCATACAGTATGACTTCAAAGGGTGTGCATTTGCTCACCTAAACTCACCAATGCTATCAGCCTGAAGTGTCCAGCCTTATGTCTCAACCAGCTCTGGGTGTAGATGTGGTCAATCCCGGTTGCATCACATGCCCTGAGTGAATTATTTAAGAATTGCTCTCTATTTCACTGTCTTTGTGTTTTGTTTTCGAAATTTATTTTGATAATGGGATTTATCGGATTTTCACTGCTGCCTTTCGGCCGCTGTACACACCCTTGATTCTCTTACGGAGACATATATATCCATGGGTTTTAAGATTCTTCCTAGTCAGGTATATTCCTAGGCATTGAATATGTGGTGTTGGGTCCATTTCGTTGAGCAAGGAGTAGGTCTTGTCTATTACATATTGGGCTTATGGAAAGTTATCTGTGCTAATTTCAGTCTCTGGTTTTATGCAGCACCCCAAGGCACCTTTCCCCATAAGCAAGCACTAGTTGGTTTTCTAAATTTGAGACCCTTTTCTATTTTGTAATTCAGTTCATGTGTAGTCAAGTTTACATTCGGTGTATTCGTGATATCTTATGATGTTTCTTTTTCTGTGTGACGTAGTTCACGTAGAATCACCGTACCTGCATCCACTCACTATGCCGCTATGGGCCTGATGACACAGATTTCATTGCTGAGTGATATTGCATTGTACGTACGTGCCACAAGTTCTTTATCCATTTTTTGCTTTCTGGGATATTTACCTGATACTGTAGACGAGCTTCTTGTGAACACAGCCGTTTCAAATATTGGGGTGGCTGTCTGTTTTTGATTTTAATTTCCGTAAGCTATAGGACCATAAGTGGAAGTGCCATAGGCTGTGTTGCTTTGTTTCTTTCGTGTTTCAGGAAACACCATACACTTCTCCAGGGTGGCTGCTGGCAATTTACATCCTGCCAATCAGCATAACAAGGCTCCCTGTTCTCCATATCCTGTCCTACCTTTCTGGATTTTACACTTTTTTCAGATGGCCCTTTTGCCAGGGGGGCAGTGAGACTTCATTGTAGTGCAGATTTCATTTACAGGCTTGCTTGGTTGGCCAAAAAGGGCGTATGCGTTTTTTCCTGAATATATTCAGGAAAAAACGCATACGCCCTTTTTGGCCAAGTGCATCATTGTCGACGTTCTGCCTCTTTTCCTATGCTTTCAGGGCAATTCCAGTCTACCCCCTGCAATCGTTTTCCTGAAATTCTGCCCCGCTTTCAAGTCCCCTTCGCAGGCTTACTTCAATATATTTTTGGAGGAAAGCTGTCATTTATAACTCTGCAGGTTTGTGAATTACAGTGCCCCTGAGCTCCTTTCTTCAACTCGCTTTCTTGTGAGCTGGGCACAAAACCGCAGGATTGCTTCAGGCCCTAATCTGTTTCCAGCAGGGCACACTGAGCCTTTGTTTAATTCCTCTTCCTGGTGGGCAATGAGCGTTACATTTGCCCGTGCAGACACCTACAGCTAGTCTCTCATTGGTTCTCCCTATTCCTGTTCATTTTGCACAGAAATTGCAAGCTGTGCCAAAGAGGAGGTTAAAGGCACTGACTCTCCAAGCGGGGAGAGTGTTAGTAAAGCATCTGGAATGGTGAACCCGAGGACCAGGATACGAAAACTGAGATGCATTTTAAATCATTTCCCAATCACATGGTGGACGATACTCTTGGTTTCCCATGCATGTTTTAGCTGGAGGAAGAATCCCTTGAACCTGGAGAGTTGGGACCCATGGAATGGGTACCATGCAGTATGACTTCAAAGGGTCTGCATTTGCTCACCGAAACTCACCAATGCTATCAGCCTGAAGTGTCCAGCCTTATGTCTCAACCAGCTCTGGGTGTAGATGTGTTAAATCCCGGTTGCATCACATGCCCTGAGTGAATTATTTAAGAATTGCTCTCTATTTCACTGTCTTTATGATTTTTTTTTGAAATTTATTTTGATAATGGGATTTATCGGATTTTCACTGCTGCGTTTATGCCGCTGTACACACGCTTGATTCTCTTACGGAGACATATATATCCATGGGTTTTAAGATTCTTCCTAGTCAGGTATATTCCTAGGCGTTGAATATGTGGTGTTGGGTCCATTTCGTTGAGCAAGGAGTAGGTCTTGTCTATTACATATTTGGCTTATGGAAAGTTATCTGTGCTAATTTCAGTCTCTGGTTTTATGAAGCACCCCAACGCACCTTTCCCCATAAGCAAGCACTAGTTGGTTTTCTAAATTTGAGACCCTGTTCTGTTTTGTAATTCAGTTCATGTGTAGTCAAGTTTACATTCCGTGTATTAGTGATATCTTATGATGTTTCTTTTTCTGTGTGACGTAGTTCACGTAGAATCACCGTACCTGCATCCACTCACTATGCCGCTACGGGCCTGATGACACAGATTTCATTGCTGAGTGATATTGCATTGTACGTACGTGCCACAACTTCTTTATCCATATTTTGCTTTCTGGGATATTTACCTGTTACTGTAGACGAGCTTCTTGTGAACACAGCCGTCCCAAATATTGGGGTGGCTGTCTGTTTTTGATTTTAATTTCCGTAAGCTATAGGACCATAAGTGGAAGTGCCATAGACTGTGTTGCTTTGTTTCTTATGTGTTTCAGGAAACACCATACACTTCTCCAGGCTGGCTGCTGGCAATTTACATCCTGCCAATCAGCATAACAAGGCTCCCTGTTCTCCATATCCTGTCCTACCTTTCTGGATTTTACACTTTTTTCAGATGGCCCTCTTGCCCGGGGGGCAGTGAGACTTCATTGTAGTGCAGATTTCCTTTACAGGCTTGCTTGGTTGGCCAAAAAGGGCGTATGCGTTTTTTCCTGAATATATTCAGGAAAAAACGCATACGCCCTTTTTGGCCAAGTGCATCATTGTCGACGTTCTGCCTCTTTTCCTATGCTTTCAGGGCAATTCCAGTCTACCCCCTGCAATCGTTTTCCTGAAATTCTGCCCCGCTTTCAAGTCCCCTTCGCAGGCTTACTTCAATATATTTTTGGAGGATAGCTGTCATTTATAACTCTGCAGGTTTGTGAATTACAGTGCCCCTGAGCTCCTTTCTTCAACTCGCTTTCTTGTGAACTGGGCACAAAACCGCAGGATTGCTTCAGGCCCTAATCTGTTTCGGGCAGGGCATGCTGAGCCTTTGGTAAATTCCTCTTCCTGGTGGGAAATGAGCGTTACATTTGCCCGTGCAGACACCTACAGCTAGTCTCTCATTGGTTCTCCCTATTCCTGTTCATCTTGCACAGAAATTGCAAGCTGTGCCAAACAGGAGGTTAAAGGCACTGACTCTCCAAGCAGGGAGACTGTTAGTAAATCATCTGGAATGGTGAACCCGAGGACCAGGATACGAAAACTGAGATGCATTTTAAATCATTTCCCCATAACACGGTGGACCATACTGTGGGTTTCACATGCATGTTTTAGCTGGAGGAAGAATCCCTTGAACCTGAAGAGTTGGGACCCATGAATAGGTACCATACAGTATGACTTCAAAGGGTGTGCATTTGCTCACCTAAACTCACCAATGCTATCAGCCTGAAGTGTCCAGCCTTATGTCTCAACCAGCTCTGGGTGTAGATGTGGTCAATCCCGGTTGCATCACATGCCCTGAGTGAATTATTTAAGAATTGCTCTCTATTTCACTGTCTTTGTGTTTTGTTTTCGAAATTTATTTTGATAATGGGATTTATCGGATTTTCACTGCTGCCTTTCGGCCGCTGTACACACCCTTGATTCTCTTACGGAGACATATATATCCATGGGTTTTAAGATTCTTCCTAGTCAGGTATATTCCTAGGCATTGAATATGTGGTGTTTGGGTCCATTTCGTTGAGCAAGGAGTAGGTCTTGTCTATTACATATTGGGCTTATGGAAAGTTATCTGTGCTAATTTCAGTCTCTGGTTTTATGCAGCACCCCAAGGCACCTTTCCCCATAAGCAAGCACTAGTTGGTTTTCTAAATTTGAGACCCTTTTCTATTTTGTAATTCAGTTCATGTGTAGTCAAGTTTACATTCGGTGTATTCGTGATATCTTATGATGTTTCTTTTTCTGTGTGACGTAGTTCACGTAGAATCACCGTACCTGCATCCACTCACTATGCCGCTATGGGCCTGATGACACAGATTTCATTGCTGAGTGATATTGCATTGTACGTACGTGCCACAAGTTCTTTATCCATTTTTTGCTTTCTGGGATATTTACCTGATACTGTAGACGAGCTTCTTGTGAACACAGCCGTTTCAAATATTGGGGTGGCTGTCTGTTTTTGATTTTAATTTCCGTAAGCTATAGGACCATAAGTGGAAGTGCCATAGGCTGTGTTGCTTTGTTTCTTTCGTGTTTCAGGAAACACCATACACTTCTCCAGGGTGGCTGCTGGCAATTTACATCCTGCCAATCAGCATAACAAGGCTCCCTGTTCTCCATATCCTGTCCTACCTTTCTGGATTTTACACTTTTTTCAGATGGCCCTTTTGCCAGGGGGGCAGTGAGACTTCATTGTAGTGCAGATTTCATTTACAGGCTTGCTTGGTTGGCCAAAAAGGGCGTATGCGTTTTTTCCTGAATATATTCAGGAAAAAACGCATACGCCCTTTTTGGCCAAGTGCATCATTGTCGACGTTCTGCCTCTTTTCCTATGCTTTCAGGGCAATTCCAGTCTACCCCCTGCAATCGTTTTCCTGAAATTCTGCCCCGCTTTCAAGTCCCCTTCGCAGGCTTACTTCAATATATTTTTGGAGGAAAGCTGTCATTTATAACTCTGCAGGTTTGTGAATTACAGTGCCCCTGAGCTCCTTTCTTCAACTCGCTTTCTTGTGAGCTGGGCACAAAACCGCAGGATTGCTTCAGGCCCTAATCTGTTTCCAGCAGGGCACACTGAGCCTTTGTTTAATTCCTCTTCCTGGTGGGCAATGAGCGTTACATTTGCCCGTGCAGACACCTACAGCTAGTCTCTCATTGGTTCTCCCTATTCCTGTTCATTTTGCACAGAAATTGCAAGCTGTGCCAAAGAGGAGGTTAAAGGCACTGACTCTCCAAGCGGGGAGAGTGTTAGTAAAGCATCTGGAATGGTGAACCCGAGGACCAGGATACGAAAACTGAGATGCATTTTAAATCATTTCCCAATCACATGGTGGACGATACTCTTGGTTTCCCATGCATGTTTTAGCTGGAGGAAGAATCCCTTGAACCTGGAGAGTTGGGACCCATGGAATGGGTACCATGCAGTATGACTTCAAAGGGTCTGCATTTGCTCACCGAAACTCACCAATGCTATCAGCCTGAAGTGTCCAGCCTTATGTCTCAACCAGCTCTGGGTGTAGATGTGTTAAATCCCGGTTGCATCACATGCCCTGAGTGAATTATTTAAGAATTGCTCTCTATTTCACTGTCTTTATGATTTTTTTTTGAAATTTATTTTGATAATGGGATTTATCGGATTTTCACTGCTGCGTTTATGCCGCTGTACACACGCTTGATTCTCTTACGGAGACATATATATCCATGGGTTTTAAGATTCTTCCTAGTCAGGTATATTCCTAGGCGTTGAATATGTGGTGTTGGGTCCATTTCGTTGAGCAAGGAGTAGGTCTTGTCTATTACATATTTGGCTTATGGAAAGTTATCTGTGCTAATTTCAGTCTCTGGTTTTATGAAGCACCCCAACGCACCTTTCCCCATAAGCAAGCACTAGTTGGTTTTCTAAATTTGAGACCCTGTTCTGTTTTGTAATTCAGTTCATGTGTAGTCAAGTTTACATTCCGTGTATTAGTGATATCTTATGATGTTTCTTTTTCTGTGTGACGTAGTTCACGTAGAATCACCGTACCTGCATCCACTCACTATGCCGCTACGGGCCTGATGACACAGATTTCATTGCTGAGTGATATTGCATTGTACGTACGTGCCACAACTTCTTTATCCATATTTTGCTTTCTGGGATATTTACCTGTTACTGTAGACGAGCTTCTTGTGAACACAGCCGTCCCAAATATTGGGGTGGCTGTCTGTTTTTGATTTTAATTTCCGTAAGCTATAGGACCATAAGTGGAAGTGCCATAGACTGTGTTGCTTTGTTTCTTATGTGTTTCAGGAAACACCATACACTTCTCCAGGCTGGCTGCTGGCAATTTACATCCTGCCAATCAGCATAACAAGGCTCCCTGTTCTCCATATCCTGTCCTACCTTTCTGGATTTTACACTTTTTTCAGATGGCCCTCTTGCCCGGGGGGCAGTGAGACTTCATTGTAGTGCAGATTTCCTTTACAGGCTTGCTTGGTTGGCCAAAAAGGGCGTATGCGTTTTTTCCTGAATATATTCAGGAAAAAACGCATACGCCCTTTTTGGCCAAGTGCATCATTGTCGACGTTCTGCCTCTTTTCCTATGCTTTCAGGGCAATTCCAGTCTACCCCCTGCAATCGTTTTCCAGAAATTCTGCCCCGCTTTCAAGTCCCCTTCGCAGGCTTACTTCAATATATTTTTGGAGGATAGCTGTCATTTATAACTCTGCAGGTTTGTGAATTACAGTGCCCCTGAGCTCCTTTCTTCAACTCGCTTTCTTGTGAACTGGGCACAAAACCGCAGGATTGCTTCAGGCCCTAATCTGTTTCGGGCAGGGCATGCTGAGCCTTTGGTAAATTCCTCTTCCTGGTGGGAAATGAGCGTTACATTTGCCCGTGCAGACACCTACAGCTAGTCTCTCATTGGTTCTCCCTATTCCTGTTCATCTTGCACAGAAATTGCAAGCTGTGCCAAACAGGAGGTTAAAGGCACTGACTCTCCAAGCAGGGAGACTGTTAGTAAATCATCTGGAATGGTGAACCCGAGGACCAGGATACGAAAACTGAGATGCATTTTAAATCATTTCCCCATAACACGGTGGACCATACTGTGGGTTTCACATGCATGTTTTAGCTGGAGGAAGAATCCCTTGAACCTGAAGAGTTGGGACCCATGGAATAGGTACCATACAGTATGACTTCAAAGGGTGTGCATTTGCTCACCTAAACTCACCAATGCTATCAGCCTGAAGTGTCCAGCCTTATGTCTCAACCAGCTCTGGGTGTAGATGTGGTCAATCCCGGTTGCATCACATGCCCTGAGTGAATTATTTAAGAATTGCTCTCTATTTCACTGTCTTTGTGTTTTGTTTTCGAAATTTATTTTGATAATGGGATTTATCGGATTTTCACTGCTGCCTTTCGGCCGCTGTACACACCCTTGATTCTCTTACGGAGACATATATATCCATGGGTTTTAAGATTCTTCCTAGTCAGGTATATTCCTAGGCGTTGAATATGTGGTGTTGGGTCCATTTCGTTGAGCAAACAGTAGGTCTTGTCTATTACATATTGGGCTTATGGAAAGTTATCTGTGCTAATTTCAGTCTCTGGTTTTATGCAGCACCCCAAGGCACCTTTCCCCATAAGCAAGCACTAGTTGGTTTTCTAAATTTGAGACCCTTTTCTATTTTGTAATTCAGTTCATGTGTAGTCAAGTTTACATTCCGTGTATTCGTGATATCTTATGATGTTTCTTTTTCTGTGTGACGTAGTTCACGTAGAATCACCGTACCTGCATCCACTCACTATGCCGCTATGGGCCTGATGACACAGATTTCATTGCTGAGTGATATTGCATTGTACGTACGTGCCACAAGTTCTTTATCCATTTTTTGCTTTCTGGGATATTTACCTGATACTGTAGACGAGCTTCTTGTGAACACAGCCGTCTCAAATATTGGGGTGGCTGTCTGTTTTTGATTTTAATTTCCGTAAGCTATAGGACCATAAGTGGAAGTGCCATAGGCTGTGTTGCTTTGTTTCTTTCGTGTTTCAGGAAACACCATACACTTCTCCAGGGTGGCTGCTGGCAATTTACATCCTGCCAATCAGCATAACAAGGCTCCCTGTTCTCCATATCCTGTCCTACCTTTCTGGATTTTACACTTTTTTCAGATGGCCCTTTTGCCAGGGGGGCAGTGAGACTTCATTGTAGTGCAGATTTCATTTACAGGCTTGCTTGGTTGGCCAAAAAGGGCGTATGCGTTTTTTCCTGAATATATTCAGGAAAAAACGCATACGCCCTTTTTGGCCAAGTGCATCATTGTCGACGTTCTGCCTCTTTTCCTATGCTTTCAGGGCAATTCCAGTCTACCCCCTGCAATCGTTTTCCTGAAATTCTGCCCCGCTTTCAAGTCCCCTTCGCAGGCTTACTTCAATATATTTTTGGAGGAAAGCTGTCATTTATAACTCTGCAGGTTTGTGAATTACAGTGCCCCTGAGCTCCTTTCTTCAACTCGCTTTCTTGTGAGCTGGGCACAAAACCGCAGGATTGCTTCAGGCCCTAATCTGTTTCCAGCAGGGCACACTGAGCCTTTGTTTAATTCCTCTTCCTGGTGGGCAATGAGCGTTACATTTGCCCGTGCAGACACCTACAGCTAGTCTCTCATTGGTTCTCCCTATTCCTGTTCATTTTGCACAGAAATTGCAAGCTGTGCCAAAGAGGAGGTTAAAGGCACTGACTCTCCAAGCGGGGAGAGTGTTAGTAAAGCATCTGGAATGGTGAACCCGAGGACCAGGATACGAAAACTGAGATGCATTTTAAATCATTTCCCAATCACATGGTGGACGATACTCTTGGTTTCCCATGCATGTTTTAGCTGGAGGAAGAATCCCTTGAACCTGGAGAGTTGGGACCCATGGAATGGGTACCATGCAGTATGACTTCAAAGGGTCTGCATTTGCTCACCGAAACTCACCAATGCTATCAGCCTGAAGTGTCCAGCCTTATGTCTCAACCAGCTCTGGGTGTAGATGTGTTAAATCCCGGTTGCATCACATGCCCTGAGTGAATTATTTAAGAATTGCTCTCTATTTCACTGTCTTTATGATTTTTTTTTGAAATTTATTTTGATAATGGGATTTATCGGATTTTCACTGCTGCGTTTATGCCGCTGTACACACGCTTGATTCTCTTACGGAGACATATATATCCATGGGTTTTAAGATTCTTCCTAGTCAGGTATATTCCTAGGCGTTGAATATGTGGTGTTGGGTCCATTTCGTTGAGCAAGGAGTAGGTCTTGTCTATTACATATTTGGCTTATGGAAAGTTATCTGTGCTAATTTCAGTCTCTGGTTTTATGAAGCACCCCAACGCACCTTTCCCCATAAGCAAGCACTAGTTGGTTTTCTAAATTTGAGACCCTGTTCTGTTTTGTAATTCAGTTCATGTGTAGTCAAGTTTACATTCCGTGTATTAGTGATATCTTATGATGTTTCTTTTTCTGTGTGACGTAGTTCACGTAGAATCACCGTACCTGCATCCACTCACTATGCCGCTACGGGCCTGATGACACAGATTTCATTGCTGAGTGATATTGCATTGTACGTACGTGCCACAACTTCTTTATCCATATTTTGCTTTCTGGGATATTTACCTGTTACTGTAGACGAGCTTCTTGTGAACACAGCCGTCCCAAATATTGGGGTGGCTGTCTGTTTTTGATTTTAATTTCCGTAAGCTATAGGACCATAAGTGGAAGTGCCATAGACTGTGTTGCTTTGTTTCTTATGTGTTTCAGGAAACACCATACACTTCTCCAGGCTGGCTGCTGGCAATTTACATCCTGCCAATCAGCATAACAAGGCTCCCTGTTCTCCATATCCTGTCCTACCTTTCTGGATTTTACACTTTTTTCAGATGGCCCTCTTGCCCGGGGGGCAGTGAGACTTCATTGTAGTGCAGATTTCCTTTACAGGCTTGCTTGGTTGGCCAAAAAGTGCGTATGCGTTTTTTCCTGAATATATTCAGGAAAAAACGCATACGCCCTTTTTGGCCAAGTGCATCATTGTCGACGTTCTGCCTCTTTTCCTATGCTTTCAGGGCAATTCCAGTCTACCCCCTGCAATCGTTTTCCTGAAATTCTGCCCCGCTTTCAAGTCCCCTTCGCAGGCTTACTTCAATATATTTTTGGAGGATAGCTGTCATTTATAACTCTGCAGGTTTGTGAATTACAGTGCCCCTGAGCTCCTTTCTTCAACTCGCTTTCTTGTGAACTGGGCACAAAACCGCAGGATTGCTTCAGGCCCTAATCTGTTTCGGGCAGGGCATGCTGAGCCTTTGGTAAATTCCTCTTCCTGGTGGGAAATGAGCGTTACATTTGCCCGTGCAGACACCTACAGCTAGTCTCTCATTGGTTCTCCCTATTCCTGTTCATCTTGCACAGAAATTGCAAGCTGTGCCAAACAGGAGGTTAAAGGCACTGACTCTCCAAGCAGGGAGACTGTTAGTAAATCATCTGGAATGGTGAACCCGAGGACCAGGATACGAAAACTGAGATGCATTTTAAATCATTTCCCCATAACACGGTGGACCATACTGTGGGTTTCACATGCATGTTTTAGCTGGAGGAAGAATCCCTTGAACCTGAAGAGTTGGGACCCATGGAATAGGTACCATACAGTATGACTTCAAAGGGTGTGCATTTGCTCACCTAAACTCACCAATGCTATCAGCCTGAAGTGTCCAGCCTTATGTCTCAACCAGCTCTGGGTGTAGATGTGGTCAATCCCGGTTGCATCACATGCCCTGAGTGAATTATTTAAGAATTGCTCTCTATTTCACTGTCTTTGTGTTTTGTTTTCGAAATTTATTTTGATAATGGGATTTATCGGATTTTCACTGCTGCCTTTCGGCCGCTGTACACACCCTTGATTCTCTTACGGAGACATATATATCCATGGGTTTTAAGATTCTTCCTAGTCAGGTATATTCCTAGGCGTTGAATATGTGGTGTTGGGTCCATTTCGTTGAGCAAGGAGTAGGTCTTGTCTATTACATATTGGGCTTATGGAAAGTTATCTGTGCTAATTTCAGTCTCTGGTTTTATGCAGCACCCCAAGGCACCTTTCCCCATAAGCAAGCACTAGTTGGTTTTCTAAATTTGAGACCCTTTTCTATTTTGTAATTCAGTTCATGTGTAGTCAAGTTTACATTCCGTGTATTCGTGATATCTTATGATGTTTCTTTTTCTGTGTGACGTAGTTCACGTAGAATCACCGTACCTGCATCCACTCACTATGCCGCTATGGGCCTGATGACACAGATTTCATTGCTGAGTGATATTGCATTGTACGTACGTGCCACAAGTTCTTTATCCATTTTTTGCTTTCTGGGATATTTACCTGATACTGTAGACGAGCTTCTTGTGAACACAGCCGTCTCAAATATTGGGGTGGCTGTCTGTTTTTGATTTTAATTTCCGTAAGCTATAGGACCATAAGTGGAAGTGCCATAGGCTGTGTTGCTTTGTTTCTTTCGTGTTTCAGGAAACACCATACACTTCTCCAGGGTGGCTGCTGGCAATTTACATCCTGCCAATCAGCATAACAAGGCTCCCTGTTCTCCATATCCTGTCCTACCTTTCTGGATTTTACACTTTTTTCAGATGGCCCTTTTGCCAGGGGGGCAGTGAGACTTCATTGTAGTGCAGATTTCATTTACAGGCTTGCTTGGTTGGCCAAAAAGGGCGTATGCGTTTTTTCCTGAATATATTCAGGAAAAAACGCATACGCCCTTTTTGGCCAAGTGCATCATTGTCGACGTTCTGCCTCTTTTCCTATGCTTTCAGGGCAATTCCAGTCTACCCCCTGCAATCGTTTTCCTGAAATTCTGCCCCGCTTTCAAGTCCCCTTCGCAGGCTTACTTCAATATATTTTTGGAGGAAAGCTGTCATTTATAACTCTGCAGGTTTGTGAATTACAGTGCCCCTGAGCTCCTTTCTTCAACTCGCTTTCTTGTGAGCTGGGCACAAAACCGCAGGATTGCTTCAGGCCCTAATCTGTTTCCAGCAGGGCACACTGAGCCTTTGTTTAATTCCTCTTCCTGGTGGGCAATGAGCGTTACATTTGCCCGTGCAGACACCTACAGCTAGTCTCTCATTGGTTCTCCCTATTCCTGTTCATTTTGCACAGAAATTGCAAGCTGTGCCAAAGAGGAGGTTAAAGGCACTGACTCTCCAAGCGGGGAGAGTGTTAGTAAAGCATCTGGAATGGTGAACCCGAGGACCAGGATACGAAAACTGAGATGCATTTTAAATCATTTCCCAATCACATGGTGGACGATACTCTTGGTTTCCCATGCATGTTTTAGCTGGAGGAAGAATCCCTTGAACCTGGAGAGTTGGGACCCATGGAATGGGTACCATGCAGTATGACTTCAAAGGGTCTGCATTTGCTCACCGAAACTCACCAATGCTATCAGCCTGAAGTGTCCAGCCTTATGTCTCAACCAGCTCTGGGTGTAGATGTGTTAAATCCCGGTTGCATCACATGCCCTGAGTGAATTATTTAAGAATTGCTCTCTATTTCACTGTCTTTATGATTTTTTTTTGAAATTTATTTTGATAATGGGATTTATCGGATTTTCACTGCTGCGTTTATGCCGCTGTACACACGCTTGATTCTCTTACGGAGACATATATATCCATGGGTTTTAAGATTCTTCCTAGTCAGGTATATTCCTAGGCGTTGAATATGTGGTGTTGGGTCCATTTCGTTGAGCAAGGAGTAGGTCTTGTCTATTACATATTTGGCTTATGGAAAGTTATCTGTGCTAATTTCAGTCTCTGGTTTTATGAAGCACCCCAGCGCACCTTTCCCCATAAGCAAGCACTAGTTGGTTTTCTAAATTTGAGACCCTGTTCTGTTTTGTAATTCAGTTCATGTGTAGTCAAGTTTACATTCCGTGTATTAGTGATATCTTATGATGTTTCTTTTTCTGTGTGACGTAGTTCACGTAGAATCACCGTACCTGCATCCACTCACTATGCCGCTACGGGCCTGATGACACAGATTTCATTGCTGAGTGATATTGCATTGTACGTACGTGCCACAACTTCTTTATCCATATTTTGCTTTCTGGGATATTTACCTGTTACTGTAGACGAGCTTCTTGTGAACACAGCCGTCCCAAATATTGGGGTGGCTGTCTGTTTTTGATTTTAATTTCCGTAAGCTATAGGACCATAAGTGGAAGTGCCATAGACTGTGTTGCTTTGTTTCTTATGTGTTTCAGGAAACACCATACACTTCTCCAGGCTGGCTGCTGGCAATTTACATCCTGCCAATCAGCATAACAAGGCTCCCTGTTCTCCATATCCTGTCCTACCTTTCTGGATTTTACACTTTTTTCAGATGGCCCTCTTGCCCGGGGGGCAGTGAGACTTCATTGTAGTGCAGATTTCCTTTACAGGCTTGCTTGGTTGGCCAAAAAGTGCGTATGCGTTTTTTCCTGAATATATTCAGGAAAAAACGCATACGCCCTTTTTGGCCAAGTGCATCATTGTCGACGTTCTGCCTCTTTTCCTATGCTTTCAGGGCAATTCCAGTCTACCCCCTGCAATCGTTTTCCTGAAATTCTGCCCCGCTTTCAAGTCCCCTTCGCAGGCTTACTTCAATATATTTTTGGAGGATAGCTGTCATTTATAACTCTGCAGGTTTGTGAATTACAGTGCCCCTGAGCTCCTTTCTTCAACTCGCTTTCTTGTGAACTGGGCACAAAACCGCAGGATTGCTTCAGGCCCTAATCTGTTTCGGGCAGGGCATGCTGAGCCTTTGGTAAATTCCTCTTCCTGGTGGGAAATGAGCGTTACATTTGCCCGTGCAGACACCTACAGCTAGTCTCTCATTGGTTCTCCCTATTCCTGTTCATCTTGCACAGAAATTGCAAGCTGTGCCAAACAGGAGGTTAAAGGCACTGACTCTCCAAGCAGGGAGACTGTTAGTAAATCATCTGGAATGGTGAACCCGAGGACCAGGATACGAAAACTGAGATGCATTTTAAATCGTTTCCCCATAACACGGTGGACCATACTGTGGGTTTCACATGCATGTTTTAGCTGGAGGAAGAATCCCTTGAACCTGAAGAGTTGGGACCCATGGAATAGGTACCATACAGTATGACTTCAAAGGGTGTGCATTTGCTCACCTAAACTCACCAATGCTATCAGCCTGAAGTGTCCAGCCTTATGTCTCAACCAGCTCTGGGTGTAGATGTGGTCAATCCCGGTTGCATCACATGCCCTGAGTGAATTATTTAAGAATTGCTCTCTATTTCACTGTCTTTGTGTTTTGTTTTCGAAATTTATTTTGATAATGGGATTTATCGGATTTTCACTGCTGCCTTTCGGCCGCTGTACACACCCTTGATTCTCTTACGGAGACATATATATCCATGGGTTTTAAGATTCTTCCTAGTCAGGTATATTCCTAGGCGTTGAATATGTGGTGTTGGGTCCATTTCGTTGAGCAAGGAGTAGGTCTTGTCTATTACATATTGGGCTTATGGAAAGTTATCTGTGCTAATTTCAGTCTCTGGTTTTATGCAGCACCCCAAGGCACCTTTCCCCATAAGCAAGCACTAGTTGGTTTTCTAAATTTGAGACCCTTTTCTATTTTGTAATTCAGTTCATGTGTAGTCAAGTTTACATTCCGTGTATTCGTGATATCTTATGATGTTTCTTTTTCTGTGTGACGTAGTTCACGTAGAATCACCGTACCTGCATCCACTCACTATGCCGCTATGGGCCTGATGACACAGATTTCATTGCTGAGTGATATTGCATTGTACGTACGTGCCACAAGTTCTTTATCCATTTTTTGCTTTCTGGGATATTTACCTGATACTGTAGACGAGCTTCTTGTGAACACAGCCGTCTCAAATATTGGGGTGGCTGTCTGTTTTTGATTTTAATTTCCGTAAGCTATAGGACCATAAGTGGAAGTGCCATAGGCTGTGTTGCTTTGTTTCTTTCGTGTTTCAGGAAACACCATACACTTCTCCAGGGTGGCTGCTGGCAATTTACATCCTGCCAATCAGCATAACAAGGCTCCCTGTTCTCCATATCCTGTCCTACCTTTCTGGATTTTACACTTTTTTCAGATGGCCCTTTTGCCAGGGGGGCAGTGAGACTTCATTGTAGTGCAGATTTCATTTACAGGCTTGCTTGGTTGGCCAAAAAGGGCGTATGCGTTTTTTCCTGAATATATTCAGGAAAAAACGCATACGCCCTTTTTGGCCAAGTGCATCATTGTCGACGTTCTGCCTCTTTTCCTATGCTTTCAGGGCAATTCCAGTCTACCCCCTGCAATCGTTTTCCTGAAATTCTGCCCCGCTTTCAAGTCCCCTTCGCAGGCTTACTTCAATATATTTTTGGAGGAAAGCTGTCATTTATAACTCTGCAGGTTTGTGAATTACAGTGCCCCTGAGCTCCTTTCTTCAACTCGCTTTCTTGTGAGCTGGGCACAAAACCGCAGGATTGCTTCAGGCCCTAATCTGTTTCCGGCAGGGCACGCTGAGCCTTTGGTTAATTCCTCTTCCTGGTGGGAAATGAGCGTTACATTTGCCCGTGCAGACACCTACAGCTAGTCTCTCATTGGTTCTCCCTATTCCTGTTCATTTTGCACAGAAATTGCAAGCTGTGCCAAAGAGGAGGTTAAAGGCACTGACTCTCCAAGCGGGGAGAGTGTTAGTAAAGAATCTGGAATGGTGAACCCGAGGACCAGGATACGAAAACTGAGATGCATTTTAAATCATTTCCCAATCACATGGTGGACGATACTCTTGGTTTCCCATGCATGTTTTAGCTGGAGGAAGAATCCCTTGAACCTGGAGAGTTGGGACCCATGGAATGGGTACCATGCAGTATGACTTCAAAGGGTCTGCATTTGCTCACCGAAACTCACCAATGCTATCAGCCTGAAGTGTCCAGCCTTATGTCTCAACCAGCTCTGGGTGTAGATGTGTTAAATCCCGGTTGCATCACATGCCCTGAGTGAATTATTTAAGAATTGCTCTCTATTTCACTGTCTTTATGATTTTTTTTTGAAATTTATTTTGATAATGGGATTTATCGGATTTTCACTGCTGCGTTTATGCCGCTGTACACACGCTTGATTCTCTTACGGAGACATATATATCCATGGGTTTTAAGATTCTTCCTAGTCAGGTATATTCCTAGGCGTTGAATATGTGGTGTTGGGTCCATTTCGTTGAGCAAGGAGTAGGTCTTGTCTATTACATATTTGGCTTATGGAAAGTTATCTGTGCTAATTTCAGTCTCTGGTTTTATGAAGCACCCCAACGCACCTTTCCCCATAAGCAAGCACTAGTTGGTTTTCTAAATTTGAGACCCTGTTCTGTTTTGTAATTCAGTTCATGTGTAGTCAAGTTTACATTCCGTGTATTAGTGATATCTTATGATGTTTCTTTTTCTGTGTGACGTAGTTCACGTAGAATCACCGTACCTGCATCCACTCACTATGCCGCTACGGGCCTGATGACACAGATTTCATTGCTGAGTGATATTGCATTGTACGTACGTGCCACAACTTCTTTATCCATATTTTGCTTTCTGGGATATTTACCTGTTACTGTAGACGAGCTTCTTGTGAACACAGCCGTCCCAAATATTGGGGTGGCTGTCTGTTTTTGATTTTAATTTCCGTAAGCTATAGGACCATAAGTGGAAGTGCCATAGACTGTGTTGCTTTGTTTCTTATGTGTTTCAGGAAACACCATACACTTCTCCAGGCTGGCTGCTGGCAATTTACATCCTGCCAATCAGCATAACAAGGCTCCCTGTTCTCCATATCCTGTCCTACCTTTCTGGATTTTACACTTTTTTCAGATGGCCCTCTTGCCCGGGGGGCAGTGAGACTTCATTGTAGTGCAGATTTCCTTTACAGGCTTGCTTGGTTGGCCAAAAAGGGCGTATGCGTTTTTTCCTGAATATATTCAGGAAAAAACGCATACGCCCTTTTTGGCCAAGTGCATCATTGTCGACGTTCTGCCTCTTTTCCTATGCTTTCAGGGCAATTCCAGTCTACCCCCTGCAATCGTTTTCCTGAAATTCTGCCCCGCTTTCAAGTCCCCTTCGCAGGCTTATTTCAATATATTTTTGGAGGATAGCTGTCATTTATAACTCTGCAGGTTTGTGAATTACAGTGCCCCTGAGCTCCTTTCTTCAACTCGCTTTCTTGTGAACTGGGCACAAAACCGCAGGATTGCTTCAGGCCCTAATCTGTTTCGGGCAGGGCATGCTGAGCCTTTGGTAAATTCCTCTTCCTGGTGGGAAATGAGCGTTACATTTGCCCGTGCAGACACCTACAGCTAGTCTCTCATTGGTTCTCCCTATTCCTGTTCATCTTGCACAGAAATTGCAAGCTGTGCCAAACAGGAGGTTAAAGGCACTGACTCTCCAAGCAGGGAGACTGTTAGTAAATCATCTGGAATGGTGAACCCGAGGACCAGGATACGAAAACTGAGATGCATTTTAAATCATTTCCCCATAACACGGTGGACCATACTGTGGGTTTCACATGCATGTTTTAGCTGGAGGAAGAATCCCTTGAACCTGAAGAGTTGGGACCCATGGAATAGGTACCATACAGTATGACTTCAAAGGGTGTGCATTTGCTCACCTAAACTCACCAATGCTATCAGCCTGAAGTGTCCAGCCTTATGTCTCAACCAGCTCTGGGTGTAGATGTGGTCAATCCCGGTTGCATCACATGCCCTGAGTGAATTATTTAAGAATTGCTCTCTATTTCACTGTCTTTGTGTTTTGTTTTCGAAATTTATTTTGATAATGGGATTTATCGGATTTTCACTGCTGCCTTTCGGCCGCTGTACACACCCTTGATTCTCTTACGGAGACATATATATCCATGGGTTTTAAGATTCTTCCTAGTCAGGTATATTCCTAGGCGTTGAATATGTGGTGTTGGGTCCATTTCGTTGAGCAAGGAGTAGGTCTTGTCTATTACATATTGGGCTTATGGAAAGTTATCTGTGCTAATTTCAGTCTCTGGTTTTATGCAGCACCCCAAGGCACCTTTCCCCATAAGCAAGCACTAGTTGGTTTTCTAAATTTGAGACCCTTTTCTATTTTGTAATTCAGTTCATGTGTAGTCAAGTTTACATTCCGTGTATTCGTGATATCTTATGATGTTTCTTTTTCTGTGTGACGTAGTTCACGTAGAATCACCGTACCTGCATCCACTCACTATGCCGCTATGGGCCTGATGACACAGATTTCATTGCTGAGTGATATTGCATTGTACGTACGTGCCACAAGTTCTTTATCCATTTTTTGCTTTCTGGGATATTTACCTGATACTGTAGACGAGCTTCTTGTGAACACAGCCGTCTCAAATATTGGGGTGGCTGTCTGTTTTTGATTTTAATTTCCGTAAGCTATAGGACCATAAGTGGAAGTGCCATAGGCTGTGTTGCTTTGTTTCTTTCGTGTTTCAGGAAACACCATACACTTCTCCAGGGTGGCTGCTGGCAATTTACATCCTGCCAATCAGCATAACAAGGCTCCCTGTTCTCCATATCCTGTCCTACCTTTCTGGATTTTACACTTTTTTCAGATGGCCCTTTTGCCAGGGGGGCAGTGAGACTTCATCGTAGTGCAGATTTCATTTACAGGCTTGCTTGGTTGGCCAAAAAGGGCGTATGCGTTTTTTCCTGAATATATTCAGGAAAAAACGCATACGCCCTTTTTGGCCAAGTGCATCATTGTCGACGTTCTGCCTCTTTTCCTATGCTTTCAGGGCAATTCCAGTCTACCCCCTGCAATCGTTTTCCTGAAATTCTGCCCCGCTTTCAAGTCCCCTTCGCAGGCTTACTTCAATATATTTTTGGAGGAAAGCTGTCATTTATAACTCTGCAGGTTTGTGAATTACAGTGCCCCTGAGCTCCTTTCTTCAACTCGCTTTCTTGTGAGCTGGGCACAAAACCGCAGGATTGCTTCAGGCCCTAATCTGTTTCCGGCAGGGCACGCTGAGCCTTTGGTTAATTCCTCTTCCTGGTGGGAAATGAGCGTTACATTTGCCCGTGCAGACACCTACAGCTAGTCTCTCATTGGTTCTCCCTATTCCTGTTCATTTTGCACAGAAATTGCAAGCTGTGCCAAAGAGGAGGTTAAAGGCACTGACTCTCCAAGCGGGGAGAGTGTTAGTAAAGAATCTGGAATGGTGAACCCGAGGACCAGGATACGAAAACTGAGATGCATTTTAAATCATTTCCCAATCACATGGTGGACGATACTCTTGGTTTCCCATGCATGTTTTAGCTGGAGGAAGAATCCCTTGAACCTGGAGAGTTGGGACCCATGGAATGGGTACCATGCAGTATGACTTCAAAGGGTGTGCATTTGCTCACCGAAACTCACCAATGCTATCAGCCTGAAGTGTCCAGCCTTATGTCTCAACCAGCTCTGGGTGTAGATGTGTTAAATCCCGGTTGCATCACATGCCCTGAGTGAATTATTTAAGAATTGCTCTCTATTTCACTGTCTTTATGATTTTTTTTTGAAATTTATTTTGATAATGGGATTTATCGGATTTTCACTGCTGCGTTTATGCCGCTGTACACACGCTTGATTCTCTTACGGAGACATATATATCCATGGGTTTTAAGATTCTTCCTAGTCAGGTATATTCCTAGGCGTTGAATATGTGGTGTTGGGTCCATTTCGTTGAGCAAGGAGTAGGTCTTGTCTATTACATATTTGGCTTATGGAAAGTTATCTGTGCTAATTTCAGTCTCTGGTTTTATGAAGCACCCCAACGCACCTTTCCCCATAAGCAAGCACTAGTTGGTTTTCTAAATTTGAGACCCTGTTCTGTTTTGTAATTCAGTTCATGTGTAGTCAAGTTTACATTCCGTGTATTAGTGATATCTTATGATGTTTCTTTTTCTGTGTGACGTAGTTCACGTAGAATCACCGTACCTGCATCCACTCACTATGCCGCTACGGGCCTGATGACACAGATTTCATTGCTGAGTGATATTGCATTGTACGTACGTGCCACAACTTCTTTATCCATATTTTGCTTTCTGGGATATTTACCTGTTACTGTAGACGAGCTTCTTGTGAACACAGCCGTCCCAAATATTGGGGTGGCTGTCTGTTTTTGATTTTAATTTCCGTAAGCTATAGGACCATAAGTGGAAGTGCCATAGACTGTGTTGCTTTGTTTCTTATGTGTTTCAGGAAACACCATACACTTCTCCAGGCTGGCTGCTGGCAATTTACATCCTGCCAATCAGCATAACAAGGCTCCCTGTTCTCCATATCCTGTCCTACCTTTCTGGATTTTACACTTTTTTCAGATGGCCCTCTTGCCCGGGGGGCAGTGAGACTTCATTGTAGTGCAGATTTCCTTTACAGGCTTGCTTGGTTGGCCAAAAAGGGCGTATGCGTTTTTTCCTGAATATATTCAGGAAAAAACGCATACGCCCTTTTTGGCCAAGTGCATCATTGTCGACGTTCTGCCTCTTTTCCTATGCTTTCAGGGCAATTCCAGTCTACCCCCTGCAATCGTTTTCCTGAAATTCTGCCCCGCTTTCAAGTCCCCTTCGCAGGCTTACTTCAATATATTTTTGGAGGATAGCTGTCATTTATAACTCTGCAGGTTTGTGAATTACAGTGCCCCTGAGCTCCTTTCTTCAACTCGCTTTCTTGTGAACTGGGCACAAAACCGCAGGATTGCTTCAGGCCCTAATCTGTTTCGGGCAGGGCATGCTGAGCCTTTGGTAAATTCCTCTTCCTGGTGGGAAATGAGCGTTACATTTGCCCGTGCAGACACCTACAGCTAGTCTCTCATTGGTTCTCCCTATTCCTGTTCATCTTGCACAGAAATTGCAAGCTGTGCCAAACAGGAGGTTAAAGGCACTGACTCTCCAAGCAGGGAGACTGTTAGTAAATCATCTGGAATGGTGAACCCGAGGACCAGGATACGAAAACTGAGATGCATTTTAAATCATTTCCCCATAACACGGTGGACCATACTGTGGGTTTCACATGCATGTTTTAGCTGGAGGAAGAATCCCTTGAACCTGAAGAGTTGGGACCCATGGAATAGGTACCATACAGTATGACTTCAAAGGGTGTGCATTTGCTCACCTAAACTCACCAATGCTATCAGCCTGAAGTGTCCAGCCTTATGTCTCAACCAGCTCTGGGTGTAGATGTGGTCAATCCCGGTTGCATCACATGCCCTGAGTGAATTATTTAAGAATTGCTCTCTATTTCACTGTCTTTGTGTTTTGTTTTCGAAATTTATTTTGATAATGGGATTTATCGGATTTTCACTGCTGCCTTTCGGCCGCTGTACACACCCTTGATTCTCTTACGGAGACATATATATCCATGGGTTTTAAGATTCTTCCTAGTCAGGTATATTCCTAGGCGTTGAATATGTGGTGTTGGGTCCATTTCGTTGAGCAAGGAGTAGGTCTTGTCTATTACATATTGGGCTTATGGAAAGTTATCTGTGCTAATTTCAGTCTCTGGTTTTATGCAGCACCCCAAGGCACCTTTCCCCATAAGCAAGCACTAGTTGGTTTTCTAAATTTGAGACCCTTTTCTATTTTGTAATTCAGTTCATGTGTAGTCAAGTTTACATTCCGTGTATTCGTGATATCTTATGATGTTTCTTTTTCTGTGTGACGTAGTTCACGTAGAATCACCGTACCAGCATCCACTCACTATGCCGCTATGGGCCTGATGACACAGATTTCATTGCTGAGTGATATTGCATTGTACGTACGTGCCACAAGTTCTTTATCCATTTTTTGCTTTCTGGGATATTTACCTGATACTGTAGACGAGCTTCTTGTGAACACAGCCGTCTCAAATATTGGGGTGGCTGTCTGTTTTTGATTTTAATTTCCGTAAGCTATAGGACCATAAGTGGAAGTGCCATAGGCTGTGTTGCTTTGTTTCTTTCGTGTTTCAGGAAACACCATACACTTCTCCAGGGTGGCTGCTGGCAATTTACATCCTGCCAATCAGCATAACAAGGCTCCCTGTTCTCCATATCCTGTCCTACCTTTCTGGATTTTACACTTTTTTCAGATGGCCCTTTTGCCAGGGGGGCAGTGAGACTTCATTGTAGTGCAGATTTCATTTACAGGCTTGCTTGGTTGGCCAAAAAGGGCGTATGCGTTTTTTCCTGAATATATTCAGGAAAAAACGCATACGCCCTTTTTGGCCAAGTGCATCATTGTCGACGTTCTGCCTCTTTTCCTATGCTTTCAGGGCAATTCCAGTCTACCCCCTGCAATCGTTTTCCTGAAATTCTGCCCCGCTTTCAACTCCCCTTCGCAGGCTTACTTCAATATATTTTTGGAGGATAGCTGTCATTTATAACTCTGCAGGTTTGTGAATTACAGTGCCCCTGAGCTCCTTTCTTCAACTCGCTTTCTTGTGAGCTGGGCACAAAACCGCAGGATTGCTTCAGGCCCTAATCTCTTTCCGGCAGGGCACGCTGAGCCTTTGGTTAATTCCTCTTCCTGGTGGGAAATGAGCGTTACATTTGCCCGTGCAGACACCTACAGCTAGTCTCTCATTGGTTCTCCCTATTCCTGTTCATTTTGCACAGAAATTGCAAGCTGTGCCAAAGAGGAGGTTAAAGGCACTGACTCTCCAAGCGGGGAGAGTGTTAGTAAAGAATCTGGAATGGTGAACCCGAGGACCAGGATACGAAAACTGAGATGCATTTTAAATCATTTCCCAATCACATGGTGGACGATACTCTTGGTTTCCCATGCATGTTTTAGCTGGAGGAAGAATCCCTTGAACCTGGAGAGTTGGGACCCATGGAATGGGTACCATGCAGTATGACTTCAAAGGGTCTGCATTTGCTCACCGAAACTCACCAATGCTATCAGCCTGAAGTGTCCAGCCTTATGTCTCAACCAGCTCTGGGTGTAGATGTGTTAAATCCCGGTTGCATCACATGCCCTGAGTGAATTATTTAAGAATTGCTCTCTATTTCACTGTCTTTATGATTTTTTTTTGAAATTTATTTTGATAATGGGATTTATCGGATTTTCACTGCTGCGTTTATGCCGCTGTACACACGCTTGATTCTCTTACGGAGACATATATATCCATGGGTTTTAAGATTCTTCCTAGTCAGGTATATTCCTAGGCGTTGAATATGTGGTGTTGGGTCCATTTCGTTGAGCAAGGAGTAGGTCTTGTCTATTACATATTTGGCTTATGGAAAGTTATCTGTGCTAATTTCAGTCTCTGGTTTTATGAAGCACCCCAACGCACCTTTCCCCATAAGCAAGCACTAGTTGGTTTTCTAAATTTGAGACCCTGTTCTGTTTTGTAATTCAGTTCATGTGTAGTCAAGTTTACATTCCGTGTATTAGTGATATCTTATGATGTTTCTTTTTCTGTGTGACGTAGTTCACGTAGAATCACCGTACCTGCATCCACTCACTATGCCGCTACGGGCCTGATGACACAGATTTCATTGCTGAGTGATATTGCATTGTACGTACGTGCCACAACTTCTTTATCCATATTTTGCTTTCTGGGATATTTACCTGTTACTGTAGACGAGCTTCTTGTGAACACAGCCGTCCCAAATATTGGGGTGGCTGTCTGTTTTTGATTTTAATTTCCGTAAGCTATAGGACCATAAGTGGAAGTGCCATAGACTGTGTTGCTTTGTTTCTTATGTGTTTCAGGAAACACCATACACTTCTCCAGGCTGGCTGCTGGCAATTTACATCCTGCCAATCAGCATAACAAGGCTCCCTGTTCTCCATATCCTGTCCTACCTTTCTGGATTTTACACTTTTTTCAGATGGCCCTCTTGCCCGGGGGGCAGTGAGACTTCATTGTAGTGCAGATTTCCTTTACAGGCTTGCTTGGTTGGCCAAAAAGGGCGTATGCGTTTTTTCCTGAATATATTCAGGAAAAAACGCATACGCCCTTTTTGGCCAAGTGCATCATTGTCGACGTTCTGCCTCTTTTCCTATGCTTTCAGGGCAATTCCAGTCTACCCCCTGCAATCGTTTTCCTGAAATTCTGCCCCGCTTTCAAGTCCCCTTCGCAGGCTTACTTCAATATATTTTTGGAGGATAGCTGTCATTTATAACTCTGCAGGTTTGTGAATTACAGTGCCCCTGAGCTCCTTTCTTCAACTCGCTTTCTTGTGAACTGGGCACAAAACCGCAGGATTGCTTCAGGCCCTAATCTGTTTCGGGCAGGGCATGCTGAGCCTTTGGTAAATTCCTCTTCCTGGTGGGAAATGAGCGTTACATTTGCCCGTGCAGACACCTACAGCTAGTCTCTCATTGGTTCTCCCTATTCCTGTTCATCTTGCACAGAAATTGCAAGCTGTGCCAAACAGGAGGTTAAAGGCACTGACTCTCCAAGCAGGGAGACTGTTAGTAAATCATCTGGAATGGTGAACCCGAGGACCAGGATACGAAAACTGAGATGCATTTTAAATCATTTCCCCATAACACGGTGGACCATACTGTGGGTTTCACATGCATGTTTTAGCTGGAGGAAGAATCCCTTGAACCTGAAGAGTTGGGACCCATGGAATAGGTACCATACAGTACGACTTCAAAGGGTGTGCATTTGCTCACCTAAACTCACCAATGCTATCAGCCTGAAGTGTCCAGCCTTATGTCTCAACCAGCTCTGGGTGTAGATGTGGTCAATCCCGGTTGCATCACATGCCCTGAGTGAATTATTTAAGAATTGCTCTCTATTTCACTGTCTTTGTGTTTTGTTTTCGAAATTTATTTTGATAATGGGATTTATCGGATTTTCACTGCTGCCTTTCGGCCGCTGTACACACCCTTGATTCTCTTACGGAGACATATATATCCATGGGTTTTAAGATTCTTCCTAGTCAGGTATATTCCTAGGCGTTGAATATGTGGTGTTGGGTCCATTTCGTTGAGCAAGGAGTAGGTTTTGTCTATTACATATTGGGCTTATGGAAAGTTATCTGTGCTAATTTCAGTCTCTGGTTTTATGCAGCACCCCAAGGCACCTTTCCCCATAAGCAAGCACTAGTTGGTTTTCTAAATTTGAGACCCTTTTCTATTTTGTAATTCAGTTCATGTGTAGTCAAGTTTACATTCCGTGTATTCGTGATATCTTATGATGTTTCTTTTTCTGTGTGACGTAGTTCACGTAGAATCACCGTACCTGCATCCACTCACTATGCCGCTATGGGCCTGATGACACAGATTTCATTGCTGAGTGATATTGCATTGTACGTACGTGCCACAAGTTCTTTATCCATTTTTTGCTTTCTGGGATATTTACCTGATACTGTAGACGAGCTTCTTGTGAACACAGCCGTCTCAAATATTGGGGTGGCTGTCTGTTTTTGATTTTAATTTCCGTAAGCTATAGGACCATAAGTGGAAGTGCCATAGGCTGTGTTGCTTTGTTTCTTTCGTGTTTCAGGAAACACCATACACTTCTCCAGGGTGGCTGCTGGCAATTTACATCCTGCCAATCAGCATAACAAGGCTCCCTGTTCTCCATATCCTGTCCTACCTTTCTGGATTTTACACTTTTTTCAGATGGCCCTTTTGCCAGGGGGGCAGTGAGACTTCATTGTAGTGCAGATTTCATTGACAGGCTTGCTTGGTTGGCCAAAAAGGGCGTATGCGTTTTTAACTGAATATATTCAGGAAAAAACGCATACGCCCTTTTTGGCCAAGTGCATCATTGTCGACGTTCTGCCTCTTTTCCTATGCTTTCAGGGCAATTCCAGTCTACCCCCTGCAATCGTTTTCCTGAAATTCTGCCCCGCTTTCAAGTCCCCTTCGCAGGCTTACTTCAATATATTTTTGGAGGAAAGCTGTCATTTATAACTCTGCAGGTTTGTGAATTACAGTGCCCCTGAGCTCCTTTCTTCAACTCGCTTTCTTGTGAGCTGGGCACAAAACCGCAGGATTGCTTCAGGCCCTAATCTGTTTCCAGCAGGGCACACTGAGCCTTTGTTTAATTCCTCTTCCTGGTGGGCAATGAGCGTTACATTTGCCCGTGCAGACACCTACAGCTAGTCTCTCATTGGTTCTCCCTATTCCTGTTCATTTTGCACAGAAATTGCAAGCTGTGCCAAAGAGGAGGTTAAAGGCACTGACTCTCCAAGCGGGGAGAGTGTTAGTAAAGCATCTGGAATGGTGAACCCGAGGACCAGGATACGAAAACTGAGATGCATTTTAAATCATTTCCCAATCACATGGTGGACGATACTCTTGGTTTCCCATGCATGTTTTAGCTGGAGGAAGAATCCCTTGAACCTGGAGAGTTGGGACCCATGGAATGGGTACCATGCAGTATGACTTCAAAGGGTCTGCATTTGCTCACCGAAACTCACCAATGCTATCAGCCTGAAGTGTCCAGCCTTATGTCTCAACCAGCTCTGGGTGTAGATGTGTTAAATCCCGGTTGCATCACATGCCCTGAGTGAATTATTTAAGAATTGCTCTCTATTTCACGGTCTTTATGATTTTTTTTTGAAATTTATTTTGATAATGGGATTTATCGGATTTTCACTGCTGCGTTTATGCCGCTGTACACACGCTTGATTCTCTTACGGAGACATATATATCCATGGGTTTTAAGATTCTTCCTAGTCAGGTATATTCCTAGGCGTTGAATATGTGGTGTTGGGTCCATTTCGTTGAGCAAGGAGTAGGTCTTGTCTATTACATATTTGGCTTATGGAAAGTTATCTGTGCTAATTTCAGTCTCTGGTTTTATGAAGCACCCCAACGCACCTTTCCCCATAAGCAAGCACTAGTTGGTTTTCTAAATTTGAGACCCTGTTCTGTTTTGTAATTCAGTTCATGTGTAGTCAAGTTTACATTCCGTGTATTAGTGATATCTTATGATGTTTCTTTTTCTGTGTGACGTAGTTCACGTAGAATCACCGTACCTGCATCCACTCACTATGCCGCTACGGGCCTGATGACACAGATTTCATTGCTGAGTGATATTGCATTGTACGTACGTGCCACAACTTCTTTATCCATATTTTGCTTTCTGGGATATTTACCTGTTACTGTAGACGAGCTTCTTGTGAACACAGCCGTCCCAAATATTGGGGTGGCTGTCTGTTTTTGATTTTAATTTCCGTAAGCTATAGGACCATAAGTGGAAGTGCCATAGACTGTGTTGCTTTGTTTCTTATGTGTTTCAGGAAACACCATACACTTCTCCAGGCTGGCTGCTGGCAATTTACATCCTGCCAATCAGCATAACAAGGCTCCCTGTTCTCCATATCCTGTCCTACCTTTCTGGATTTTACACTTTTTTCAGATGGCCCTCTTGCCCGGGGGGCAGTGAGACTTCATTGTAGTGCAGATTTCCTTTACAGGCTTGCTTGGTTGGCCAAAAAGGGCGTATGCGTTTTTTCCTGAATATATTCAGGAAAAAACGCATACGCCCTTTTTGGCCAAGTGCATCATTGTCGACGTTCTGCCTCTTTTCCTATGCTTTCAGGGCAATTCCAGTCTACCCCCTGCAATCGTTTTCCTGAAATTCTGCCCCGCTTTCAAGTCCCCTTCGCAGGCTTACTTCAATATATTTTTGGAGGATAGCTGTCATTTATAACTCTGCAGGTTTGTGAATTACAGTGCCCCTGAGCTCCTTTCTTCAACTCGCTTTCTTGTGAACTGGGCACCAAACCGCAGGATTGCTTCAGGCCCTAATCTGTTTCGGGCAGGGCATGCTGAGCCTTTGGTAAATTCCTCTTCCTGGTGGGAAATGAGCGTTACATTTGCTCGTGCAGACACCTACAGCTAGTCTCTCATTGGTTCTCCCTATTCCTGTTCATCTTGCACAGAAATTGCAAGCTGTGCCAAACAGGAGGTTAAAGGCAGTGACTCTCCAAGCAGGGAGACTGTTAGTAAATCATCTGGAATGGTGAACCCGAGGACCAGGATACGAAAACTGAGATGCATTTTAAATCATTTCCCCATAACACGGTGGACCATACTGTGGGTTTCACATGCATGTTTTAGCTGGAGGAAGAATCCCTTGAACCTGAAGAGTTGGGACCCATGGAATAGGTACCATACAGTATGACTTCAAAGGGTGTGCATTTGCTCACCTAAACTCACCAATGCTATCAGCCTGAAGTGTCCAGCCTTATGTCTCAACCAGCTCTGGGTGTAGATGTGGTCAATCCCGGTTGCATCACATGCCCTGAGTGAATTATTTAAGAATTGCTCTCTATTTCACTGTCTTTGTGTTTTGTTTTCGAAATTTATTTTGATAATGGGATTTATCGGATTTTCACTGCTGCCTTTCGGCCGCTGTACACACCCTTGATTCTCTTACGGAGACATATATATCCATGGGTTTTAAGATTCTTCCTAGTCAGGTATATTCCTAGGCGTTGAATATGTGGTGTTGGGTCCATTTCGTTGAGCAAGGAGTAGGTCTTGTCTATTACATATTGGGCTTATGGAAAGTTATCTGTGCTAATTTCAGTCTCTGGTTTTATGCAGGACCCCAAGGCACCTTTCCCCATAAGCAAGCACTAGTTGGTTTTCTAAATTTGAGACCCTTTTCTATTTTGTAATTCAGTTCATGTGTAGTCAAGTTTACATTCCGTGTATTCGTGATATCTTATGATGTTTCTTTTTCTGTGTGACGTAGTTCATGTAGGATCACCGTACCTGCATCCACTCACTATGCCGCTATGGGCCTGATGACACAGATTTCATTGCTGAGTGATATTGAATTGTACGTACGTGCCACAAGTTCTTTATCCATTTTTTGCTTTCTGGGATATTTACCTGATACTGTAGACGAGCTTCTTGTGAACACAGCCGTCTCAAATATTGGGGTGGCTGTCTGTTTTTGATTTTAATTTCCGTAAGCTATAGGACCATAAGTGGAAGTGCCATAGGCTGTGTTGCTTTGTTTCTTTCGTGTTTCAGGAAACACCATACACTTCTCCAGGGTGGCTGCTGGCAATTTACATCCTGCCAATCAGCATAACAAGGCTCCCTGTTCTCCATATCCTGTCCTACCTTTCTGGACTTTACACTTTTTTCAGATGGCCCTTTTGCCAGGGGGGCAGTGAGACTTCATTGTAGTGCAGATTTCCTTTACAGGCTTGCTTGGTTGGCCAAAAAGGGCGTATGCGTTTTTTCCTGAATATATTCAGGAAAAAACACATACGCCCTTTTTGGCCAAGTGCATCATTGTCGACGTTCTGCCTCTTTTGCTATGCTTTCAGGGCAATTCCAGTCTACCCCCTGCAATCGTTTTCCTGAAATTCTGCCCCGCTTTCAAGTCCCCTTCGCAGGCTTACTTCAATATATTTTTGGAGGATAGCTGTCATTTATAACTCTGCAGGTTTGTGAATTACAGTGCCCCTGAGCTCCTTTCTTCAACTCGCTTTCTTGTGAACTGGGCACAAAACCGCAGGATTGCTTCAGGCCCTAATCTGTTTCGGGCAGGGCATGCTGAGCCTTTGGTAAATTCCTCTTCCTGGTGGGAAATGAGCGTTACATTTGCCCGTGCAGACACCTACAGCTAGTCTCTCATTGGTTCTCCCTATTCCTGTTCATCTTGCACAGAAATTGCAAGCTGTGCCAAACAGGAGGTTAAAGGCACTGACTCTCCAAGCAGGGAGACTGTTAGTAAATCATCTGGAATGGTGAACCCGAGGACCAGGATACGAAAACTGAGATGCATTTTAAATCATTTCCCCATAACACGGTGGACCATACTGTGGGTTTCACATGCATGTTTTAGCTGGAGGAAGAATCCCTTGAACCTGAAGAGTTGGGACCCATGGAATAGGTACCATACAGTATGACTTCAAAGGGTGTGCATTTGCTCACCTAAACTCACCAATGCTATCAGCCTGAAGTGTCCAGCCTTATGTCTCAACCAGCTCTGGGTGTAGATGTGGTCAATCCCGGTTGCATCACATGCCCTGAGTGAATTATTTAAGAATTGCTCTCTATTTCACTGTCTTTGTGTTTTGTTTTCGAAATTTATTTTGATAATGGGATTTATCGGATTTTCACTGCTGCCTTTCGGCCGCTGTACACACCCTTGATTCTCTTACGGAGACATATATATCCATGGGTTTTAAGATTCTTCCTAGTCAGGTATATTCCTAGGCGTTGAATATGTGGTGTTGGGTCCATTTCGTTGAGCAAGGAGTAGGTCTTGTCTATTACATATTGGGCTTATGGAAAGTTATCTGTGCTAATTTCAGTCTCTGGTTTTATGCAGCACCCCAAGGCACCTTTCCCCATAAGCAAGCACTAGTTGGTTTTCTAAATTTGAGACCCTTTTCTATTTTGTAATTCAGTTCATGTGTAGTCAAGTTTACATTCCGTGTATTCGTGATATCTTATGATGTTTCTTTTTCTGTGTGACGTAGTTCACGTAGAATCACCGTACCTGCATCCACTCACTATGCCGCTATGGGCCTGATGACACAGATTTCATTGCTGAGTGATATTGCATTGTACGTACGTGCCACAAGTTCTTTATCCATTTTTTGCTTTCTGGGATATTTACCTGATACTGTAGACGAGCTTCTTGTGAACACAGCCGTCTCAAATATTGGGGTGGCTGTCTGTTTTTGATTTTAATTTCCGTAAGCTATAGGACCATAAGTGGAAGTGCCATAGGCTGTGTTGCTTTGTTTCTTTCGTGTTTCAGGAAACACCATACACTTCTCCAGGGTGGCTGCTGGCAATTTACATCCTGCCAATCAGCATAACAAGGCTCCCTGTTCTCCATATCCTGTCCTACCTTTCTGGATTTTACACTTTTTTCAGATGGCCCTTTTGCCAGGGGGGCAGTGAGACTTCATTGTAGTGCAGATTTCATTTACAGGCTTGCTTGGTTGGCCAAAAAGGGCGTATGCGTTTTTTCCTGAATATATTCAGGAAAAAACGCATACGCCCTTTTTAGCCAAGTGCATCATTGTCGACGTTCTGCCTCTTTTCCTATGCTTTCAGGGCAATTCCAGTCTACCCCCTGCAATCGTTTTCCTGAAATTCTGCCCCGCTTTCAAGTCCCCTTCGCAGGCTTACTTCAATATATTTTTGGAGGAAAGCTGTCATTTATAACTCTGCAGGTTTGTGAATTACAGTGCCCCTGAGCTCCTTTCTTCAACTCGCTTTCTTGTGAGCTGGGCACAAAACCGCAGGATTGCTTCAGGCCCTAATCTGTTTCCAGCAGGGCACACTGAGCCTTTGTTTAATTCCTCTTCCTGGTGGGCAATGAGCGTTACATTTGCCCGTGCAGACACCTACAGCTAGTCTCTCATTGGTTCTCCCTATTCCTGTTCATTTTGCACAGAAATTGCAAGCTGTGCCAAAGAGGAGGTTAAAGGCACTGACTCTCCAAGCGGGGAGAGTGTTAGTAAAGCATCTGGAATGGTGAACCCGAGGACCAGGATACGAAAACTGAGATGCATTTTAAATCATTTCCCAATCACATGGTGGACGATACTCTTGGTTTCCCATGCATGTTTTAGCTGGAGGAAGAATCCCTTGAACCTGGAGAGTTGGGACCCATGGAATGGGTACCATGCAGTATGACTTCAAAGGGTCTGCATTTGCTCACCGAAACTCACCAATGCTATCAGCCTGAAGTGTCCAGCCTTATATCTCAACCAGCTCTGGGTGTAGATGTGTTAAATCCCGGTTGCATCACATGCCCTGAGTGAATTATTTAAGAATTGCTCTCTATTTCACTGTCTTTGTGTTTTGTTTTCGAAATTTATTTTGATAATGGGATTTATCGGATTTTCTCTGCTGCGTTTATTCCGCTGTACACACGCTTGATTCTCTTACGGAGACATATATATCCATGGGTTTTAAGATTCTTCCTAGTCAGGTATATTCCTAGGCGTTGAATATGTGGTGTTGGGTCCATTTCGTTGAGCAAGGAGTAGGTCTTGTCTATTACATATTTGGCTTATGGAAAGTTATCTGTGCTAATTTCAGTCTCTGGTTTTATGAAGCACCCCAACGCACCTTTCCCCATAAGCAAGCACTAGTTGGTTTTCTAAATTTGAGACCCTGTTCTGTTTTGTAATTCAGTTCATGTGTAGTCAAGTTTACATTCCGTGTATTAGTGATATCTTATGATGTTTCTTTTTCTGTGTGACGTAGTTCACGTAGAATCACCGTACCTGCATCCACTCACTATGCCGCTACGGGCCTGATGACACAGATTTCATTGCTGAGTGATATTGCATTGTACGTACGTGCCACAACTTCTTTATCCATTTTTTGCTTTCTGGGATATTTACCTGATACTGTAGACGAGCTTCTTGTGAACACAGCCGTCCCAAATATTGGGGTGGCTGTCTGTTTTTGATTTTAATTTCCGTAAGCTATAGGACCATAAGTGGAAGTGCCATAGGCTGTGTTGCTTTGTTTCTTACGTGTTTCAGGAAACACCATACACTTCTCCAGGGTGGCTGCTGGCAATTTACATCCTGCCAATCAGCATAACAAGGCTCCCTGTTCTCCATATCCTGTCCTACCTTTCTGGATTTTACACTTTTTTCAGATGGCCCTTTTGCCCGGTGGGCAGTGAGACTTCATTTTTTTGCAGATTTCCTTTACAGGCTTGCTTGGTTTGCCAAAAAGGGCGTATGCGTTTTTTCCTGAATATATTCAGGAAAAAACGCATACACCATTTTTGGCCAAGTGCATCATTGTCGACGTTGTGCCTCTTTTCCTATGCTTTCAGTGCAATTCCAGTCTACCCCCTGCAATCGTTTTCCTGAAATTCTGCCCCGCTTTCAAGTCCCCTTCGCAGGCTTACTTCAATATATTTTTGGAGGATAGCTGTCAATTATAACTCTGCAGCTTTGTGAATTACAGTGCCCCTGAGCTCCGTTCTTCAACTCGCTTTCTTTTGAGCTGGGCACAAAACCGCAGGATTGCTTCAGGCCCTAATCTGTTTCCAGCAGGGCACACTGAGCCTTTGTTTAATTCCTCTTCCTGGTGGGCAATGAGGGTTACATTTGCCCGTGCAGACACCTAGAGGTAGTTTCTCATTGGTTCTCCCTATTCCTGTTCATCTTGCACAGAAATTGCAAGCAGTGCCAAACAGGAGGTTAAAGGCACTGACTCTCCAAGCGGGGAGACTGTTAGTAAAGCATCTGGAATGGTGAACCCGAGGACCAGGATACGAAAACTGAGATGCATTTTAAATCGTTTCCCAATCACACGGTGGACGATACTCTGGGTTTCCCATGCATGTTTTAGCTGGAGGAAGAATCCCTTGAACCTGGAGAGTTGGGACCCATGGAATGGGTACCATGCAGTATGACTTCAAAGGGTCTGCATTTGCTCACCGAAACTCACCAATGTTATCAGCCTGAAGTGTCCAGCCTTATGTCTCAACCAGCTCTGGGTGTAGATGTGGTCAATCCCGGTTGCATCACATGCCCTGAGTGAATTATTTAAGAATTGCTCTCTATTTCACTGTCTTTGTGTTTTGTTTTTGAAATTTATTTTGAAAGTGCGATTTATCGGATTTTCACTGCTGCGTTTATGCCGCTGTACACACGCTTGATTCTCTTACGGAGACATATAAATCCATGGGTTTTAAGATTCTTCCTAGTCAGGTATATTCCTAGGCGTTGAATATGTGGTGTTGAGTCCATTTCGTTGAGCAAGGAGTAGGTCTTGTCTATTACATATTTGGCTTATGGAATGTTATCTGTGCTAATTTCAGTCTCTGGTTTTATGCAGCACCCCAACGCACCTTTCCCCATAAGCAAGCACTAGTTGGTTTTCTAAATTTGAGACCCTGTTCTGTTTTGTAATTCAGTTCATGTGTAGTCAAGTTTACATTCCGTGTATTAGTGATATCTTATGATGTTTCTTTTTCTGTGTGACGTAGTTCACGTAGAATCACCGTACCTGCATCCACTCACTATGCCGCTACGGGCCTGATGACACAGATTTCATTGCTGAGTGATATTGCATTGTACGTACGTGCCACAACTTCTTTATCCATTTTTTGCTTTCTGGGATATTTACCTGATACTGTAGACGAGCTTCTTGTGAACACAGCCGTCCCAAATATTGGGGTGGCTGTCTGTTTTTGATTTTAATTTCCGTAAGCTATAGGACCATAAGTGGAAGTGCCATAGGCTGTGTTGCTTTGTTTCTTACGTGTTTCAGGAAACACCATACACTTCTCCAGGGTGGCTGCTGGCAATTTACATCCTGCCAATCAGCATAACAAGGCTCCCTGTTCTCCATATCCTGTCCTACCTTTCTGGATTTTACACTTTTTTCAGATGGCCCTTTTGCCCGGTGGGCAGTGAGACTTCATTTTTTTGCAGATTTCCTTTACAGGCTTGCTTGGTTTGCCAAAAAGGGCGTATGCGTTTTTTCCTGAATATATTCAGGAAAAAACGCATACACCATTTTTGGCCAAGTGCATCATTGTCGACGTTGTGCCTCTTTTCCTATGCTTTCAGTGCAATTCCAGTCTACCCCCTGCAATCGTTTTCCTGAAATTCTGCCCCGCTTTCAAGTCCCCTTCGCAGGCTTACTTTAATATATTTTTGGAGGATAGCTGTCAATTATAACTCTGCAGCTTTGTGAATTACAGTGCCCCTGAGCTCCGTTCTTCAACTCGCTTTCTTTTGAGCTGGGCACAAAACCGCAGGATTGCTTCAGGCCCTAATCTGTTTCCATCAGGGCACACTGAGCCTTTGTTTAATTCCTCTTCCTGGTGGGCAATGAGGGTTACATTTGCCCGTGCAGACACCTAGAGGTAGTTTCTCATTGGTTCTCCCTATTCCTGTTCATCTTGCACAGAAATTGCAAGCAGTGCCAAACAGGAGGTTAAAGGCACTGACTCTCCAAGCGGGGAGACTGTTAGTAAAGCATCTGGAATGGTGAACCCGAGGACCAGGATACGAAAATTGAGATGCATTTTAAATCGTTTCCCAATCACACGGTGGACGATACTCTGGGTTTCCCATGCATGTTTTAGCTGGAGGAAGAATCCCTTGAACCTGGAGAGTTGGGACCCATGGAATGGGTACCATGCAGTATGACTTCAAAGGGTCTGCATTTGCTCACCGAAACTCACCAATGTTATCAGCCTGAAGTGTCCAGCCTTATGTCTCAACCAGCTCTGGGTGTAGATGTGGTCAATCCCGGTTGCATCACATGCCCTGAGTGAATTATTTAAGAATTGCTCTCTATTTCACTGTCTTTGTGTTTTGTTTTTGAAATTTATTTTGAAAGTGCGATTTATCGGATTTTCACTGCTGCGTTTATGCCGCTGTACACACGCTTGATTCTCTTACGGAGACATATAAATCCATGGGTTTTAAGATTCTTCCTAGTCAGGTATATTCCTAGGCGTTGAATATGTGGTGTTGAGTCCATTTCGTTGAGCAAGGAGTAGGTCTTGTCTATTACATATTTGGCTTATGGAATGTTATCTGTGCTAATTTCAGTCTCTGGTTTTATGCAGCACCCCAAGGCACCTTTCCCCATAAGCAAGCACTAGTTGGTTTTCTAAATTTGAGACCCTGTTCTGTTTTGTAATTCAGTTCATGTGTAGTCAAGTTTACATTCCGTGTATTAGTGATATCTTATGATGTTTCTTTTTATGTGTGACGTAGTTCACGTAGAATCACCATACCTGCATCCACTCACTATGCCGCTACGTGCCAGATGACACAGATTTCATTGCTGAGTGATACTGCATTGCACGTACGTGCCACAACTTCTTTATCCATTTTTTGCTTTCTGGGATATTTACCTGATACTGTAGACGAGCTTCTTGTGAACACAGCCGTCCCAAATATTGGGGTGGCTGTCTGTTTTTGATTTTAATTTCCGTAAGCTATAGGACCATAAGTGGAAGTGCCATAGACTGTGTTGCTTTGTTTCTTATGTGTTTCAGGAAACACCATACACTTCTCCAGGCTGGCTGCTGGCAATTTACATCCTGCCAATCAGCATAACAAGGCTCCCTGTTCTCCATATCCTGTCCTACCTTTCTGGGTTTTACACTTTTTTCAGATGGCCCTCTTGCCCGGGGGGCAGTGAGACTTCATTGTAGTGCAGATTTCCTTTACAGGCTTGCTTGGTTGGCCAAAAAGGGCGTATGCGTTTTTTCCTGAATATATTCAGGAAAAAACGCATACGCCCTTTTTGGCCAAGTGCATCATTGTCGACGTTCTGCCTCTTTTCCTATGCTTTCAGGGAAATTCCAGTCTACCCCCTGCAATCGTTTTCCTGAAATTCTGCCCCGCTTTCAAGTCCCCTTCGCAGGCTTACTTCAATATATTTTTGGAGGATAGCTGTCATTTATAACTCTGCAGGTTTGTGAATTACAGTGCCCCTGAGCTCCTTTCTTCAACTCGCTTTCTTGTGAACTGGGCACAAAACCGCAGGATTGCTTCAGGCCCTAATCTGTTTCGGGCAGGGCATGCTGAGCCTTTGGTAAATTCCTCTTCCTGGTGGGAAATGAGCGTTACATTTGCCCGTGCAGACACCTACAGCTAGTCTCTCATTGGTTCTCCCTATTCCTGTTCATCTTGCACAGAAATTGCAAGCTGTGCCAAACAGGAGGTTAAAGGCACTGACTCTCCAAGCAGGGAGACTGTTAGTAAATCATCTGGAATGGTGAACCCGAGGACCAGGATACGAAAACTGAGATGCATTTTAAATCATTTCCCCATAACACGGTGGACCATACTGTGGGTTTCACATGCATGTTTTAGCTGGAGGAAGAATCCCTTGAACCTGAAGAGTTGGGACCCATGGAATAGGTACCATACAGTATGACTTCAAAGGGTGTGCATTTGCTCACCGAAACTCACCAATGCTATCAGCCTGAAGTGTCCAGCCTTATGTCTCAACCAGCTCTGGGTGTAGATGTGGTCAATCCCGGTTGCATCACATGCCCTGAGTGAATTATTTAAGAATTGCTCTCTATTTCACTGTCTTTGTGTTTTGTTTTCGAAATTTATTTTGATAATGGGATTTATCGGATTTTCACTGCTGCCTTTCGGCCGCTGTACACACCCTTGATTCTCTTACGGAGACATATATATCCATGGGTTTTAAGATTCTTCCTAGTCAGGTATATTCCTAGGCGTTGAATATGTGGTGTTGGGTCCATTTCGTTGAGCAAGGAGTAGGTCTTGTCTATTACATATTGGGCTTATGGAAAGTTATCTGTGCTAATTTCAGTCTCTGGTTTTATGCAGCACCCCAAGGCACCTTTCCCCATAAGCAAGCACTAGTTGGTTTTCTAAATTTGAGACCCTTTTCTATTTTGTAATTCAGTTCATGTGTAGTCAAGTTTACATTCCGTGTATTCGTGATATCTTATGATGTTTCTTTTTCTGTGTGACGTAGTTCACGTAGAATCACCGTACCTGCATCCACTCACTATGCCGCTATGGGCCTGATGACACAGATTTCATTGCTGAGTAATATTGCATTGTACGTACGTGCCACAAGTTCTTTATCCATTTTTTGCTTTCTGGGATATTTACCTGATACTGTAGACAAGCTTCTTGTGAACACAGCCGTCTCAAATATTGGGGTGGCTGTTTGTTTTTGATTTTAATTTCCGTAAGCTATAGGACCATAAGTGGAAGTGCCATAGGCTGTGTTGCTTTGTTTCTTTCGTGTTTCAGGAAACACCATACACTTCTCCAGGGTGGCTGCTGGCAATTTACATCCTGCCAATCAGCATAACAAGGCTCCCTGTTCTCCATATCCTGTCCTACCTTTCTGGATTTTACACTTTTTTCAGATGGCCCTTTTGCCAGGGGGGCAGTGAGACTTCATTGTAGTGCAGATTTCATTTACAGGCTTGCTTGGTTGGCCAAAAAGGGCGTATGCGTTTTTTCCTGAATATATTCAGGAAAAAACACATACACCCTTTTTGGCCAAGTGCATCATTGTCGACGTTCTGCCTCTTTTCCTATGCTTTCAGGGCAATTCCAGTTTACCCCCTGCAATCGTTTTCCTGAAATTCTGCCCCGCTTTCAACTCCCCTTCGCAGGCTTACTTCAATATATTTTTGGAGGATAGCTGTCATTTATAACTCTGCAGGTTTGTGAATTACAGTGCCCCTGAGCTCCTTTCTTCAACTCGCTTTCTTGTGAGCTGGGCACAAAACCGCAGGATTGCTTCAGGCCCTAATCTGTTTCCGGCAGGGCACGCTGAGCCTTTGGTTAATTCCTCTTCCTGGTGGGCAATGAGCGTTACATTTGCCCGTGCAGACACCTACAGCTAGTCTCTCATTGGTTCTCCCTATTCCTGTTCATTTTGCACAGAAATTGCAAGCTGTGCCAAAGAGGAGGTTAAAGGCACTGACTCTCCAAGCGGGGAGAGTGTTAGTAAAGCATCTGGAATGGTGAACCCGAGGACCAGGATACGAAAACTGAGATGCATTTTAAATCATTTCCCAATCACATGGTGGACGATACTCTTGGTTTCCCATGCATGTTTTAGCTGGAGGAAGAATCCCTTGAACCTGGAGAGTTGGGACCCATGGAATGGGTACCATGCAGTATGACTTCAAAGGGTCTGCATTTGCTCACCGAAACTCACCAATGCTATCAGCCTGAAGTGTCCAGCCTTATGTCTCAACCAGCTCTGGGTGTAGATGTGTTAAATCCCGGTTGCATCACATGCCCTGAGTGAATTATTTAAGAATTGCTCTCTATTTCACTGTCTTTATGATTTTTTTTTGAAATTTATTTTGATAATGGGATTTATCGGATTTTCACTGCTGCGTTTATGCCGCTGTACACACGCTTGATTCTCTTACGGAGACATATATATCCATGGGTTTTAAGATTCTTCCTAGTCAGGTATATTCCTAGGCGTTGAATATGTGGTGTTGGGTCCATTTCGTTGAGCAAGGAGTAGGTCTTGTCTATTACATATTTGGCTTATGGAAAGTTATCTGTGCTAATTTCAGTCTCTGGTTTTATGAAGCACCCCAACGCACCTTTCCCCATAAGCAAGCACTAGTTGGTTTTCTAAATTTGAGACCCTGTTCTGTTTTGTAATTCAGTTCATGTGTAGTCAAGTTTACATTCCGTGTATTAGTGATATCTTATGATGTTTCTTTTTCTGTGTGACGTAGTTCACGTAGAATCACCGTACCTGCATCCACTCACTATGCCGCTACGTGCCTGATGACACAGATTTCATTGCTGAGTGATACTGCATTGCACGTACGTGCCACAACTTCTTTATCCATTTTTTGCTTTCTGGGATATTTACCTGATACTGTAGACGAGCTTCTTGTGAACACAGCCGTCCCAAATATTGGGGTGGCTGTCTGTTTTTGATTTTAATTTCCGTAAGCTATAGGACCATAAGTGGAAGTGCCATAGACTGTGTTGCTTTGTTTCTTATGTGTTTCAGGAAACACCATACACTTCTCCAGGCTGGCTGCTGGCAATTTACATCCTGCCAATCAGCATAACAAGGCTCCCTGTTCTCCATATCCTGTCCTACCTTTCTGGATTTTACACTTTTTTCAGATGGCCCTCTTGCCCGGGGGGCAGTGAGACTTCATTGTAGTGCAGATTTCCTTTACAGGCTTGCTTGGTTGGCCAAAAAGGGCGTATGCGTTTTTTCCTGAATATATTCAGGAAAAAACGCATACGCCCTTTTTGGCCAAGTGCATCATTGACGACGTTCTGCCTCTTTTCCTATGCTTTCAGGGCAATTCCAGTCTACCCCCTGCAATCGTTTTCCTGAAATTCTGCCCCGCTTTCAAGTCCCCTTCGCAGGCTTACTTCAATATATTTTTGGAGGATAGCTGTCATTTATAACTCTGCAGGTTTGTGAATTACAGTGCCCCTGAGCTCCTTTCTTCAACTCGCTTTCTTGTGAACTGGGCACAAAACCGCAGGATTGCTTCAGGCCCTAATCTGTTTCGGGCAGGGCATGCTGAGCCTTTGGTAAATTCCTCTTCCTGGTGGGAAATGAGCGTTACATTTGCCCGTGCAGACACCTACAGCTAGTCTCTCATTGGTTCTCCCTATTCCTGTTCATCTTGCACAGAAATTGCAAGCTGTGCCAAACAGGAGGTTAAAGGCACTGACTCTCCAAGCAGGGAGACTGTTAGTAAATCATCTGGAATGGTGAACCCGAGGACCAGGATACGAAAACTGAGATGCATTTTAAATCATTTCCCCATAACACGGTGGACCATACTGTGGGTTTCACATGCATGTTTTAGCTGGAGGAAGAATCCCTTGAACCTGAAGAGTTGGGACCCATGGAATAGGTACCATACAGTATGACTTCAAAGGGTGTGCATTTGCTCACCGAAACTCACCAATGCTATCAGCCTGAAGTGTCCAGCCTTATGTCTCAACCAGCTCTGGGTGTAGATGTGGTCAATCCCGGTTGCATCACATGCCCTGAGTGAATTATTTAAGAATTGCTCTCTATTTCACTGTCTTTGTGTTTTGTTTTCGAAATTTATTTTGATAATGGGATTTATCGGATTTTCACTGCTGCCTTTCGGCCGCTGTACACACCCTTGATTCTCTTACGGAGACATATATATCCATGGGTTTTAAGATTCTTCCTAGTCAGGTATATTCCTAGGCGTTGAATATGTGGTGTTGGGTCCATTTCGTTGAGCAAGGAGTAGGTCTTGTCTATTACATATTGGGCTTATGGAAAGTTATCTGTGCTAATTTCAGTCTCTGGTTTTATGCAGCACCCCAAGGCACCTTTCCCCATAAGCAAGCACTAGTTGGTTTTCTAAATTTGAGACCCTTTTCTATTTTGTAATTCAGTTCATGTGTAGTCAAGTTTACATTCCGTGTATTCGTGATATCTTATGATGTTTCTTTTTCTGTGTGACGTAGTTCACGTAGAATCACCGTACCTGCATCCACTCACTATGCCGCTATGGGCCTGATGACACAGATTTCATTGCTGAGTGATATTGCATTGTACGTACGTGCCACAAGTTCTTTATCCATTTTTTGCTTTCTGGGATATTTACCTGATACTGTAGACGAGCTTCTTGTGAACACAGCCGTCTCAAATATTGGGGTGGCTGTCTGTTTTTGATTTTAATTTCCGTAAGCTATAGGACCATAAGTGGAAGTGCCATAGGCTGTGTTGCTTTGTTTCTTTCGTGTTTCAGGAAACACCATACACTTCTCCAGGGTGGCTGCTGGCAATTTACATCCTGCCAATCAGCATAACAAGGCTCCCTCTTCTCCATATCCTGTCCTACCTTTCTGGATTTTACACTTTTTTCAGATGGCCCTTTTGCCAGGGGGGCAGTGAGACTTCATTGTAGTGCAGATTTCATTTACAGGCTTGCTTGGTTGGCCAAAAAGGGCGTATGCGTTTTTTCCTGAATATATTCAGGAAAAAACGCATACGCCCTTTTTGGCCAAGTGCATCATTGTCGACGTTCTGCCTCTTTTCCTATGCTTTCAGGGCAATTCCAGTCTACCCCCTGCAATCGTTTTCCTGAAATTCTGCCCCGCTTTCAACTCCCCTTCGCAGGCTTACTTCAATATATTTTTGGAGGATAGCTGTCATTTATAACTCTGCAGGTTTGTGAATTACAGTGCCCCTGAGCTCCTTTCTTCAACTCGCTTTCTTGTGAGCTGGGCACAAAACCGCAGGATTGCTTCAGGCCCTAATCTGTTTCCGGCAGGGCACGCTGAGCCTTTGGTTAATTCCTCTTCCTGGTGGGCAATGAGCGTTACATTTGCCCGTGCAGACACCTACAGCTAGTCTCTCATTGGTTCTCCCTATTCCTGTTCATTTTGCACAGAAATTGCAAGCTGTGCCAAAGAGGAGGTTAAAGGCACTGACTCTCCAAGCGGGGAGAGTGTTAGTAAAGCATCTGGAATGGTGAACCCGAGGACCAGGATACGAAAACTGAGATGCATTTTAAATCATTTCCCAATCACATGGTGGACGATACTCTTGGTTTCCCATGCATGTTTTAGCTGGAGGAAGAATCCCTTGAACCTGGAGAGTTGGGACCCATGGAATGGGTACCATGCAGTATGACTTCAAAGGGTCTGCATTTGCTCACCGAAACTCACCAATGCTATCAGCCTGAAGTGTCCAGCCTTATGTCTCAACCAGCTCTGGGTGTAGATGTGTTAAATCCCGGTTGCATCACATGCCCTGAGTGAATTATTTAAGAATTGCTCTCTATTTCACTGTCTTTATGATTTTTTTTTGAAATTTATTTTGATAATGGGATTTATCGGATTTTCACTGCTGCGTTTATGCCGCTGTACACACGCTTGATTCTCTTACGGAGACATATATATCCATGGGTTTTAAGATTCTTCCTAGTCAGGTATATTCCTAGGCGTTGAATATGTGGTGTTGGGTCCATTTCGTTGAGCAAGGAGTAGGTCTTGTCTATTACATATTTGGCTTATGGAAAGTTATCTGTGCTAATTTCAGTCTCTGGTTTTATGAAGCACCCCAACGCACCTTTCCCCATAAGCAAGCACTAGTTGGTTTTCTAAATTTGAGACCCTGTTCTGTTTTGTAATTCAGTTCATGTGTAGTCAAGTTTACATTCCGTGTATTAGTGATATCTTATGATGTTTCTTTTTCTGTGTGACGTAGTTCACGTAGAATCACCGTACCTGCATCCACTCACTATGCCGCTACGGGCCTGATGACACAGATTTCATTGCTGAGTGATATTGCATTGTACGTACGTGCCACAACTTCTTTATCCATATTTTGCTTTCTGGGATATTTACCTGTTACTGTAGACGAGCTTCTTGTGAACACAGCCGTCCCAAATATTGGGGTGGCTGTCTGTTTTTGATTTTAATTTCCGTAAGCTATAGGACCATAAGTGGAAGTGCCATAGACTGTGTTGCTTTGTTTCTTATGTGTTTCAGGAAACACCATACACTTCTCCAGGCTGGCTGCTGGCAATTTACATCCTGCCAATCAGCATAACAAGGCTCCCTGTTCTCCATATCCTGTCCTACCTTTCTGGATTTTACACTTTTTTCAGATGGCCCTCTTGCCCGGGGGGCAGTGAGACTTCATTGTAGTGCAGATTTCCTTTACAGGCTTGCTTGGTTGGCCAAAAAGGGCGTATGCGTTTTTTCCTGAATATATTCAGGAAAAAACGCATACGCCCTTTTTGGCCAAGTGCATCATTGTCGACGTTCTGCCTCTTTTCCTATGCTTTCAGGGCAATTCCAGTCTACCCCCTGCAATCGTTTTCCTGAAATTCTGCCCCGCTTTCAAGTCCCCTTCGCAGGCTTACTTCAATATATTTTTGGAGGATAGCTGTCATTTATAACTCTGCAGGTTTGTGAATTACAGTGCCCCTGAGCTCCTTTCTTCAACTCGCTTTCTTGTGAACTGGGCACAAAACCGCAGGATTGCTTCAGGCCCTAATCTGTTTCGGGCAGGGCATGCTGAGCCTTTGGTAAATTCCTCTTCCTGGTGGGAAATGAGCGTTACATTTGCCCGTGCAGACACCTACAGCTAGTCTCTCATTGGTTCTCCCTATTCCTGTTCATCTTGCACAGAAATTGCAAGCTGTGCCAAACAGGAGGTTAAAGGCACTGACTCTCCAAGCAGGGAGACTGTTAGTAAATCATCTGGAATGGTGAACCCGAGGACCAGGATACGAAAACTGAGATGCATTTTAAATCATTTCCCCATAACACGGTGGACCATACTGTGGGTTTCACATGCATGTTTTAGCTGGAGGAAGAATCCCTTGAACCTGAAGAGTTGGGACCCATGGAATAGGTACCATACAGTATGACTTCAAAGGGTCTGCATTTGCTCACCGAAACTCAACAATGCTATCAGCCTGAAGTGTCCAGCCTTATGTCTCAACCAGCTCTGGGTGTAGATGTGTTAAATCCCGGTTGCATCACATGCCCTGAGTGAATTATTTAAGAATTGCTCTCTATTTCACTGTCTTTATGATTTTTTTTTGAAATTTATTTTGATAATGGGATTTATCGGATTTTCACTGCTGCGTTTATGCCGCTGTACACACGCTTGATTCTCTTACGGAGACATATATATCCATGGGTTTTAAGATTCTTCCTAGTCAGGTATATTCCTAGGCGTTGAATATGTGGTGTTGGGTCCATTTCGTTGAGCAAGGAGTAGGTCTTGTCTATTACATATTTGGCTTATGGAAAGTTATCTGTGCTAATTTCAGTCTCTGGTTTTATGAAGCACCCCAACGCACCTTTCCCCATAAGCAAGCACTAGTTGGTTTTCTAAATTTGAGACCCTGTTCTGTTTTGTAATTCAGTTCATGTGTAGTCAAGTTTACATTCCGTGTATTAGTGATATCTTATGATGTTTCTTTTTCTGTGTGACGTAGTTCACGTAGAATCACCGTACCTGCATCCACTCACTATGCCGCTACGGGCCTGATGACACAGATTTCATTGCTGAGTGATATTGCATTGTACGTACGTGCCACAACTTCTTTATCCATATTTTGCTTTCTGGGATATTTACCTGTTACTGTAGACGAGCTTCTTGTGAACACAGCCGTCCCAAATATTGGGGTGGCTGTCTGTTTTTGATTTTAATTTCCGTAAGCTATAGGACCATAAGTGGAAGTGCCATAGACTGTGTTGCTTTGTTTCTTATGTGTTTCAGGAAACACCATACACTTCTCCAGGCTGGCTGCTGGCAATTTACATCCTGCCAATCAGCATAACAAGGCTCCCTGTTCTCCATATCCTGTCCTACCTTTCTGGATTTTACACTTTTTTCAGATGGCCCTCTTGCCCGGGGGGCAGTGAGACTTCATTGTAGTGCAGATTTCCTTTACAGGCTTGCTTGGTTGGCCAAAAAGGGCGTATGCGTTTTTTCCTGAATATATTCAGGAAAAAACGCATACGCCCTTTTTGGCCAAGTGCATCATTGTCGACGTTCTGCCTCTTTTCCTATGCTTTCAGGGCAATTCCAGTCTACCCCCTGCAATCGTTTTCCTGAAATTCTGCCCCGCTTTCAAGTCCCCTTCGCAGGCTTACTTCAATATATTTTTGGAGGATAGCTGTCATTTATAACTCTGCAGGTTTGTGAATTACAGTGCCCCTGAGCTCCTTTCTTCAACTCGCTTTCTTGTGAACTGGGCACAAAACCGCAGGATTGCTTCAGGCCCTAATCTGTTTCGGGCAGGGCATGCTGAGCCTTTGGTAAATTCCTCTTCCTGGTGGGAAATGAGCGTTACATTTGCCCGTGCAGACACCTACAGCTAGTCTCTCATTGGTTCTCCCTATTCCTGTTCATCTTGCACAGAAATTGCAAGCTGTGCCAAACAGGAGGTTAAAGGCACTGACTCTCCAAGCAGGGAGACTGTTAGTAAATCATCTGGAATGGTGAACCCGAGGACCAGGATACGAAAACTGAGATGCATTTTAAATCATTTCCCCATAACACGGTGGACCATACTGTGGGTTTCACATGCATGTTTTAGCTGGAGGAAGAATCCCTTGAACCTGAAGAGTTGGGACCCATGGAATAGGTACCATACAGTATGACTTCAAAGGGTGTGCATTTGCTCACCTAAACTCACCAATGCTATCAGCCTGAAGTGTCCAGCCTTATGTCTCAACCAGCTCTGGGTGTAGATGTGGTCAATCCCGGTTGCATCACATGCCCTGAGTGAATTATTTAAGAATTGCTCTCTATTTCACTGTCTTTGTGTTTTGTTTTCGAAATTTATTTTGATAATGGGATTTATCGGATTTTCACTGCTGCCTTTCGGCCGCTGTATACACCCTTGATTCTCTTACGGAGACATATATATCCATGGGTTTTAAGATTCTTCCTAGTCAGGTATATTCCTAGGCGTTGAATATGTGGTGTTGGGTCCATTTCGTTGAGCAAGGAGTAGGTCTTGTCTATTACATATTGGGCTTATGGAAAGTTATCTGTGCTAATTTCAGTCTCTGGTTTTATGCAGCACCCCAAGGCACCTTTCCCCATAAGCAAGCACTAGTTGGTTTTCTAAATTTGAGACCCTTTTCTATTTTGTAATTCAGTTCATGTGTAGTCAAGTTTACATTCCGTGTATTCGTGATATCTTATGATGTTTCTTTTTCTGTGTGACGTAGTTCACGTAGAATCACCGTACCTGCATCCACTCACTATGCCGCTATGGGCCTGATGACACAGATTTCATTGCTGAGTGATATTGCATTGTACATACGTGCCACAAGTTCTTTATCCATTTTTTGCTTTCTGGGATATTTACCTGATACTGTAGACGAGCTTCTTGTGAACACAGCCGTCTCAAATATTGGGGTGGCTGTCTGTTTTTGATTTTAATTTCCGTAAGCTATAGGACCATAAGTGGAAGTGCCATAGACTGTGTTGCTTTGTTTCTTTCGTGTTTCAGGAAACACCATACACTTCTCCAGGGTGGCTGCTGGCAATTTACATCCTGCCAATCAGCATAACAAGGCTCCCTGTTCTCCATATCCTGTCCTACCTTTCTGGATTTTACACTTTTTTCAGATGGCCCTTTTACCAGGGGGGCAGTGAGACTTCATTGTAGTGCAGATTTCATTTACAGGCTTGCTTGGTTGGCCAAAAAGGGCGTATGCGTTTTTTCCTGAATATATTCAGGAAAAAACGCATACGCCCTTTTTGGCCAAGTGCATCATTGTCGACGTTCTGCCTCTTTTCCTATGCTTTCAGGGCAATTCCAGTCTACCCCCTGCAATCGTTTTCCTGAAATTCTGCCCCGCTTTCAAGTCCCCTTCGCAGGCTTACTTCAATATATTTTTGGAGGAAAGCTGTCATTTATAACTCTGCAGGTTTGTGAATTACAGTGCCCCTGAGCTCCTTTCTTCAACTCGCTTTCTTGTGAGCTGGGCACAAAACCGCAGGATTGCTTCAGGCCCTAATCTGTTTCCGGCAGGGCACGCTGAGCCTTTGTTTAATTCCTCTTCCTGGTGGGCAATGAGCGTTACATTTGCCCGTGCAGACACCTACAGCTAGTCTCTCATTGGTTCTCCCTATTCCTGTTCATTTTGCACAGAAATTGCAAGCTGTGCCAAAGAGGAGGTTAAAGGCACTGACTCTCCAAGCGGGGAGAGTGTTAGTAAAGCATCTGGAATGGTGAACCCGAGGACCAGGATACGAAAACTGAGATGCATTTTAAATCATTTCCCAATCACATGGTGGACGATACTCTTGGTTTCCCATGCATGTTTTAGCTGGAGGAAGAATCCCTTGAACCTGGAGAGTTGGGACCCATGGAATGGGTACCATGCAGTATGACTTCAAAGGGTCTGCATTTGCTCACCGAAACTCACCAATGCTATCAGCCTGAAGTGTCCAGCCTTATGTCTCAACCAGCTCTGGGTGTAGATGTGTTAAATCCCGGTTGCATCACATGCCCTGAGTGAATTATTTAAGAATTGCTCTCTATTTCACTGTCTTTATGATTTTTTTTTGAAATTTATTTTGATAATGGGATTTATCGGATTTTCACTGCTGCGTTTATGCCGCTGTACACACGCTTGATTCTCTTACGGAGACATATATATCCATGGGTTTTAAGATTCTTCCTAGTCAGGTATATTCCTAGGCGTTGAATATGTGGTGTTGGGTCCATTTCGTTGAGCAAGGAGTAGGTCTTGTCTATTACATATTTGGCTTATGGAAAGTTATCTGTGCTAATTTCAGTCTCTGGTTTTATGAAGCACCCCAACGCACCTTTCCCCATAAGCAAGCACTAGTTGGTTTTCTAAATTTGAGACCCTGTTCTGTTTTGTAATTCAGTTCATGTGTAGTCAAGTTTACATTCCGTGTATTAGTGATATCTTATGATGTTTCTTTTTCTGTGTGACGTAGTTCACGTAGAATCACCGTACCTGCATCCACTCACTATGCCGCTACGGGCCTGATGACACAGATTTCATTGCTGAGTGATATTGCATTGTACGTACGTGCCACAACTTCTTTATCCATATTTTGCTTTCTGGGATATTTACCTGTTACTGTAGACGAGCTTCTTGTGAACACAGCCGTCCCAAATATTGGGGTGGCTGTCTGTTTTTGATTTTAATTTCCGTAAGCTATAGGACCATAAGTGGAAGTGCCATAGACTGTGTTGCTTTGTTTCTTATGTGTTTCAGGAAACACCATACACTTCTCCAGGCTGGCTGCTGGCAATTTACATCCTGCCAATCAGCATAACAAGGCTCCCTGTTCTCCATATCCTGTCCTACCTTTCTGGATTTTACACTTTTTTCAGATGGCCCTCTTGCCCGGGGGGCAGTGAGACTTCATTGTAGTGCAGATTTCCTTTACAGGCTTGCTTGGTTGGCCAAAAAGGGCGTATGCGTTTTTTCCTGAATATATTCAGGAAAAAACGCATACGCCCTTTTTGGCCAAGTGCATCATTGTCGACGTTCTGCCTCTTTTCCTATGCTTTCAGGGCAATTCCAGTCTACCCCCTGCAATCGTTTTCCAGAAATTCTGCCCCGCTTTCAAGTCCCCTTCGCAGGCTTACTTCAATATATTTTTGGAGGATAGCTGTCATTTATAACTCTGCAGGTTTGTGAATTACAGTGCCCCTGAGCTCCTTTCTTCAACTCGCTTTCTTGTGAACTGGGCACAAAACCGCAGGATTGCTTCAGGCCCTAATCTGTTTCGGGCAGGGCATGCTGAGCCTTTGGTAAATTCCTCTTCCTGGTGGGAAATGAGCGTTACATTTGCCCGTGCAGACACCTACAGCTAGTCTCTCATTGGTTCTCCCTATTCCTGTTCATCTTGCACAGAAATTGCAAGCTGTGCCAAACAGGAGGTTAAAGGCACTGACTCTCCAAGCAGGGAGACTGTTAGTAAATCATCTGGAATGGTGAACCCGAGGACCAGGATACGAAAACTGAGATGCATTTTAAATCATTTCCCCATAACACGGTGGACCATACTGTGGGTTTCACATGCATGTTTTAGCTGGAGGAAGAATCCCTTGAACCTGAAGAGTTGGGACCCATGGAATAGGTACCATACAGTATGACTTCAAACGGTGTGCATTTGCTCACCTAAACTCACCAATGCTATCAGCCTGAAGTGTCCAGCCTTATGTCTCAACCAGCTCTGGGTGTAGATGTGGTCAATCCCGGTTGCATCACATGCCCTGAGTGAATTATTTAAGAATTGCTCTCTATTTCACTGTCTTTGTGTTTTGTTTTCGAAATTTATTTTGATAATGGGATTTATCGGATTTTCACTGCTGCCTTTCGGCCGCTGTACACACCCTTGATTCTCTTACGGAGACATATATATCCATGGGTTTTAAGATTCTTCCTAGTCAGGTATATTCCTAGGCGTTGAATATGTGGTGTTGGGTCCATTTCGTTGAGCAAACAGTAGGTCTTGTCTATTACATATTGGGCTTATGGAAAGTTATCTGTGCTAATTTCAGTCTCTGGTTTTATGCAGCACCCCAAGGCACCTTTCCCCATAAGCAAGCACTAGTTGGTTTTCTAAATTTGAGACCCTTTTCTATTTTGTAATTCAGTTCATGTGTAGTCAAGTTTACATTCCGTGTATTCGTGATATCTTATGATGTTTCTTTTTCTGTGTGACGTAGTTCACGTAGAATCACCGTACCTGCATCCACTCACTATGCCGCTATGGGCCTGATGACACAGATTTCATTGCTGAGTGATATTGCATTGTACGTACGTGCCACAAGTTCTTTATCCATTTTTTGCTTTCTGGGATATTTACCTGATACTGTAGACGAGCTTCTTGTGAACACAGCCGTCTCAAATATTGGGGTGGCTGTCTGTTTTTGATTTTAATTTCCGTAAGCTATAGGACCATAAGTGGAAGTGCCATAGGCTGTGTTGCTTTGTTTCTTTCGTGTTTCAGGAAACACCATACACTTCTCCAGGGTGGCTGCTGGCAATTTACATCCTGCCAATCAGCATAACAAGGCTCCCTGTTCTCCATATCCTGTCCTACCTTTCTGGATTTTACACTTTTTTCAGATGGCCCTTTTGCCAGGGGGGCAGTGAGACTTCATTGTAGTGCAGATTTCATTTACAGGCTTGCTTGGTTGGCCAAAAAGGGCGTATGCGTTTTTTCCTGAATATATTCAGGAAAAAACGCATACGCCCTTTTTGGCCAAGTGCATCATTGTCGACGTTCTGCCTCTTTTCCTATGCTTTCAGGGCAATTCCAGTCTACCCCCTGCAATCGTTTTCCTGAAATTCTGCCCCGCTTTCAAGTCCCCTTCGCAGGCTTACTTCAATATATTTTTGGAGGAAAGCTGTCATTTATAACTCTGCAGGTTTGTGAATTACAGTGCCCCTGAGCTCCTTTCTTCAACTCGCTTTCTTGTGAGCTGGGCACAAAACCGCAGGATTGCTTCAGGCCCTAATCTGTTTCCAGCAGGGCACACTGAGCCTTTGTTTAATTCCTCTTCCTGGTGGGCAATGAGCGTTACATTTGCCCGTGCAGACACCTACAGCTAGTCTCTCATTGGTTCTCCCTATTCCTGTTCATTTTGCACAGAAATTGCAAGCTGTGCCAAAGAGGAGGTTAAAGGCACTGACTCTCCAAGCGGGGAGAGTGTTAGTAAAGCATCTGGAATGGTGAACCCGAGGACCAGGATACGAAAACTGAGATGCATTTTAAATCATTTCCCAATCACATGGTGGACGATACTCTTGGTTTCCCATGCATGTTTTAGCTGGAGGAAGAATCCCTTGAACCTGGAGAGTTGGGACCCATGGAATGGGTACCATGCAGTATGACTTCAAAGGGTCTGCATTTGCTCACCGAAACTCACCAATGCTATCAGCCTGAAGTGTCCAGCCTTATGTCTCAACCAGCTCTGGGTGTAGATGTGTTAAATCCCGGTTGCATCACATGCCCTGAGTGAATTATTTAAGAATTGCTCTCTATTTCACTGTCTTTATGATTTTTTTTTGAAATTTATTTTGATAATGGGATTTATCGGATTTTCACTGCTGCGTTTATGCCGCTGTACACACGCTTGATTCTCTTACGGAGACATATATATCCATGGGTTTTAAGATTCTTCCGAGTCAGGTATATTCCTAGGCGTTGAATATGTGGTGTTGGGTCCATTTCGTTGAGCAAGGAGTAGGTCTTGTCTATTACATATTTGGCTTATGGAAAGTTATCTGTGCTAATTTCAGTCTCTGGTTTATGAAGCACCCCAACGCACCTTTCCCCATAAGCAAGCACTAGTTGGTTTTCTAAATTTGAGACCCTGTTCTGTTTTGTAATTCAGTTCATGTGTAGTCAAGTTTACATTCCGTGTATTAGTGATATCTTATGATGTTTCTTTTTCTGTGTGACGTAGTTCACGTAGAATCACCGTACCTGCATCCACTCACTATGCCGCTACGGGCCTGATGACACAGATTTCATTGCTGAGTGATATTGCATTGTACGTACGTGCCACAACTTCTTTATCCATATTTTGCTTTCTGGGATATTTACCTGTTACTGTAGACGAGCTTCTTGTGAACACAGCCGTCCCAAATATTGGGGTGGCTGTCTGTTTTTGATTTTAATTTCCGTAAGCTATAGGACCATAAGTGGAAGTGCCATAGACTGTGTTGCTTTGTTTCTTATGTGTTTCAGGAAACACCATACACTTCTCCAGGCTGGCTGCTGGCAATTTACATCCTGCCAATCAGCATAACAAGGCTCCCTGTTCTCCATATCCTGTCCTACCTTTCTGGATTTTACACTTTTTTCAGATGGCCCTCTTGCCCGGGGGGCAATGAGACTTCATTGTAGTGCAGATTTCCTTTACAGGCTTGCTTGGTTGGCCAAAAAGGGCGTATGCGTTTTTTCCTGAATATATTCAGGAAAAAACGCATACGCCCTTTTTGGCCAAGTGCATCATTGTCGACGTTCTGCCTCTTTTCCTATGCTTTCAGGGCAATTCCAGTCTACCCCCTGCAATCGTTTTCCTGAAATTCTGCCCCGCTTTCAAGTCCCCTTCGCAGGCTTACTTCAATATATTTTTGGAGGATAGCTGTCATTTATAACTCTGCAGGTTTGTGAATTACAGTGCCCCTGAGCTCCTTTCTTCAACTCGCTTTCTTGTGAACTGGGCACAAAACCGCAGGATTGCTTCAGGCCCTAATCTGTTTCGGGCAGGGCATGCTGAGCCTTTGGTAAATTCCTCTTCCTGGTGGGAAATGAGCGTTACATTTGCCCGTGCAGACACCTACAGCTAGTCTCTCATTGGTTCTCCCTATTCCTGTTCATCTTGCACAGAAATTGCAAGCTGTGCCAAACAGGAGGTTAAAGGCACTGACTCTCCAAGCAGGGAGACTGTTAGTAAATCATCTGGAATGGTGAACCCGAGGACCAGGATACGAAAACTGAGATGCATTTTAAATCATTTCCCCATAACACGGTGGACCATACTGTGGGTTTCACATGCATGTTTTAGCTGGAGGAAGAATCCCTTGAACCTGAAGAGTTGGGACCCATGGAATAGGTACCATACAGTATGACTTCAAAGGGTGTGCATTTGCTCACCTAAACTCACCAATGCTATCAGCCTGAAGTGTCCAGCCTTATGTCTCAACCAGCTCTGGGTGTAGATGTGGTCAATCCCGGTTGCATCACATGCCCTGAGTGAATTATTTAAGAATTGCTCTCTATTTCACTGTCTTTGTGTTTTGTTTTCGAAATTTATTTTGATAATGGGATTTATCGGATTTTCACTGCTGCCTTTCGGCCGCTGTACACACCCTTGATTCTCTTACGGAGACATATATATCCATGGGTTTTAAGATTCTTCCTAGTCAGGTATATTCCTAGGCGTTGAATATGTGGTGTGGGGTCCATTTCGTTGAGCAAGGAGTAGGTCTTGTCTATTACATATTGGGCTTATGGAAAGTTATCTGTGCTAATTTCAGTCTCTGGTTTTATGCAGCACCCCAAGGCACCTTTCCCCATAAGCAAGCACTAGTTGGTTTTCTAAATTTGAGACCCTTTTCTATTTTGTAATTCAGTTCATGTGTAGTCAAGTTTACATTCCGTGTATTCGTGATATCTTATGATGTTTCTTTTTCTGTGTGACGTAGTTCACGTAGAATCACCGTACCTGCATCCACTCACTATGCCGCTATGGGCCTGATGACACAGATTTCATTGCTGAGTGATATTGCATTGTACGTACGTGCCACAAGTTCTTTATCCATTTTTTGCTTTCTGGGATATTTACCTGATACTGTAGACGAGCTTCTTGTGAACACAGCCGTCTCAAATATTGGGGTGGCTGTCTGTTTTTGATTTTAATTTCCGTAAGCTATAGGACCAAAAGTGGAAGTGCCATAGGCTGTGTTGCTTTGTTTCTTTCGTGTTTCAGGAAACACCATACACTTCTCCAGGCTGGCTGCTGGCAATTTACATCCTGCCAATCAGCATAACAAGGCTCCCTGTTCTCCATATCCTGTCCTACCTTTCTGGATTTTACACTTTTTTCAGATGGCCCTCTTGCCCGGGGGGCAGTGAGACTTCATTGTAGTGCAGATTTCCTTTACAGGCTTTCTTGGTTGGCCAAAAAGGGCGTATGCGTTTTTTCCTGAATATATTCAGGAAAAAACGCATACGCCCTTTTTGGCCAAGTGCATCATTGTCGACGTTCTGCCTCTTTTCCTATGCTTTCAGGGCAATTCCAGTCTACCCCCTGCAATCGTTTTCCTGAAATTCTGCCCCGCTTTCAAGTCCCCTTCGCAGGCTTACTTCAATATATTTTTGGAGGAAAGCTGTCATTTATAACTCTGCAGGTTTGTGAATTACAGTGCCCCTGAGCTCCTTATTTCAACTCGCTTTCTTGTGAGCTGGGCACAAAACCGCAGGATTGCTTCAGGCCCTAATCTGTTTCTAGCAGGGCACACTGAGCCTTTGTTTAATTCCTCTTCCTGGTGGGCAATGAGCGTTACATTTGCCCGTGCAGACACCTACAGCTAGTCTCTCATTGGTTCTCCCTATTCCTGTTCATTTTGCACAGAAATTGCAAGCTGTGCCAAAGAGGAGGTTAAAGGCACTGACTCTCCAAGCAGGGAGAGTGTTAGTAAAGCATCTGGAATGGTGAACCCGAGGACCAGGATACGAAAACTGAGATGCATTTTAAATCATTTCCCAATCACATGGTGGACGATACTCTTGGTTTCCCATGCATGTTTTAGCTGGAGGAAGAATCCCTTGAACCTGGAGAGTTGGGACCCATGGAATGGGTACCATGCAGTATGACTTCAAAGGGTCTGCATTTGCTCACCGAAACTCACCAATGCTATCAGCCTGAAGTGTCCAGCCTTATGTCTCAACCAGCTCTGGGTGTAGATGTGTTAAATCCCGGTTGCATCACATGCCCTGAGTGAATTATTTAAGAATTGCTCTCTATTTCACTGTCTTTATGATTTTTTTTTGAAATTTATTTTGATAATGGGATTTATCGGATTTTCACTGCTGCGTTTATGCCGCTGTACACACGCTTGATTCTCTTACGGAGACATATATATCCATGGGTTTTAAGATTCTTCCTAGTCAGGTATATTCCTAGGCGTTGAATATGTGGTGTTGGGTCCATTTCGTTGAGCAAGGAGTAGGTCTTGTCTATTACATATTTGGCTTATGGAAAGTTATCTGTGCTAATTTCAGTCTCTGGTTTTATGAAGCACCCCAACGCACCTTTCCCCATAAGCAAGCACTAGTTGGTTTTCTAAATTTGAGACCCTGTTCTGTTTTGTAATTCAGTTCATGTGTAGTCAAGTTTACATTCCGTGTATTAGTGATATCTTATGATGTTTCTTTTTCTGTGTGACGTAGTTCACGTAGAATCACCGTACCTGCATCCACTCACTATGCCGCTACGGGCCTGATGACACAGATTTCATTGCTGAGTGATATTGCATTGTACGTACGTGCCACAACTTCTTTATCCATATTTTGCTTTCTGGGATATTTACCTGTTACTGTAGACGAGCTTCTTGTGAACACAGCCGTCCCAAATATTGGGGTGGCTGTCTGTTTTTGATTTTAATTTCCGTAAGCTATAGGACCATAAGTGGAAGTGCCATAGACTGTGTTGCTTTGTTTCTTATGTGTTTCAGGAAACACCATACACTTCTCCAGGCTGGCTGCTGGCAATTTACATCCTGCCAATCAGCATAACAAGGCTCCCTGTTCTCCATATCCTGTCCTACCTTTCTGGATTTTACACTTTTTTCAGATGGCCCTCTTGCCCGGGGGGCAGTGAGACTTCATTGTAGTGCAGATTTCCTTTACAGGCTTGCTTGGTTGGCCAAAAAGGGCGTATGCGTTTTTTCCTGAATATATTCAGGAAAAAATGCATACGCCCTTTTTGGCCAAGTGCATCATTGTCGACGTTCAGCCTCTTTTCCTATGCTTTCAGGGCAATTCCAGTCTACCCCCTGCAATCGTTTTCCAGAAATTCTGCCCCGCTTTCAAGTCCCCTTCGCAGGCTTACTTCAATATATTTTTGGAGGATAGCTGTCATTTATAACTCTGCAGGTTTGTGAATTACAGTGCCCCTGAGCTCCTTTCTTCAACTCGCTTTCTTGTGAACTGGGCACAAAACCGCAGGATTGCTTCAGGCCCTAATCTGTTTCGGGCAGGGCATGCTGAGCCTTTGGTAAATTCCTCTTCCTGGTGGGAAATGAGCGTTACATTTGCCCGTGCAGACACCTACAGCTAGTCTCTCATTGGTTCTCCCTATTCCTGTTCATCTTGCACAGAAATTGCAAGCTGTGCCAAACAGGAGGTTAAAGGCACTGACTCTCCAAGCAGGGAGACTGTTAGTAAATCATCTGGAATGGTGAACCCGAGGACCAGGATACGAAAACTGAGATGCATTTTAAATCATTTCCCCATAACACGGTGGACCATACTGTGGGTTTCACATGCATGTTTTAGCTGGAGGAAGAATCCCTTGAACCTGAAGAGTTGGGACCCATGGAATAGGTACCATACAGTATGACTTCAAAGGGTGTGCATTTGCTCACCGAAACTCACCAATGCTATCAGCCTGAAGTGTCCAGCCTTATGTCTCAACCAGCTCTGGGTGTAGATGTGGTCAATCCCGGTTGCATCACATGCCCTGAGTGAATTATTTAAGAATTGCTCTCTATTTCACTGTCTTTGTGTTTTGTTTTCGAAATTTATTTTGATAATGGGATTTATCGGATTTTCACTGCTGCCTTTCGGCCGCTGTACACACCCTTGATTCTCTTACGGAGACATATATATCCATGGGTTTTAAGATTCTTCCTAGTCAGGTATATTCCTAGGCGTTGAATATGTGGTGTTGGGTCCATTTCGTTGAGCAAGGAGTAGGTCTTGTCTATTACATATTGGGCTTATGGAAAGTTATCTGTGCTAATTTCAGTCTCTGGTTTTATGCAGCACCCCAAGGCACCTTTCCCCATAAGCAAGCACTAGTTGGTTTTCTAAATTTGAGACCCTTTTCTATTTTGTAATTCAGTTCATGTGTAGTCAAGTTTACATTCCGTGTATTCGTGATATCTTATGATGTTTCTTTTTCTGTGTGACGTAGTTCACGTAGAATCACCGTACCTGCATCCACTCACTATGCCGCTATGGGCCTGATGACACAGATTTCATTGCTGAGTGATATTGCATTGTACGTACGTGCCACAAGTTCTTTATCCATTTTTTGCTTTCTGGGATATTTACCTGATACTGTAGACGAGCTTCTTGTGAACACAGCCGTCTCAAATATTGGGGTGGCTGTCTGTTTTTGATTTTAATTTCCGTAAGCTATAGGACCATAAGTGGAAGTGCCATAGGCTGTGTTGCTTTGTTTCTTTCGTGTTTCAGGAAACACCATACACTTCTCCAGGGTGGCTGCTGGCAATTTACATCCTGCCAATCAGCATAACAAGGCTCCCTGTTCTCCATATCCTGTCCTACCTTTCTGGATATTACACTTTTTTCAGATGGCCCTTTTGCCAGGGTGGCAGTGAGACTTCATTGTAGTGCAGATATCATTTACAGGCTTGCTTGGTTGGCCAAAAAGGGCATATGCGTTTTTTCCTGAATATATTCAGGAAAAAACGCATACGCCCTTTTTGGCCAAGTGCATCATTGTCGACGTTCTGCCTCTTTTCCTATGCTTTCAGGGCAATTCCAGTCTACCCCCTGCAATCGTTTTCCTGAAATTCTGCCCCGCTTTCAAGTCCCCTTCGCAGGCTTACTTCAATATATTTTTGGAGGAAAGCTGTCATTTATAACTCTGCAGGTTTGTGAATTACAGTGCCCCTGAGCTCCTTTCTTCAACTCGCTTTCTTGTGAGCTGGGCACAAAACCGCAGGATTGCTTCAGGCCCTAATCTGTTTCCAGCAGGGCACACTGAGCCTTTGTTTAATTCCTCTTCCTGTTGGGCAATGAGCGTTACATTTGCCCGTGCAGACACCTACAGCTAGTCTCTCATTGGTTCTCCCTATTCCTGTTCATTTTGCACAGAAATTGCAAGCTGTGCCAAAGAGGAGGTTAAAGGCACTGACTCTCCAAGTGGGGAGAGTGTTAGTAAAGCATCTGGAATGGTGAACCCGAGGACCAGGATACGAAAACTTCGATGCATTTTAAATCATTTCCCAATCACATGGTGGACGATACTCTTGGTTTCCCATGCATGTTTTAGCTGGAGGTAGAATCCCTTGAACCTGGAGAGTTGGGACCCATGGAATGGGTACCATGCAGTATGACTTCAAAGGGTGTGCATTTGCTCACCGAAACTCACCAATGCTATCAGCCTGAAGTGTCCAGCCTTATGTCTCAACCAGCTCTGGGTGTAGATGTGTTAAATCCCGGTTGCATCACATGCCCTGAGTGAATTATTTAAGAATTGCTCTCTATTTCACTGTCTTTATGATTTTTTTTTGAAATTTATTTTGATAATGGGATTTATCGGATTTTCACTGCTGCGTTTATGCCGCTGTACACACGCTTGATTCTCTTACGGAGACATATATATCCATGGGTTTTAAGATTCTTCCTAGTCAGGTATATTCCTAGGCGTTGAATATGTGGTGTTGGGTCCATTTCGTTGAGCAAGGAGTAGGTATTGTCTATTACATATTTGGCTTACGGAAAGTTATCTGTGCTAATTTCAGTCTCTGGTTTTATGAAGCACCCCAACGCACCTTTCCCCATAAGCAAGCACTAGTTGGTTTTCTAAATTTGAGACCCTGTTCTGTTTTGTAATTCAGTTCATGTGTAGTCAAGTTTACATTCCGTGTATTAGTGATATCTTATGATGTTTCTTTTTCTGTGTGACGTAGTTCACGTAGAATCACCGTACCTGCATCCACTCACTATGCCGCTACGGGCCTGATGACACAGATTTCATTGCTGAGTGATATTGCATTGTACGTACGTGCCACAACTTCTTTATCCATATTTTGCTTTCTGGGATATTTACCTGTTACTGTAGACGAGCTTCTTGTGAACACAGCCGTCCCAAATATTGGGGTGGCTCTCTGTTTTTGATTTTAATTTCCCTAAGCAATAGGACCACAAGTGCAATTGCCATAGGCTGTGTTGCTTTATTTCTTATGTGTTTCAGGAAACACCATACACTGCTCCAGGGTGGCTCTTCACAATTTACATCCTGCCAATCAGCATTAAAAGGCTCCCTGTTCTCCATATCCTGTCCTACCTTTCTGGATTTTACACTTTTTTCAGATGGCCCTCTTGCCCGGGGGGCAGTGAGACTTCATTGTAGTGCAGATTTCCTTTACAGGCTTGCTTGGTTGGCCAAAAAGGGCGTATGCGTTTTTTCCTGAATATATTCAGGAAAAAACGCATACGCCCTTTTTGGCCAAGTGCATCATTGTCGACGTTCTGCCTCTTTTCCTATGCTTTCAGGGCAATTCCAGTCTACCCCCTGCAATGGTTTTCCAGAAATTCTGCCCCGCTTTCAAGTCCCCTTCGCAGGCTTACTTCAATATATTTTTGGAGGATAGCTGTCATTTATAACTCTGCAGGTTTGTGAATTACAGTGCCCCTGAGCTCCTTTCTTCAACTCGCTTTCTTGTGAACTGGGCACAAAACCGCAGGATTGCTTCAGGCCCTAATCTGTTTCGGGCAGGGCATGCTGAGCCTTTGGTAAATTCCTCTTCCTGGTGGGAAATGAGCGTTACATTTGCCCGTGCAGACACCTACAGCTAGTCTCTCATTGGTTCTCCCTATTCCTGTTCATCTTGCACAGAAATTGCAAGCTGTGCCAAAGAGGAGGTTAAAGGCACTGACTCTCCAAGCAGGGAGACTGTTAGTAAATCATCTGGAATGGTGAACCCGAGGACCAGGATACGAAAACTGAGATGCATTTTAAATCATTTCCCCATAACACGGTGGACCATACTGTGGGTTTCACATGCATGTTTTAGCTGGAGGAAGAATCCCTTGAACCTGAAGAGTTGGGACCCATGGAATAGGTACCATACAGTATGACTTCAAAGGGTGTGCATTTGCTCACCTAAACTCACCAATGCTATCAGCCTGAAGTGTCCAGCCTTATGTCTCAACCAGCTCTGGGTGTAGATGTGGTCAATCCCGGTTGCATCACATGCCCTGAGTGAATTATTTAAGAATTGCTCTCTATTTCACTGTCTTTGTGTTTTGTTTTCGAAATTTATTTTGATAATGGGATTTATCGGATTTTCACTGCTGCCTTTCGGCCGCTGTACACACCCTTGATTCTCTTACGGAGACATATATATCCATGGGTTTTAAGATTCTTCCTAGTCAGGTATATTCCTAGGCGTTGAATATGTGGTGTTGGGTCCATTTCGTTGAGCAAGGAGTAGGTCTTCTCTATTACATATTTGGCTTATGGAAAGTTATCTGTGCTAATTTCAGTCTCTGGTTTTATGAAGCACCCCAAGGCACCTTTCCCCATAAGCAAGCACTAGTTGGTTTTCTAAATTTGAGACCCTGTTCTGTTTTGTAATTCAGTTCATGTGTAGTCAAGTTTACATTCCGTGTATTAGTGATATCTTATGATGTTTCTTTTTCTGTGTGACGTAGTTCACGTAGAATCACCGTACCTGCATCCACTCACTATGCCGCTACGGGCCTGATGACACAGATTTCATTGCTGAGTGATATTGCATTGTACGTACGTGCCACAACTTCTTTATCCATATTTTGCTTTCTGGGATATTTACCTGTTACTGTAGACGAGCTTCTTGTGAACACAGCCGTCCCAAATATTGGGGTGGCTGTCTGTTTTTGATTTTAATTTCCGTAAGCTATAGGACCATAAGTGGAAGTGCCATAGACTGTGTTGCTTTGTTTCTTATGTGTTTCAGGAAACACCATACACTTCTCCAGGCTGGCTGCTGGCAATTTACATCCTGCCAATCAGCATAACAAGGCTCCCTGTTCTCCATATCCTGTCCTACCTTTCTGGATTTTACACTTTTTTCAGATGGCCCTCTTGCCCGGGGGGCAGTGAGACTTCATTGTAGTGCAGATTTCATTTACAGGCTTGCTTGGTTGGCCAAAAAGGGCGTATGCGTTTTTTCCTGAATATATTCAGGAAAAAACGCATACGCACTTTTTGGCCAAGTGCATCATTGTCGACGTTCTGCCTCTTTTCCTATGCTTTCAGGGCAATTCCAGTCTACCCCCTGCAATCGTTTTCCTGAAATTCTGCCCCGCTTTCAAGTCCCCTTCGCAGGCTTACTTCAATATATTTTTGGAGGAAAGCTGTCATTTATAACTCTGCAGGTTTGTGAATTACAGTGCCCCTGAGCTCCTTTCTTCAACTCGCTTTCTTGTGAGCTGGGCACAAAACCGCAGGATTGCTTCAGGCCCTAATCTGTTTCCGGCAGGGCACGCTGAGCCTTTGGTTAATTCCTCTTCCTGGTGGGAAATGAGCGTTACATTTGCCCGTGCAGACACCTACAGCTAGTCTCTCATTGGTTCTCCCTATTCCTGTTCATTTTGCACAGAAATTGCAAGCTGTGCCAAAGAGGAGGTTAAAGGCACTGACTCTCCAAGCGGGGAGAGTGTTAGTAAAGCATCTGGAATGGTGAACCCGAGGACCAGGATACGAAAACTGAGATGCATTTTAAATCATTTCCCAATCACATGGTGGACGATAATCTTGGTTTCCCATGCATGTTTTAGCTGGAGGAAGAATCCCTTGAACCTGGAGAGTTGGGACCCATGGAATGGGTACCATGCAGTATGACTTCAAAGGGTCTGCATTTGCTCACCGAAACTCACCAATGCTATCAGCCTGAAGTGTCCAGCCTTATGTCTCAACCAGCTCTGGGTGTAGATGTGTTAAATCCCGGTTGCATCACATGCCCTGAGTGAATTATTTAAGAATTGCTCTCTATTTCACTGTCTTTATGATTTTTTTTTGAAATTTATTTTGATAATGGGATTTATCGGATTTTCACTGCTGCGTTTATGCCACTGTACACACGCTTGATTCTCTTACGGAGACATATATATCCATGGGTTTTAAGATTCTTCCTAGTCAGGTATATTCCTAGGCGTTGAATATGTGGTGTTGGGTCCATTTCGTTGAGCAAGGAGTAGGTCTTGTCTATTACATATTTGGCTTATGGAAAGTTATCTGTGCTAATTTCAGTCTCTGGTTTTATGAAGCACCCCAACGCACCTTTCCCCATAAGCAAGCACTAGTTGGTTTTCTAAATTTGAGACCCTGTTCTGTTTTGTAATTCAGTTCATGTGTAGTCAAGTTTACATTCCGTGTATTAGTGATATCTTATGATGTTTCTTTTTCTGTGTGACGTAGTTCACGTAGAATCACCGTACCTGCATCCACTCACTATGCCGCTACGGGCCTGATGACACAGATTTCATTGCTGAGTGATATTGCATTGTACGTACGTGCCACAACTTCTTTATCCATATTTTGCTTTCTGGGATATTTACCTGTTACTGTAGACGAGCTTCTTGTGAACACAGCCGTCCCAAATATTGGGGTGGCTGTCTGTTTTTGATTTTAATTTCCGTAAGCTATAGGACCATAAGTGGAAGTGCCATAGACTGTGTTGCTTTGTTTCTTATGTGTTTCAGGAAACACCATACACTTCTCCAGGCTGGCTGCTGGCAATTTACATCCTGCCAATCAGCATAACAAGGCTCCCTGTTCTCCATATCCTGTCCTACCTTTCTGGATTTTACACTTTTTTCAGATGGCCCTCTTGCCCGGGGGGCAGTGAGACTTCATTGTAGTGCAGATTTCCTTTACAGGCTTGCTTGGTTGGCCAAAAAGGGCGTATGCGTTTTTTCCTGAATATATTCAGGAAAAAACGCATACGCCCTTTTTGGCCAAGTGCATCATTGTCGACGTTCTGCCTCTTTTCCTATGCTTTCAGGGCAATTCCAGTCTACCCCCTGCAATCGTTTTCCTGAAATTCTGCCCCGCTTTCAAGTCCCCTTCGCAGGCTTACTTCAATATATTTTTGGAGGATAGCTGTCATTTATAACTCTGCAGGTTTGTGAATTACAGTGCCCCTGAGCTCCTTTCTTCAACTCGCTTTCTTGTGAACTGGGTACAAAACCGCAGGATTGCTTCAGGCCCTAATCTGTTTCGGGCAGGGCATGCTGAGCCTTTGGTAAATTCCTCTTCCTGGTGGGAAATGAGCGTTACATTTGCCCGTGCAGACACCTACAGCTAGTCTCTCATTGGTTCTCCCTATTCCTGTTCATCTTGCACAGAAATTGCAAGCTGTGCCAAACAGGAGGTTAAAGGCACTGACTCTCCAAGCAGGGAGACTGTTAGTAAATCATCTGGAATGGTGAACCCGAGGACCAGGATACGAAAACTGAGATGCATTTTAAATCATTTCCCCATAACACGGTGGACCATACTGTGGGTTTCACATGCATGTTTTAGCTGGAGGAAGAATCCCTTGAACCTGAAGAGTTGGGACCCATGGAATAGGTACCATACAGTATGACTTCAAAGGGTGTGCATTTGCTCACCTAAACTCACCAATGCTATCAGCCTGAAGTGTCCAGCCTTATGTCTCAACCAGCTCTGGGTGTAGATGTGGTCAATCCCGGTTGCATCACATGCCCTGAGTGAATTATTTAAGAATTGCTCTCTATTTCACTGTCTTTGTGTTTTGTTTTCGAAATTTATTTTGATAATGGGATTTATCGGATTTTCACTGCTGCCTTTCGGCCGCTGTACACACCCTTGATTCTCTTACGGAGACATATATATCCATGGGTTTTAAGATTCTTCCTAGTCAGGTATATTCCTAGGCGTTGAATATGTGGTGTTGGGTCCATTTCGTTGAGCAAGGAGTAGGTCTTGTCTATTACATATTGGGCTTATGGAAAGTTATCTGTGCTAATTTCAGTCTCTGGTTTTATGCAGCACCCCAAGGCACCTTTCCCCATAAGCAAGCACTAGTTGGTTTTCTAAATTTGAGACCCTTTTCTATTTTGTAATTCAGTTCATGTGTAGTCAAGTTTACATTCCGTGTATTCGTGATATCTTATGATGTTTCTTTTTCTGTGTGACGTAGTTCAGGTAGAATCACCGTACCTGCATCCACTCACTATGCCGCTATGGGCCTGATGACACAGATTTCATTGCTGAGTGATATTGCATTGTACGTACGTGCCACAAGTTCTTTATCCATTTTTTGCTTTCTGGGATATTTACCTGATACTGTAGACGAGCTTCTTGTGAACACAGCCGTTTCAAATATTGGGGTGGCTGTCTGTTTTTGATTTTAATTTCCGTAAGCTATAGGACCATAAGTGGAAGTGCCATAGGCTGTGTTGCTTTGTTTCTTTCGTGTTTCAGGAAACACCATACACTTCTCCAGGGTGGCTGCTGGCAATTTACATCCTGCCAATCAGCATAACAAGGCTCCCTGTTCTCCATATCCTGTCCTACCTTTCTGGATTTTACACTTTTTTCAGATGGCCCTTTTGCCAGGGGGGCAGTGAGACTTCATTGTAGTGCAGATTTCATTTACAGGCTTGCTTGGTTGGCCAAAAAGGGCGTATGCGTTTTTTCCTGAATATATTCAGGAAAAAACGCATACGCCCTTTTTGGCCAAGTGCATCATTGTCGACGTTCTGCCTCTTTTCCTATGCTTTCAGGGCAATTCCAGTCTACCCCCTGCAATCGTTTTCCTGAAATTCTGCCCCGCTTTCAAGTCCCCTTCGCAGGCTTACTTCAATATATTTTTGGAGGAAAGCTGTCATTTATAACTCTGCAGGTTTGTGAATTACAGTGCCCCTGAGCTCCTTTCTTCAACTCGCTTTCTTGTGAGCTGGGCACAAAACCGCAGGATTGCTTCAGGCCCTAATCTGTTTCCAGCAGGGCACACTGAGCCTTTGTTTAATTCCTCTTCCTGGTGGGCAATGAGCGTTACATTTGCCCGTGCAGACACCTACAGCTAGTCTCTCATTGGTTCTCCCTATTCCTGTTCATTTTGCACAGAAATTGCAAGCTGTGCCAAAGAGGAGGTTAAAGGCACTGACTCTCCAAGCGGGGAGAGTGTTAGTAAAGCATCTGGAATGGTGAACCCGAGGACCAGGATACGAAAACTGAGATGCATTTTAAATCATTTCCCAATCACATGGTGGACGATACTCTTGGTTTCCCATGCATGTTTTAGCTGGAGGAAGAATCCCTTGAACCTGGAGAGTTGGGACCCATGGAATGGGTACCATGCAGTATGACTTCAAAGGGTCTGCATTTGCTCACCGAAACTCACCAATGCTATCAGCCTGAAGTGTCCAGCCTTATGTCTCAACCAGCTCTGGGTGTAGATGTGTTAAATCCCGGTTGCATCACATGCCCTGAGTGAATTATTTAAGAATTGCTCTCTATTTCACTGTCTTTATGATTTTTTTTTGAAATTTATTTTGATAATGGGATTTATCGGATTTTCACTGCTGCGTTTATGCCGCTGTACACACGCTTGATTCTCTTACGGAGACATATATATCCATGGGTTTTAAGATTCTTCCTAGTCAGGTATATTCCTAGGCGTTGAATATGTGGTGTTGGGTCCATTTCGTTGAGCAAGGAGTAGGTCTTGTCTATTACATATTTGGCTTATGGAAAGTTATCTGTGCTAATTTCAGTCTCTGGTTTTATGAAGCACCCCAACGCACCTTTCCCCATAAGCAAGCACTAGTTGGTTTTCTAAATTTGAGACCCTGTTCTGTTTTGTAATTCAGTTCATGTGTAGTCAAGTTTACATTCCGTGTATTAGTGATATCTTATGATGTTTCTTTTTCTGTGTGACGTAGTTCACGTAGAATCACCGTACCTGCATCCACTCACTATGCCGCTACGGGCCTGATGACACAGATTTCATTGCTGAGTGATATTGCATTGTACGTACGTGCCACAACTTCTTTATCCATATTTTGCTTTCTGGGATATTTACCTGTTACTGTAGACGAGCTTCTTGTGAACACAGCCGTCCCAAATATTGGGGTGGCTGTCTGTTTTTGATTTTAATTTCCGTAAGCTATAGGACCATAAGTGGAAGTGCCATAGACTGTGTTGCTTTGTTTCTTATGTGTTTCAGGAAACACCATACACTTCTCCAGGCTGGCTGCTGGCAATTTACATCCTGCCAATCAGCATAACAAGGCTCCCTGTTCTCCATATCCTGTCCTACCTTTCTGGATTTTACACTTTTTTCAGATGGCCCTCTTGCCCGGGGGGCAGTGAGACTTCATTGTAGTGCAGATTTCCTTTACAGGCTTGCTTGGTTGGCCAAAAAGGGCGTATGCGTTTTTTCCTGAATATATTCAGGAAAAAACGCATACGCCCTTTTTGGCCAAGTGCATCATTGTCGACGTTCTGCCTCTTTTCCTATGCTTTCAGGGCAATTCCAGTCTACCCCCTGCAATCGTTTTCCTGAAATTCTGCCCCGCTTTCAAGTCCCCTTCGCAGGCTTACTTCAATATATTTTTGGAGGATAGCTGTCATTTATAACTCTGCAGGTTTGTGAATTACAGTGCCCCTGAGCTCCTTTCTTCAACTCGCTTTCTTGTGAACTGGGCACAAAACCGCAGGATTGCTTCAGGCCCTAATCTGTTTCGGGCAGGGCATGCTGAGCCTTTGGTAAATTCCTCTTCCTGGTGGGAAATGAGCGTTACATTTGCCCGTGCAGACACCTACAGCTAGTCTCTCATTGGTTCTCCCTATTCCTGTTCATCTTGCACAGAAATTGCAAGCTGTGCCAAACAGGAGGTTAAAGGCACTGACTCTCCAAGCAGGGAGACTGTTAGTAAATCATCTGGAATGGTGAACCCGAGGACCAGGATACGAAAACTGAGATGCATTTTAAATCATTTCCCCATAACACGGTGGACCATACTGTGGGTTTCACATGCATGTTTTAGCTGGAGGAAGAATCCCTTGAACCTGAAGAGTTGGGACCCATGGAATAGGTACCATACAGTATGACTTCAAAGGGTGTGCATTTGCTCACCTAAACTCACCAATGCTATCAGCCTGAAGTGTCCAGCCTTATGTCTCAACCAGCTCTGGGTGTAGATGTGGTCAATCCCGGTTGCATCACATGCCCTGAGTGAATTATTTAAGAATTGCTCTCTATTTCACTGTCTTTGTGTTTTGTTTTCGAAATTTATTTTGATAATGGGATTTATCGGATTTTCACTGCTGCCTTTCGGCCGCTGTACACACCCTTGATTCTCTTACGGAGACATATATATCCATGGGTTTTAAGATTCTTCCTAGTCAGGTATATTCCTAGGCGTTGAATATGTGGTGTTGGGTCCATTTCGTTGAGCAAACAGTAGGTCTTGTCTATTACATATTGGGCTTATGGAAAGTTATCTGTGCTAATTTCAGTCTCTGGTTTTATGCAGCACCCCAAGGCACCTTTCCCCATAAGCAAGCACTAGTTGGTTTTCTAAATTTGAGACCCTTTTCTATTTTGTAATTCAGTTCATGTGTAGTCAAGTTTACATTCCGTGTATTCGTGATATCTTATGATGTTTCTTTTTCTGTGTGACGTAGTTCACGTAGAATCACCGTACCTGCATCCACTCACTATGCCGCTATGGGCCTGATGACACAGATTTCATTGCTGAGTGATATTGCATTGTACGTACGTGCCACAAGTTCTTTATCCATTTTTTGCTTTCTGGGATATTTACCTGATACTGTAGACGAGCTTCTTGTGAACACAGCCGTCTCAAATATTGGGGTGGCTGTCTGTTTTTGATTTTAATTTCCGTAAGCTATAGGACCATAAGTGGAAGTGCCATAGGCTGTGTTGCTTTGTTTCTTTCGTGTTTCAGGAAACACCATACACTTCTCCAGGGTGGCTGCTGGCAATTTACATCCTGCCAATCAGCATAACAAGGCTCCCTGTTCTCCATATCCTGTCCTACCTTTCTGGATTTTACACTTTTTTCAGATGGCCCTTTTGCCAGGGGGGCAGTGAGACTTCATTGTAGTGCAGATTTCATTTACAGGCTTGCTTGGTTGGCCAAAAAGGGCGTATGCGTTTTTTCCTGAATATATTCAGGAAAAAACGCATACGCCCTTTTTGGCCAAGTGCATCATTGTCGACGTTCTGCCTCTTTTCCTATGCTTTCAGGGCAATTCCAGTCTACCCCCTGCAATCGTTTTCCTGAAATTCTGCCCCGCTTTCAAGTCCCCTTCGCAGGCTTACTTCAATATATTTTTGGAGGAAAGCTGTCATTTATAACTCTGCAGGTTTGTGAATTACAGTGCCCCTGAGCTCCTTTCTTCAACTCGCTTTCTTGTGAGCTGAGCACAAAACCGCAGGATTGCTTCAGGCCCTAATCTGTTTCCAGCAGGGCACACTGAGCCTTTGTTTAATTCCTCTTCCTGGTGGGCAATGAGCGTTACATTTGCCCGTGCAGACACCTACAGCTAGTCTCTCATTGGTTCTCCCTATTCCTGTTCATTTTGCACAGAAATTGAAAGCTGTGCCAAAGAGGAGGTTAAAGGCACTGACTCTCCAAGCGGGGAGAGTGTTAGTAAAGCATCTGGAATGGTGAACCCGAGGACCAGGATACGAAAACTGAGATGCATTTTAAATCATTTCCCAATCACATGGTGGACGATACTCTTGGTTTCCCATGCATGTTTTAGCTGGAGGAAGAATCCCTTGAACCTGGAGAGTTGGGACCCATGGAATGGGTACCATGCAGTATGACTTCAAAGGGTCTGCATTTGCTCACCGAAACTCACCAATGCTATCAGCCTGAAGTGTCCAGCCTTATGTCTCAACCAGCTCTGGGTGTAGATGTGTTAAATCCCGGTTGCATCACATGCCCTGAGTGAATTATTTAAGAATTGCTCTCTATTTCACTGTCTTTATGATTTTTTTTTGAAATTTATTTTGATAATGGGATTTATCGGATTTTCACTGCTGCGTTTATGCCGCTGAACACACGCTTGATTCTCTTACGGAGACATATATATCCATGGGTTTTAAGATTCTTCCTAGTCAGGTATATTCCTAGGCGTTGAATATGTGGTGTTGGGTCCATTTCGTTGAGCAAGGAGTAGGTCTTGTCTATTACATATTTGGCTTATGGAAAGTTATCTGTGCTAATTTCAGTCTCTGGTTTTATGAAGCACCCCAACGCACCTTTCCCCATAAGCAAGCACTAGTTGGTTTTCTAAATTTGAGACCCTGTTCTGTTTTGTAATTCAGTTCATGTGTAGTCAAGTTTACATTCCGTGTATTAGTGATATCTTATGATGTTTCTTTTTCTGTGTGACGTAGTTCACGTAGAATCACCGTACCTGCATCCACTCACTATGCCGCTACGGGCCTGATGACACAGATTTCATTGCTGAGTGATATTGCATTGTACGTACGTGCCACAACTTCTTTATCCATATTTTGCTTTCTGGGATATTTACCTGTTACTGTAGACGAGCTTCTTGTGAACACAGCCGTCCCAAATATTGGGGTGGCTGTCTGTTTTTGATTTTAATTTCCGTAAGCTATAGGACCATAAGTGGAAGTGCCATAGACTGTGTTGCTTTGTTTCTTATGTGTTTCAGGAAACACCATACACTTCTCCAGGCTGGCTGCTGGCAATTTACATCCTGCCAATCAGCATAACAAGGCTCCCTGTTCTCCATATCCTGTCCTACCTTTCTGGATTTTACACTTTTTTCAGATGGCCCTCTTGCCCGGGGGGCAGTGAGACTTCATTGTAGTGCAGATTTCCTTTACAGGCTTGCTTGGTTGGCCAAAAAGGGCGTATGCGTTTTTTCCTGAATATATTCAGGAAAAAACGCATACGCCCTTTTTGGCCAAGTGCATCATTGTCGACGTTCTGCCTCTTTTCCTATGCTTTCAGGGCAATTCCAGTCTACCCCCTGCAATCGTTTTCCTGAAATTCTGCCCCGCTTTCAAGTCCCCTTCGCAGGCTTACTTCAATATATTTTTGGAGGATAGCTGTCATTTATAACTCTGCAGGTTTGTGAATTACAGTGCCCCTGAGCTCCTTTCTTCAACTCGCTTTCTTGTGAACTGGGCACAAAACCGCAGGATTGCTTCAGGCCCTAATCTGTTTCGGGCAGGGCATGCTGAGCCTTTGGTAAATTCCTCTTCCTGGTGGGCAATGAGCGTTACATTTGCCCGTGCAGACACCTACAGCTAGTCTCTCATTGGTTCTCCCTATTCCTGTTCATCTTGCACAGAAATTGCAAGCTGTGCCAAACAGGAGGTTAAAGGCACTGACTCTCCAAGCAGGGAGACTGTTAGTAAATCATCTGGAATGGTGAACCCGAGGACCAGGATACGAAAACTGAGATGCATTTTAAATCATTTCCCCATAACACGGTGGACCATACTGTGGGTTTCACATGCATGTTTTAGCTGGAGGAAGAATCCCTTGAACCTGAAGAGTTGGGACCCATGGAATAGGTACCATACAGTATGACTTCAAAGGGTGTGCATTTGCTCACCTAAACTCACCAATGCTATCAGCCTGAAGTGTCCAGCCTTATGTCTCAACCAGCTCTGGGTGTAGATGTGGTCAATCCCGGTTGCATCACATGCCCTGAGTGAATTAAGAATTGCTCTCTATTTCACTGTCTTTGTGTTTTGTTTTCGAAATTTATTTTGATAATGGGATTTATCGGATTTTCACTGCTGCCTTTCGGCCGCTGTACACACCCTTGATTCTCTTACGGAGACATATATATCCATGGGTTTTAAGATTCTTCCTAGTCAGGTATATTCCTAGGCGTTGAATATGTGGTGTTGGGTCCATTTCGTTGAGCAAGGAGTAGGTCTTGTCTATTACATATTGGGCTTATGGAAAGTTATCTGTGCTAATTTCAGTCTCTGGTTTTATGCAGCACCCCAAGGCACCTTTCCCCATAAGCAAGCACTAGTTGGTTTTCTAAATTTGAGACCCTTTTCTATTTTGTAATTCAGTTCATGTGTAGTCAAGTTTACATTCCGTGTATTCGTGATATCTTATGATGATTCTTTTTCTGTGTGACGTAGTTCACGTAGAATCACCGTACCTGCATCCACTCACTATGCCGCTATGGGCCTGATGACACAGATTTCATTGCTGAGTGATATTGCATTGTACGTACGTGCCACAAGTTCTTTATCCATTTTTTGCTTTCTGGGATATTTACCTGATACTGTAGACGAGCTTCTTGTGAACACAGCCGTCTCAAATATTGGGGTGGCTGTCTGTTTTTGATTTTAATTTCCGTAAGCTATAGGACCATAAGTGGAAGTGCCATAGGCTGTGTTGCTTTGTTTCTTTCGTGTTTCAGGAAACACCATACACTTCTCCAGGGTGGTTGCTGGCAATTTACATCCTGCCAATCAGCATAACAAGGCTCCCTGTTCTCCATATCCTGTCCTACCTTTCTGGATTTTACACTTTTTTCAGATGGCCCTTTTGCCAGGGGGGCAGTGAGACTTCATTGTAGTGCAGATTTCATTTACAGGCTTGCTTGGTTGGCCAAAAAGGGCGTATGCGTTTTTTCCTGAATATATTCAGGAAAAAACGCATACGCCCTTTTTGGCCAAGTGCATCATTGTCGACGTTCTGCCTCTTTTCCTATGCTTTCAGGGCAATTCCAGTCTACCCCCTGCAATCGTTTTCCTGAAATTCTGCCCCGCTTTCAAGTCCCCTTCGCAGGCTTACTTCAATATATTTTTGGAGGAAAGCTGTCATTTATAACTCTGCAGGTTTGTGAATTACAGTGCCCCTGAGCTCCTTTCTTCAACTCGCTTTCTTGTGAGCTGGGCACAAAACCGCAGGATTGCTTCAGGCCCTAATCTGTTTCCAGCAAGGCACACTGAGCCTTTGTTTAATTCGTCTTCCTGGTGGGCAATGAGCGTTACATTTGCCCGTGCAGACACCTACAGCTAGTCTCTCATTGGTTCTCCCTATTCCTGTTCATTTTGCACAGAAATTGCAAGCTGTGCCAAAGAGGAGGTTAAAGGCACTGACTCTCCAAGCGGGGAGAGTGTTAGTAAAGCATCTGGAATGGTGAACCCGAGGACCAGGATACGAAAACTGAGATGCATTTTAAATCATTTCCCAATCACATGGTGGACGATACTCTTGGTTTCCCATGCATGTTTTAGCTGGAGGAAGAATCCCTTGAACCTGGAGAGTTGGGACCCATGGAATGGGTACCATGCAGTATGACTTCAAAGGGTCTGCATTTGCTCACCGAAACTCACCAATGCTATCAGCCTGAAGTGTCCAGCCTTATGTCTCAACCAGCTCTGGGTGTAGATGTGGTCAATCCCGGTTGCATCACATGCCCTGAGTGAATTATTTAAGAATTGCTCTCTATTTCACTGTCTTTATGATTTTTTTTTGAAATTTATTTTGATAATGGGATTTATCGGATTTTCACTGCTGCGTTTATGCCGCTGTACACACGCTTGATTCTCTTACGGAGACATATATATCCATGGGTTTTAAGATTCTTCCTAGTCAGGTATATTCCTAGGCGTTGAATATGTGGTGTTGGGTCCATTTCGTTGAGCAAGGAGTAGGTCTTGTCTATTACATATTTGGCTTATGGAAAGTTATCTGTGCTAATTTCAGTCTCTGGTTTTATGAAGCACCCCAATGCACCTTTCCCCATAAGCAAGCACTAGTTGGTTTTCTAAATTTGAGACCCTGTTCTGTTTTGTAATTCAGTTCATGTGTAGTCAAGTTTACATTCCGTGTATTAGTGATATCTTATGATGTTTCTTTTTCTGTGTGACGTAGTTCACGTAGAATCACCGTACCTGCATCCACTCACTATGCCGCTACGGGCCTGATGACACAGATTTCATTGCTGAGTGATATTGCATTGTACGTACGTGCCACAACTTCTTTATCCATATTTTGCTTTCTGGGATATTTACCTGTTACTGTAGACGAGCTTCTTGTGAACACAGCCGTCCCAAATATTGGGGTGGCTGTCTGTTTTTGATTTTAATTTCCGTAAGCTATAGGACCATAAGTGGAAGTGCCATAGACTGTGTTGCTTTGTTTCTTATGTGTTTCAGGAAACACCATACACTTCTCCAGGCTGGCTGCTGGCAATTTACATCCTGCCAATCAGCATAACAAGGCTCCCTGTTCTCCATATCCTGTCCTACCTTTCTGGATTTTACACTTTTTTCAGATGGCCCTCTTGCCCGGGGGGCAGTGAGACTTCATTGTAGTGCAGATTTCCTTTACAGGCTTGCTTGGTTGGCCAAAAAGGGCGTATGCGTTTTTTCCTGAATATATTCAGGAAAAAACGCATACGCCCTTTTTGGCCAAGTGCATCATTGTCGACGTTCTGCCTCTTTTCCTATGCTTTCAGGGCAATTCCAGTCTACCCCCTGCAATCGTTTTCCTGAAATTCTGCCCCGCTTTCAAGTCCCCTTCGCAGGCTTACTTCAATATATTTTTGGAGGATAGCTGTCATTTATAACTCTGCAGGTTTGTGAATTACAGTGCCCCTGAGCTCCTTTCTTCAACTCGCTTTCTTGTGAACTGGGCACAAAACCGCAGGATTGCTTCAGGCCCTAATCTGTTTCGGGCAGGGCATGCTGAGCCTTTGGTAAATTCCTCTTCCTGGTGGGAAATGAGCGTTACATTTGCCCGTGCAGACACCTACAGCTAGTCTCTCATTGGTTCTCCCTATTCCTGTTCATCTTGCACAGAAATTGCAAGCTGTGCCAAACAGGAGGTTAAAGGCACTGACTCTCCAAGCAGGGAGACTGTTAGTAAATCATCTGGAATGGTGAACCCGAGGACCAGGATACGAAAACTGAGATGCATTTTAAATCATTTCCCCATAACACGGTGGACCATACTGTGGGTTTCACATGCATGTTTTAGCTGGAGGAAGAATCCCTTGAACCTGAAGAGTTGGGACCCATGGAATAGGTACCATACAGTATGACTTCAAAGGGTGTGCATTTGCTCACCTAAACTCACCAATGCTATCAGCCTGAAGTGTCCAGCCTTATGTCTCAACCAGCTCTGGGTGTAGATGTGGTCAATCCCGGTTGCATCACATGCCCTGAGTGAATTATTTAAGAATTGCTCTCTATTTCACTGTCTTTGTGTTTTGTTTTCGAAATTTATTTTGATAATGGGATTTATCGGATTTTCACTGCTGCCTTTCGGCCGCTGTACACACCCTTGATTCTCTTACGGAGACATATATATCCATGGGTTTTAAGATTCTTCCTAGTCAGGTATATTCCTAGGCGTTGAATATGTGGTGTGGGGTCCATTTCGTTGAGCAAGGAGTAGGTCTTGTCTATTACATATTGGGCTTATGGAAAGTTATCTGTGCTAATTTCAGTCTCTGGTTTTATGCAGCACCCCAAGGCACCTTTCCCCATAAGCAAGCACTAGTTGGTTTTCTAAATTTGAGACCCTTTTCTATTTTGTAATTCAGTTCATGTGTAGTCAAGTTTACATTCCGTGTATTCGTGATATCTTATGATGTTTCTTTTTCTGTGTGACGTAGTTCACGTAGAATCACCGTACCTGCATCCACTCACTATGCCGCTATGGGCCTGATGACACAGATTTCATTGCTGAGTGATATTGCATTGTACGTACGTGCCACAAGTTCTTTATCCATTTTTTGCTTTCTGGGATATTTACCTGATACTGTAGACGAGCTTCTTGTGAACACAGCCGTCTCAAATATTGGGGTGGCTGTCTGTTTTTGATTTTAATTTCCGTAAGCTATAGGACCATAAGTGGAAGTGCCATAGGCTGTGTTGCTTTGTTTCTTTCGTGTTTCAGGAAACACCATACACTTCTCCAGGGTGGCTGCTGGCAATTTACATCCTGCCAATCAGCATAACAAGGCTCCCTGTTCTCCATATCCTGTCCTACCTTTCTGGATTTTACACTTTTTTCAGATGGCCCTTTTGCCAGGGGGGCAGTGAGACTTCATTGTAGTGCAGATTTCATTTACAGGCTTGCTTGGTTGGCCAAAAAGGGCGTATGCGTTTTTTCCTGAATATATTCAGGAAAAAACGCATACGCCCTTTTTGGCCAAGTGCATCATTGTCGACGTTCTGCCTCTTTTCCTATGCTTTCAGGGCAATTCCAGTCTACCCCCTGCAATCGTTTTCCTGAAATTCTGCCCCGCTTTCAACTCCCCTTCGCAGGCTTACTTCAATATATTTTTGGAGGATAGCTGTCATTTATAACTCTGCAGGTTTGTGAATTACAGTGCCCCTGAGCTCCTTTCTTCAACTCGCTTTCTTGTGAGCTGGGCACAAAACCGCAGGATTGCTTCAGGCCCTAATCTGTTTCCGGCAGGGCACGCTGAGCCTTTGGTTAATTCCTCTTCCTGGTGGGAAATGAGCGTTACATTTGCCCGTGCAGACACCTACAGCTAGTCTCTCATTGGTTCTCCCTATTCCTGTTCATTTTGCACAGAAATTGCAAGCTGTGCCAAAGAGGAGGTTAAAGGCACTGACTCTCCAAGCGGGGAGAGTGTTAGTAAAGAATCTGGAATGGTGAACCCGAGGACCAGGATACGAAAACTGAGATGCATTTTAAATCATTTCCCAATCACATGGTGGACGATACTCTTGGTTTCCCATGCATGTTTTAGCTGGAGGAAGAATCCCTTGAACCTGGAGAGTTGGGACCCATGGAATGGGTACCATGCAGTATGACTTCAAAGGGTCTGCATTTGCTCACCGAAACTCACCAATGCTATCAGCCTGAAGTGTCCAGCCTTATGTCTCAACCAGCTCTGGGTGTAGATGTGTTAAATCCCGGTTGCATCACATGCCCTGAGTGAATTATTTAAGAATTGCTCTCTATTTCACTGTCTTTATGATTTTTTTTTGAAATTTATTTTGATAATGGGATTTATCGGATTTTCACTGCTGCGTTTATGCCGCTGTACACACGCTTGATTCTCTTACGGAGACATATATATCCATGGGTTTTAAGATTCTTCCTAGTCAGGTATATTCCTAGGCGTTGAATATGTGGTGTTGGGTCCATTTCGTTGAGCAAGGAGTAGGTCTTGTCTATTACATATTTGGCTTATGGAAAGTTATCTGTGCTAATTTCAGTCTCTGGTTTTATGAAGCACCCCACCGCACCTTTCCCCATAAGCAAGCACTAGTTGGTTTTCTAAATTTGAGACCCTGTTCTGTTTTGTAATTCAGTTCATGTGTAGTCAAGTTTACATTCCGTGTATTAGTGATATCTTATGATGTTTCTTTTTCTGTGTGACGTAGTTCACGTAGAATCACCGTACCTGCATCCACTCACTATGCCGCTACGGGCCTGATGACACAGATTTCATTGCTGAGTGATATTGCATTGTACGTACGTGCCACAACTTCTTTATCCATATTTTGCTTTCTGGGATATTTACCTGTTACTGTAGACGAGCTTCTTGTGAACACAGCCGTCCCAAATATTGGGGTGGCTGTCTGTTTTTGATTTTAATTTCCGTAAGCTATAGGACCATAAGTGGAAGTGCCATAGACTGTGTTGCTTTGTTTCTTATGTGTTTCAGGAAACACCATACACTTCTCCAGGCTGGCTGCTGGCAATTTACATCCTGCCAATCAGCATAACAAGGCTCCCTGTTCTCCATATCCTGTCCTACCTTTCTGGATTTTACACTTTTTTCAGATGGCCCTCTTGCCCGGGGGGCAGTGAGACTTCATTGTAGTGCAGATTTCCTTTACAGGCTTGCTTGGTTGGCCAAAAAGGGCGAATGCGTTTTTTCCTGAATATATTCAGGAAAAAACGCATACGCCCTTTTTGGCCAAGTGCATCATTGTCGACGTTCTGCCTCTTTTCCTATGCTTTCAGGGCAATTCCAGTCTACCCCCTGCAATCGTTTTCCTGAAATTCTGCCCCGCTTTCAAGTCCCCTTCGCAGGCTTACTTCAATATATTTTTGGAGGATAGCTGTCATTTATAACTCTGCAGGTTTGTGAATTACAGTGCCCCTGAGCTCCTTTCTTCAACTCGCTTTCTTGTGAACTGGGCACAAAACCGCAGGATTGCTTCAGGCCCTAATCTGTTTCGGGCAGGGCATGCTGAGCCTTTGGTAAATTCCTCTTCCTGGTGGGAAATGAGCGTTACATTTGCCCGTGCAAACACCTACAGCTAGTCTCTCATTGGTTCTCCCTATTCCTGTTCATCTTGCACAGAAATTGCAAGCTGTGCCAAACAGGAGGTTAAAGGCACTGACTCTCCAAGCAGGGAGACTGTTAGTAAATCATCTGGAATGGTGAACCCGAGGACCAGGATACGAAAACTGAGATGCATTTTAAATCATTTCCCCATAACACGGGGGACCATACTGTGGGTTTCACATGCATGTTTTAGCTGGAGGAAGAATCCCTTGAACCTGAAGAGTTGGGACCCATGGAATAGGTACCATACAGTATGACTTCAAAGAGTGTGCATTTGCTCACCTAAACTCACCAATGCTATCAGCCTGAAGTGTCCAGCCTTATGTCTCAACCAGCTCTGGGTGTAGATGTGGTCAATCCCGGTTGCATCACATGCCCTGAGTGAATTATTTAAGAATTGCTCTCTATTTCACTGTCTTTGTGTTTTGTTTTCGAAATTTATTTTGATAATGGGATTTATCGGATTTTCACTGCTGCCTTTCGGCCGCTGTACACACCCTTGATTCTCTTACGGAGACATATATATCCATGGGTTTTAAGATTCTTCCTAGTCAGGTATATTCCTAGGCGTTGAATATGTGGTGTTGGGTCCATTTCGTTGAGCAAGGAGTAGGTTTTGTCTATTACATATTGGGCTTATGGAAAGTTATCTGTGCTAATTTCAGTCTCTGGTTTTATGCAGCACCCCAAGGCACCTTTCCCCATAAGCAAGCACTAGTTGGTTTTCTAAATTTGAGACCCTTTTCTATTTTGTAATTCAGTTCATGTGTAGTCAAGTTTACATTCCGTGTATTCGTGATATCTTATGATGTTTCTTTTTCTGTGTGACGTAGTTCACGTAGAATCACCGTACCTGCATCCACTCACTATGCCGCTATGGGCCTGATGACACAGATTTCATTGCTGAGTGATATTGCATTGTACGTACGTGCCACAAGTTCTTTATCCATTTTTTGCTTTCTGGGATATTTACCTGATACTGTAGACGAGCTTCTTGTGAACACAGCCGTCTCAAATATTGGGGTGGCTGTCTGTTTTTGATTTTAATTTCCGTAAGCTATAGGACCATAAGTGGAAGTGCCATAGGCTGTGTTGCTTTGTTTCTTTCGTGTTTCAGGAAACACCATACACTTCTCCAGGGTGGCTGCTGGCAATTTACATCCTGCCAATCAGCATAACAAGGCTCCCTGTTCTCCATATCCTGTCCTACCTTTCTGGATTTTACACTTTTTTCAGATGGCCCTTTTGCCAGGGGGGCAGTGAGACTTCATTGTAGTGCAGATTTCATTTACAGGCTTGCTTGGTTGGCCAAAAAGGGCGTATGCGTTTTTTCCTGAATATATTCAGGAAAAAACGCATACGCCCTTTTTGGCCAAGTGCATCATTGTCGACGTTCTGCCTCTTTTCCTATGCTTTCAGGGCAATTCCAGTCTACCCCCTGCAATCGTTTTCCTGAAATTCTGCCCCGCTTTCAAGTCCCCTTCGCAGGCTTACTTCAATATATTTTTGGAGGAAAGCTGTCATTTATAACTCTGCAGGTTTGTGAATTACAGTGCCCCTGAGCTCCTTTCTTCAACTCGCTTTCTTGTGAGCTGGGCACAAAACCGCAGGATTGCTTCAGGCCCTAATCTGTTTCCGGCAGGGCACGCTGAGCCTTTGGTTAATTCCTCTTCCTGGTGGGCAATGAGCGTTACATTTGCCCGTGCAGACACCTACAGCTAGTCTCTCATTGGTTCTCCCTATTCCTGTTCATTTTGCACAGAAATTGCAAGCTGTGCCAAAGAGGAGGTTAAAGGCACTGACTCTCCAAGCGGGGAGAGTGTTAGTAAAGCATCTGGAATGGTGAACCCGAGGACCAGGATACGAAAACTGAGATGCATTTTAAATCATTTCCCAATCACATGGTGGACGATACTCTTGGTTTCCCATGCATGTTTTAGCTGGAGGAAGAATCCCTTGAACCTGGAGAGTTGGGACCCATGGAATGGGTACCATGCAGTATGACTTCAAAGGGTGTGCATTTGCTCACCGAAACTCACCAATGCTATCAGCCTGAAGTGTCCAGCCTTATGTCTCAACCAGCTCTGGGTGTAGATGTGTTAAATCCCGGTTGCATCACATGCCCTGAGTGAATTATTTAAGAATTGCTCTCTATTTCACGGTCTTTATGATTTTTTTTTGAAATTTATTTTGATAATGGGATTTATCGGATTTTCACTGCTGCGTTTATGCCGCTGTACACACGCTTGATTCTCTTACGGAGACATATATATCCATGGGTTTTAAGATTCTTCCTAGTCAGGTATATTCCTAGGCGTTGAATATGTGGTGTTGGGTCCATTTCGTTGAGCAAGGAGTAGGTCTTGTCTATTACATATTTGGCTTATGGAAAGTTATCTGTGCTAATTTCAGTCTCTGGTTTTATGAAGCACCCCAACGCACCTTTCCCCATAAGCAAGCACTAGTTGGTTTTCTAAATTTGAGACCCTGTTCTGTTTTGTAATTCAGTTCATGTGTAGTCAAGTTTACATTCCGTGTATTAGTGATATCTTATGATGTTTCTTTTTCTGTGTGACGTAGTTCACGTAGAATCACCGTACCTGCATCCACTCACTATGCCGCTACGGGCCTGATGACACAGATTTCATTGCTGAGTGATATTGCATTGTACGTACGTGCCACAACTTCTTTATCCATATTTTGCTTTCTGGGATATTTACCTGTTACTGTAGACGAGCTTCTTGTGAACACAGCCGTCCCAAATATTGGGGTGGCTGTCTGTTTTTGATTTTAATTTCCGTAAGCTATAGGACCATAAGTGGAAGTGCCATAGACTGTGTTGCTTTGTTTCTTATGTGTTTCAGGAAACACCATACACTTCTCCAGGCTGGCTGCTGGCAATTTACATCCTGCCAATCAGCATAACAAGGCTCCCTGTTCTCCATATCCTGTCCTACCTTTCTGGATTTTACACTTTTTTCAGATGGCCCTCTTGCCCGGGGGGCAGTGAGACTTCATTGTAGTGCAGATTTCCTTTACAGGCTTGCTTGGTTGGCCAAAAAGGGCGTATGCGTTTTTTCCTGAATATATTCAGGAAAAAACGCATACGCCCTTTTTGGCCAAGTGCATCATTGTCGACGTTCTGCCTCTTTTCCTATGCTTTCAGGGCAATTCCAGTCTACCCCCTGCAATCGTTTTCCTGAAATTCTGCCCCGCTTTCAAGTCCCCTTCGCAGGCTTACTTCAATATATTTTTGGAGGATAGCTGTCATTTATAACTCTGCAGGTTTGTGAATTACAGTGCCCCTGAGCTCCTTTCTTCAACTCGCTTTCTTGTGAACTGGGCACAAAACCGCAGGATTGCTTCAGGCCCTAATCTGTTTCGGGCAGGGCATGCTGAGCCTTTGGTAAATTCCTCTTCCTGGTGGGAAATGAGCGTTACATTTGCCCGTGCAGACACCTACAGCTAGTCTCTCATTGGTTCTCCCTATTCCTGTTCATCTTGCACAGAAATTGCAAGCTGTGCCAAACAGGAGGTTAAAGGCACTGACTCTCCAAGCAGGGAGACTGTTAGTAAATCATCTGGAATGGTGAACCCGAGGACCAGGATACGAAAACTGAGATGCATTTTAAATCATTTCCCCATAACACGGTGGACCATACTGTGGGTTTCACATGCATGTTTTAGCTGGAGGAAGAATCCCTTGAACCTGAAGAGTTGGGACCCATGGAATAGGTACCATACAGTATGACTTCAAAGGGTGTGCATTTGCTCACCTAAACTCACCAATGCTATCAGCCTGAAGTGTCCAGCCTTATGTCTCAACCAGCTCTGGGTGTAGATGTGGTCAATCCCGGTTGCATCACATGCCCTGAGTGAATTATTTAAGAATTGCTCTCTATTTCACTGTCTTTGTGTTTTGTTTTCGAAATTTATTTTGATAATGGGATTTATCGGATTTTCACTGCTGCCTTTCGGCCGCTGTACACACCCTTGATTCTCTTACGGAGACATATATATCCATGGGTTTTAAGATTCTTCCTAGTCAGGTATATTCCTAGGCGTTGAATATGTGGTGTTGGGTCCATTTCGTTGAGCAAGGAGTAGGTCTTGTCTATTACATATTGGGCTTATGGAAAGTTATCTGTGCTAATTTCAGTCTCTGGTTTTATGCAGCACCCCAAGGCACCTTTCCCCATAAGCAAGCACTAGTTGGTTTTCTAAATTTGAGACCCTTTTCTATTTTGTAATTCAGTTCATGTGTAGTCAAGTTTACATTCCGTGTATTCGTGATATCTTATGATGTTTCTTTTTCTGTGTGACGTAGTTCACGTAGAATCACCGTACCTGCATCCACTCACTATGCCGCTATGGGCCTGATGACACAGATTTCATTGCTGAGTGATATTGCATTGTATGTACGTGCCACAAGTTCTTTATCCATTTTTTGCTTTCTGGGATATTTACCTGATACTGTAGACGAGCTTCTTGTGAACACAGCCGTCTCAAATATTGGGGTGGCTGTCTGTTTTTGATTTTAATTTCCGTAAGCTATAGGACCATAAGTGGAAGTGCCATAGGCTGTGTTGCTTTGTTTCTTTCGTGTTTCAGGAAACACCATACACTTCTCCAGGGTGGCTGCTGGCAATTTACATCCTGCCAATCAGCATAACAAGGCTCCCTGTTCTCCATATCCTGTCCTACCTTTCTGGATTTTACACTTTTTTCAGATGGCCCTTTTGCCAGGGGGGCAGTGAGACTTCATTGTAGTGCAGATTTCATTTACAGGCTTGCTTGGTTGGCCAAAAAGGGCGTATGCGTTTTTTCCTGAATATATTCAGGAAAAAACGCATACGCCCTTTTTGGCCAAGTGCATCATTGTCGACGTTCTGCCTCTTTTCCTATTCTTTCAGGGCAATTCCAGTCTACCCCCTGCAATCGTTTTCCTGAAATTCTGCCCCGCTTTCAAGTCCCCTTCGCAGGCTTACTTCAATATATTTTTGGAGGAAAGCTGTCATTTATAACTCTGCAGGTTTGTGAATTACAGTGCCCCTGAGCTCCTTTCTTCAACTCGCTTTCTTGTGAGCTGGGCACAAAACCGCAGGATTGCTTCAGGCCCTAATCTGTTTCCAGCAGGGCACACTGAGCCTTTGTTTAATTCCTCTTCCTGGTGGGCAATGAGCGTTACATTTGCCCGTGCAGACACCTACAGCTAGTCTCTCATTGGTTCTCCCTATTCCTGTTCATTTTGCACAGAAATTGCAAGCTGTGCCAAAGAGGAGGTTAAAGGCACTGACTCTCCAAGCGGGGAGAGTGTTAGTAAAGCATCTGGAATGGTGAACCCGAGGACCAGGATACGAAAACTGAGATGCATTTTAAATCATTTCCCAATCACATGGTGGACGATACTCTTGGTTTCCCATGCATGTTTTAGCTGGAGGAAGAATCCCTTGAACCTGGAGAGTTGGGACCCATGGAATGGGTACCATGCAGTATGACTTCAAAGGGTCTGCATTTGCTCACCGAAACTCACCAATGCTATCAGCCTGAAGTGTCCAGCCTTATATCTCAACCAGCTCTGGGTGTAGATGTGGTCAATCCCGGTTGCATCACATGCCCTGAGTGAATTATTTAAGAATTGCTCTCTATTTCACTGTCTTTGTGTTTTGTTTTTGAAATTTATTTTGATAATGGGATTTATCGGATTTTCACTGCTGCGTTTATGCCGCTGTACACACGCTTGATTCTCTTACGGAGACATATAAATCCATGGGTTTTAAGATTCTTCCTAGTCAGGTATATTCCTAGGCGTTGAATATGTGGTGTTGAGTCCATTTCGTTGAGCAAGGAGTAGGTCTTGTCTATTACATATTTGGCTTATGGAATGTTATCTGTGCTAATTTCAGTCTCTGGTTTTATGCAGCACCCCAACGCACCTTTCCCCATAAGCAAGCACTAGTTGGTTTTCTAAATTTGAGACCCTGTTCTGTTTTGTAATTCAGTTCATGTGTAGTCAAGTTTACATTCCGTATATTAGTGATATCTTATGATGTTTCTTTTTCTGTGTGACGTAGTTCACGTAGAATCACCGTACCTGCATCCACTCACTATGCCGCTACGGGCCTGATGACACAGATTTCATTGCTGAGTGATATTGCATTGTACGTACGTGCCACAACTTCTTTATCCATTTTTTGCTTTCTGGGATATTTACCTGATACTGTAGACGAGCTTCTTGTGAACACAGCCGTCCCAAATATTGGGGTGGCTGTCTGTTTTTGATTTTAATTTCCGTAAGCTATAGGACCATAAGTGGAAGTGCCATAGGCTGTGTTGCTTTGTTTCTTACGTGTTTCAGGAAACACCATACACTTCTCCAGGGTGGCTGCTGGCAATTTACATCCTGCCAATCAGCATAACAAGGCTCCCTGTTCTCCATATCCTGTCCTACCTTTCTGGATTTTACACTTTTTTCAGATGGCCCTTTTGCCCGGTGGGCAGTGAGACTTCATTTTTTTGCAGATTTCCTTTACAGGCTTGCTTGGTTTGCCAAAAAGGGCGTATGCGTTTTTTCCTGAATATATTCAGGAAAAAACGCATACACCATTTTTGGCCAAGTGCATCATTGTCGACGTTGTGCCTCTTTTCCTATGCTTTCAGTGCAATTCCAGTCTACCCCCTGCAATCGTTTTCCTGAAATTCTGCCCCGCTTTCAAGTCCCCTTCGCAGGCTTACTTCAATATATTTTTGGAGGATAGCTGTCAATTATAACTCTGCAGGTTTGTGAATTACAGTGCCCCTGAGCTCCGTTCTTCAACTCGCTTTCTTTTGAGCTGGGCACAAAACCGCAGGATTGCTTCAGGCCCTAATCTGTTTCCAGCAGGGCACACTGAGCCTTTGTTTAATTCCTCTTCCTGGTGGGCAATGAGGGTTACATTTGCCCGTGCAGACACCTAGAGGTAGTTTCTCATTGGTTCTCCCTATTCCTGTTCATCTTGCACAGAAATTGCAAGCAGTGCCAAACAGGAGGTTAAAGGCACTGACTCTCCAAGCGGGGAGACTGTTAGTAAAGCATCTGGAATGGTGAACCCGAGGACCAGGATACGAAAACTGAGATGCATTTTAAATCGTTTCCCAATCACACGGTGGACGATACTCTGGGTTTCCCATGCATGTTTTAGCTGGAGGAAGAATCCCTTGAACCTGGAGAGTTGGGACCCATGGAATGGGTACCATGCAGTATGACTTCAAAGGGTCTGCATTTGCTCACCGAAACTCACCAATGTTATCAGCCTGAAGTGTCCAGCCTTATGTCTCAACCAGCTCTGGGTGTAGATGTGGTCAATCCCGGTTGCATCACATGCCCTGAGTGAATTATTTAAGAATTGCTCTCTATTTCACTGTCTTTGTGTTTTGTTTTTGAAATTTATTTTGAAAGTGCGATTTATCGGATTTTCACTGCTGCGTTTATGCCGCTGTACACACGCTTGATTCTCTTACGGAGACATATATATCCATGGGTTTTAAGATTCTTCCTAGTCAGGTATATTCCTAGGCGTTGAATATGTGGTGTTGGGTCCATTTCGTTGAGCAAGGAGTAGGTCTTGTCTATTACATATTTGGCTTATGGAAAGTTATCTGTGCTAATTTCAGTCTCTGGTTTTATGAAGCACCCCAACGCACCTTTCCCCATAAGCAAGCACTAGTTGGTTTTCTAAATTTGAGACCCTGTTCTGTTTTGTAATTCAGTTCATGTGTAGTCAAGTTTACATTCCGTGTATTAGTGATATCTTATGATGTTTCTTTTTCTGTGTGACGTAGTTCACGTAGAATCACCGTACCTGCATCCACTCACTATGCCGCTACGGGCCTGATGACACAGATTTCATTGCTGAGTGATATTGCATTGTACGTACGTGCCACAACTTCTTTATCCATATTTTGCTTTCTGGGATATTTACCTGTTACTGTAGACGAGCTTCTTGTGAACACAGCCGTCCCAAATATTGGGGTGGCTGTCTGTTTTTGATTTTAATTTCCGTAAGCTATAGGACCATAAGTGGAAGTGCCATAGACTGTGTTGCTTTGTTTCTTATGTGTTTCAGGAAACACCATACACTTCTCCAGGCTGGCTGCTGGCAATTTACATCCTGCCAATCAGCATAACAAGGCTCCCTGTTCTCCATATCCTGTCCTACCTTTCTGGATTTTACACTTTTTTCAGATGGCCCTCTTGCCCGGGGGGCAGTGAGACTTCATTGTAGTGCAGATTTCCTTTACAGGCTTGCTTGGTTGGCCAAAAAGGGCGTATGCGTTTTTTCCTGAATATATTCAGGAAAAAACGCATACGCCCTTTTTGGCCAAGTGCATCATTGTCGACGTTCTGCCTCTTTTCCTATGCTTTCAGGGCAATTCCAGTCTACCCCCTGCAATCGTTTTCCTGAAATTCTGCCCCGCTTTCAAGTCCCCTTCGCAGGCTTACTTCAATATATTTTTGGAGGATAGCTGTCATTTATAACTCTGCAGGTTTGTGAATTACAGTGCCCCTGAGCTCCTTTCTTCAACTCGCTTTCTTGTGAACTGGGCACAAAACCGCAGGATTGCTTCAGGCCCTAATCTGTTTCGGGCAGGGCATGCTGAGCCTTTGGTAAATTCCTCTTCCTGGTGGGAAATGAGCGTTACATTTGCCCGTGCAGACACCTACAGCTAGTCTCTCATTGGTTCTCCCTATTCCTGTTCATCTTGCACAGAAATTGCAAGCTGTGCCAAACAGGAGGTTAAAGGCACTGACTCTCCAAGCAGGGAGACTGTTAGTAAATCATCTGGAATGGTGAACCCGAGGACCAGGATACGAAAACTGAGATGCATTTTAAATCATTTCCCCATAACACGGTGGACCATACTGTGGGTTTCACATGCATGTTTTAGCTGGAGGAAGAATCCCTTGAACCTGAAGAGTTGGGACCCATGGAATAGGTACCATACAGTATGACTTCAAAGGGTCTGCATTTGCTCACCGAAACTCAACAATGCTATCAGCCTGAAGTGTCCAGCCTTATGTCTCAACCAGCTCTGGGTGTAGATGTGTTAAATCCCGGTTGCATCACATGCCCTGAGTGAATTATTTAAGAATTGCTCTCTATTTCACTGTCTTTATGATTTTTTTTTGAAATTTATTTTGATAATGGGATTTATCGGATTTTCACTGCTGCGTTTATGCCGCTGTACACACGCTTGATTCTCTTACGGAGACATATATATCCATGGGTTTTAAGATTCTTCCTAGTCAGGTATATTCCTAGGCGTTGAATATGTGGTGTTGGGTCCATTTCGTTGAGCAAGGAGTAGGTCTTGTCTATTACATATTTGGCTTATGGAAAGTTATCTGTGCTAATTTCAGTCTCTGGTTTTATGAAGCACCCCAACGCACCTTTCCCCATAAGCAAGCACTAGTTGGTTTTCTAAATTTGAGACCCTGTTCTGTTTTGTAATTCAGTTCATGTGTAGTCAAGTTTACATTCCGTGTATTAGTGATATCTTATGATGTTTCTTTTTCTGTGTGACGTAGTTCACGTAGAATCACCGTACCTGCATCCACTCACTATGCCGCTACGGGCCTGATGACACAGATTTCATTGCTGAGTGATATTGCATTGTACGTACGTGCCACAACTTCTTTATCCATATTTTGCTTTCTGGGATATTTACCTGTTACTGTAGACGAGCTTCTTGTGAACACAGCCGTCCCAAATATTGGGGTGGCTGTCTGTTTTTGATTTTAATTTCCGTAAGCTATAGGACCATAAGTGGAAGTGCCATAGACTGTGTTGCTTTGTTTCTTATGTGTTTCAGGAAACACCATACACTTCTCCAGGCTGGCTGCTGGCAATTTACATCCTGCCAATCAGCATAACAAGGCTCCCTGTTCTCCATATCCTGTCCTACCTTTCTGGATTTTACACTTTTTTCAGATGGCCCTCTTGCCCGGGGGGCAGTGAGACTTCATTGTAGTGCAGATTTCCTTTACAGGCTTGCTTGGTTGGCCAAAAAGGGCGTATGCGTTTTTTCCTGAATATATTCAGGAAAAAACGCATACGCCCTTTTTGGCCAAGTGCATCATTGTCGACGTTCTGCCTCTTTTCCTATGCTTTCAGGGCAATTCCAGTCTACCCCCTGCAATCGTTTTCCTGAAATTCTGCCCCGCTTTCAAGTCCCCTTCGCAGGCTTACTTCAATATATTTTTGGAGGATAGCTGTCATTTATAACTCTGCAGGTTTGTGAATTACAGTGCCCCTGAGCTCCTTTCTTCAACTCGCTTTCTTGTGAACTGGGCACAAAACCGCAGGATTGCTTCAGGCCCTAATCTGTTTCGGGCAGGGCATGCTGAGCCTTTGGTAAATTCCTCTTCCTGGTGGGAAATGAGCGTTACATTTGCCCGTGCAGACACCTACAGCTAGTCTCTCATTGGTTCTCCCTATTCCTGTTCATCTTGCACAGAAATTGCAAGCTGTGCCAAACAGGAGGTTAAAGGCACTGACTCTCCAAGCAGGGAGACTGTTAGTAAATCATCTGGAATGGTGAACCCGAGGACCAGGATACGAAAACTGAGATGCATTTTAAATCATTTCCCCATAACACGGTGGACCATACTGTGGGTTTCACATGCATGTTTTAGCTGGAGGAAGAATCCCTTGAACCTGAAGAGTTGGGACCCATGGAATAGGTACCATACAGTATGACTTCAAAGGGTGTGCATTTGCTCACCTAAACTCACCAATGCTATCAGCCTGAAGTGTCCAGCCTTATGTCTCAACCAGCTCTGGGTGTAGATGTGGTCAATCCCGGTTGCATCACATGCCCTGAGTGAATTATTTAAGAATTGCTCTCTATTTCACTGTCTTTGTGTTTTGTTTTCGAAATTTATTTTGATAATGGGATTTATCGGATTTTCACTGCTGCCTTTCGGCCGCTGTACACACCCTTGATTCTCTTACGGAGACATATATATCCATGGGTTTTAAGATTCTTCCTAGTCAGGTATATTCCTAGGCGTTGAATATGTGGTGTTGGGTCCATTTCGTTGAGCAAGGAGTAGGTCTTGTCTATTACATATTGGGCTTATGGAAAGTTATCTGTGCTAATTTCAGTCTCTGGTTTTATGCAGCACCCCAAGGCACCTTTCCCCATAAGCAAGCACTAGTTGGTTTTCTAAATTTGAGACCCTTTTCTATTTTGTAATTCAGTTCATGTGTAGTCAAGTTTACATTCCGTGTATTCGTGATATCTTATGATGTTTCTTTTTCTGTGTGACGTAGTTCACGTAGAATCACCGTACCTGCATCCACTCACTATGCCGCTATGGGCCTGATGACACAGATTTCATTGCTGAGTGATATTGCATTGTACGTACGTGCCACAAGTTCTTTATCCATTTTTTGCTTTCTGGGATATTTACCTGATACTGTAGACGAGCTTCTTGTGAACACAGCCGTCTCAAATATTGGGGTGGCTGTCTGTTTTTGATTTTAATTTCCGTAAGCTATAGGACCATAAGTGGAAGTGCCATAGGCTGTGTTGCTTTGTTTCTTTCGTGTTTCAGGAAACACCATACACTTCTCCAGGGTGGCTGCTGGCAATTTACATCCTGCCAATCAGCATAACAAGGCTCCCTGTTCTCCATATCCTGTCCTACCTTTCTGGATTTTACACTTTTTTCAGATGGCCCTTTTGCCAGGGGGGCAGTGAGACTTCATTGTAGTGCAGATTTCATTTACAGGCTTGCTTGGTTGGCCAAAAAGGGCGTATGCGTTTTTTCCTGAATATATTCAGGAAAAAACGCATACGCCCTTTTTGGCCAAGTGCATCATTGTCGACGTTCTGCCTCTTTTCCTATGCTTTCAGGGCAATTCCAGTCTACCCCCTGCAATCGTTTTCCTGAAATTCTGCCCCGCTTTCAACTCCCCTTCGCAGGCTTACTTCAATATATTTTTGGAGGATAGCTGTCATTTATAACTCTGCAGGTTTGTGAATTACAGTGCCCCTGAGCTCCTTTCTTCAACTCGCTTTCTTGTGAGCTGGGCACAAAACCGCAGGATTGCTTCAGGCCCTAATCTGTTTCCGGCAGGGCACGCTGAGCCTTTGGTAAATTCCTCTTCCTGGTGGGAAATGAGCGTTACATTTGCCCGTGCAGACACCTACAGCTAGTCTCTCATTGGTTCTCCCTATTCCTGTTCATTTTGCACAGAAATTGCAAGCTGTGCCAAAGAGGAGGTTAAAGGCACTGACTCTCCAAGCGGGGAGAGTGTTAGTAAAGCATCTGGAATGGTGAACCCGAGGACCAGGATACGAAAACTGAGATGCATTTTAAATCATTTCCCAATCACATGGTGGACGATACTCTTGGTTTCCCATGCATGTTTTAGCTGGAGGAAGAATCCCTTGAACCTGGAGAGTTGGGACCCATGGAATGGGTACCATGCAGTATGACTTCAAAGGGTCTGCATTTGCTCACCGAAACTCACCAATGCTATCAGCCTGAAGTGTCCAGCCTTATGTCTCAACCAGCTCTGGGTGTAGATGTGTTAAATCCCGGTTGCATCACATGCCCTGAGTGAATTATTTAAGAATTGCTCTCTATTTCACTGTCTTTATGATTTTTTTTTGAAATTTATTTTGATAATGGGATTTATCGGATTTTCACTGCTGCGTTTATGCCGCTGTACACACGCTTGATTCTCTTACGGAGACATATATATCCATGGGTTTTAAGATTCTTCCTAGTCAGGTATATTCCTAGGCGTTGAATATGTGGTGTTGGGTCCATTTCGTTGAGCAAGGAGTAGGTCTTGTCTATTACATATTTGGCTTATGGAAAGTTATCTGTGCTAATTTCAGTCTCTGGTTTTATGAAGCACCCCAACGCACCTTTCCCCATAAGCAAGCACTAGTTGGTTTTCTAAATTTGAGACCCTGTTCTGTTTTGTAATTCAGTTCATGTGTAGTCAAGTTTACATTCCGTGTATTAGTGATATCTTATGATGTTTCTTTTTCTGTGTGACGTAGTTCACGTAGAATCACCGTACCTGCATCCACTCACTATGCCGCTACGGGCCTGATGACACAGATTTCATTGCTGAGTGATATTGCATTGTACGTACGTGCCACAACTTCTTTATCCATATTTTGCTTTCTGGGATATTTACCTGTTACTGTAGACGAGCTTCTTGTGAACACAGCCGTCCCAAATATTGGGGTGGCTGTCTGTTTTTGATTTTAATTTCCGTAAGCTATAGGACCATAAGTGGAAGTGCCATAGACTGTGTTGCTTTGTTTCTTATGTGTTTCAGGAAACACCATACACTTCTCCAGGCTGGCTGCTGGCAATTTACATCCTGCCAATCAGCATAACAAGGCTCCCTGTTCTCCATATCCTGTCCTACCTTTCTGGATTTTACACTTTTTTCAGATGGCCCTCTTGCCCGGGGGGCAGTGAGACTTCATTGTAGTGCAGATTTCCTTTACAGGCTTGCTTGGTTGGCCAAAAAGGGCGTATGCGTTTTTTCCTGAATATATTCAGGAAAAAACGCATACGCCCTTTTTGGCCAAGTGCATCATTGTCGACGTTCTGCCTCTTTTCCTATGCTTTCAGGGCAATTCCAGTCTACCCCCTGCAATCGTTTTCCTGAAATTCTGCCCCGCTTTCAAGTCCCCTTCGCAGGCTTACTTCAATATATTTTTGGAGGATAGCTGTCATTTATAACTCTGCAGGTTTGTGAATTACAGTGCCCCTGAGCTCCTTTCTTCAACTCGCTTTCTTGTGAACTGGGCACAAAACCGCAGGATTGCTTCAGGCCCTAATCTGTTTCGGGCAGGGCATGCTGAGCCTTTGGTAAATTCCTCTTCCTGGTGGGAAATGAGCGTTACATTTGCCCGTGCAGACACCTACAGCTAGTCTCTCATTGGTTCTCCCTATTCCTGTTCATCTTGCACAGAAATTGCAAGCTGTGCCAAACAGGAGGTTAAAGGCACTGACTCTCCAAGCAGGGAGACTGTTAGTAAATCATCTGGAATGGTGAACCCGAGGACCAGGATACGAAAACTGAGATGCATTTTAAATCATTTCCCCATAACACGGTGGACCATACTGTGGGTTTCACATGCATGTTTTAGCTGGAGGAAGAATCCCTTGAACCTGAAGAGTTGGGACCCATGGAATAGGTACCATACAGTATGACTTCAAAGGGTGTGCATTTGCTCACCTAAACTCACCAATGCTATCAGCCTGAAGTGTCCAGCCTTATGTCTCAACCAGCTCTGGGTGTAGATGTGGTCAATCCCGGTTGCATCACATGCCCTGAGTGAATTATTTAAGAATTGCTCTCTATTTCACTGTCTTTGTGTTTTGTTTTCGAAATTTATTTTGATAATGGGATTTATCGGATTTTCACTGCTGCCTTTCGGCCGCTGTACACACCCTTGATTCTCTTACGGAGACATATATATCCATGGGTTTTAAGATTCTTCCTAGTCAGGTATATTCCTAGGCGTTGAATATGTGGTGTTGGGTCCATTTCGTTGAGCAAGGAGTAGGTCTTGTCTATTACATATTGGGCTTATGGAAAGTTATCTGTGCTAATTTCAGTCTCTGGTTTTATGCAGCACCCCAAGGCACCTTTCCCCATAAGCAAGCACTAGTTGGTTTTCTAAATTTGAGACCCTTTTCTATTTTGTAATTCAGTTCATGTGTAGTCAAGTTTACATTCCGTGTATTCGTGATATCTTATGATGTTTCTTTTTCTGTGTGACGTAGTTCACCTAGAATCACCGTACCTGCATCCACTCACTATGCCGCTATGGGCCTGATGACACAGATTTCATTGCTGAGTGATATTGCATTGTACGTACGTGCCACAAGTTCTTTATCCATTTTTTGCTTTCTGGGATATTTACCTGATACTGTAGACGAGCTTCTTGTGAACACAGCCGTCTCAAATATTGGGGTGGCTGTCTGTTTTTGATTTTAATTTCCGTAAGCTATAGGACCATAAGTGGAAGTGCCATAGACTGTGTTGCTTTGTTTCTTTCGTGTTTCAGGAAACACCATACACTTCTCCAGGGTGGCTGCTGGCAATTTACATCCTGCCAATCAGCATAACAAGGCTCCCTGTTCTCCATATCCTGTCCTACCTTTCTGGATTTTACACTTTTTTCAGATGGCCCTTTTGCCAGGGGGGCAGTGAGACTTCATTGTAGTGCAGATTTCATCGACAGGCTTGCTTGGTTGGCCAAAAAGGGCGTATGCGTTTTTTCCTGAATATATTCAGGAAAAAACGCATACGCCCTTTTTGGCCAAGTGCATCATTGTCGACATTCTGCCTCTTTTCCTATGCTTTCAGGGCAATTCCAGTCTACACCCTGCAATCGTTTTCCTGAAATTCTGCCCCGCTTTCAACTCCCCTTCGCAGGCTTACTTCAATATATTTTTGGAGGATAGCTGTCATTTATAACTCTGCAGGTTTGTGAATTACAGTGCCCCTGAGCTCCTTTCTTCAACTCGCTTTCTTGTGAGCTGGGCACAAAACCGCAGGATTGCTTCAGGCCCTAATCTGTTTCCGGCAGGGCACGCTGAGCCTTTGGTTAATTCCTCTTCCTGGTGGGCAATGAGCGTTACATTTGCCCGTGCAGACACCTACAGCTAGTCTCTCATTGGTTCTCCCTATTCCTGTTCATTTTGCACAGAAATTGCAAGCTGTGCCAAAGAGGAGGTTAAAGGAACTGACTCTCCAAGCGGGGAGAGTGTTAGTAAAGCATCTGGAATGGTGAACCCGAGGACCAGGATACGAAAACTGAGATGCATTTTAAATCATTTCCCAATCACATGGTGGACGATACTCTTGGTTTCCCATGCATGTTTTAGCTGGAGGAAGAATCCCTTGAACCTGGAGAGTTGGGACCCATGGAATGGGTACCATGCAGTATGACTTCAAAGGGTCTGCATTTGCTCACCGAAACTCACCAATGCTATCAGCCTGAAGTGTCCAGCCTTATGTCTCAACCAGCTCTGGGTGTAGATGTGTTAAATCCCGGTTGCATCACATGCCCTGAGTGAATTATTTAAGAATTGCTCTCTATTTCACTGTCTTTATGATTTTTTTTTGAAATTTATTTTGATAATGGGATTTATCGGATTTTCACTGCTGCGTTTATGCCGCTGTACACACGCTTGATTCTCTTACGGAGACATATATATCCATGGGTTTTAAGATTCTTCCTAGTCAGGTATATTCCTAGGCGTTGAATATGTGGTGTTGGGTCCATTTCGTTGAGCAAGGAGTAGGTCTTGTCTATTACATATTTGGCTTATGGAAAGTTATCTGTGCTAATTTCAGTCTCTGGTTTTATGAAGCACCCCAACGCACCTTTCCCCATAAGCAAGCACTAGTTGGTTTTCTAAATTTGAGACCCTGTTCTGTTTTGTAATTCAGTTCATGTGTAGTCAAGTTTACATTCCGTGTATTAGTGATATCTTATGATGTTTCTTTTTCTGTGTGACGTAGTTCACGTAGAATCACCGTACCTGCATCCACTCACTATGCCGCTACGGGCCTGATGACACAGATTTCATTGCTGAGTGATATTGCATTGTACGTACGTGCCACAACTTCTTTATCCATATTTTGCTTTCTGGGATATTTACCTGTTACTGTAGACGAGCTTCTTGTGAACACAGCCGTCCCAAATATTGGGGTGGCTGTCTGTTTTTGATTTTAATTTCCGTAAGCTATAGGACCATAAGTGGAAGTGCCATAGACTGTGTTGCTTTGTTTCTTATGTGTTTCAGGAAACACCATACAGTTCTCCAGGCTGGCTGCTGGCAATTTACATCCTGCCAATCAGCATAACAAGGCTCCCTGTTCTCCATATCCTGTCCTACCTTTCTGGATTTTACACTTTTTTCAGATGGCCCTCTTGCCCGGGGGGCAGTGAGACTTCATTGTAGTGCAGATTTCCTTTACAGGCTTGCTTGGTTGGCCAAAAAGGGCGTATGCGTTTTTTCCTGAATATATTCAGGAAAAAACGCATACGCCCTTTTTGGCCAAGTGCATCATTGTCGACGTTCTGCCTCTTTTCCTATGCTTTCAGGGCAATTCCAGTCTACCCCCTGCAATCGTTTTCCTGAAATTCTGCCCCGCTTTCAAGTCCCCTTCGCAGGCTTACTTCAATATATTTTTGGAGGATAGCTGTCATTTATAACTCTGCAGGTTTGTGAATTACAGTGCCCCTGAGCTCCTTTCTTCAACTCGCTTTCTTGTGAACTGGGCACAAAACCGCAGGATTGCTTCAGGCCCTAATCTGTTTCGGGCAGGGCATGCTGAGCCTTTGGTAAATTCCTCTTCCTGGTGGGAAATGAGCGTTACATTTGCCCGTGCAGACACCTACAGCTAGTCTCTCATTGGTTCTCCCTATTCCTGTTCATCTTGCACAGAAATTGCAAGCTGTGCCAAACAGGAGGTTAAAGGCACTGACTCTCCAAGCAGGGAGACTGTTAGTAAATCATCTGGAATGGTGAACCCGAGGACCAGGATACGAAAACTGAGATGCATTTTAAATCATTTCCCCATAACACGGTGGACCATACTGTGGGTTTCACATGCATGTTTTAGCTGGAGGAAGAATCCCTTGAACCTGAAGAGTTGGGACCCATGGAATAGGTACCATACAGTATGACTTCAAAGGGTGTGCATTTGCTCACCTAAACTCACCAATGCTATCAGCCTGAAGTGTCCAGCCTTATGTCTCAACCAGCTCTGGGTGTAGATGTGGTCAATCCCGGTTGCATCACATGCCCTGAGTGAATTATTTAAGAATTGCTCCCTATTTCACTGTCTTTGTGTTTTGTTTTCGAAATTTATTTTGATAATGGGATTTATCGGATTTTCACTGCTGCCTTTCGGCCGCTGTACACACCCTTGATTCTCTTACGGAGACATATATATCCATGGGTTTTAAGATTCTTCCTAGTCAGGTATATTCCTAGGCGTTGAATATGTGGTGTTGGGTCCATTTCGTTGAGCAAGGAGTAGGTCTTGTCTATTACATATTGGGCTTATGGAAAGTTATCTGTGCTAATTTCAGTCTCTGGTTTTATGCAGCACCCCAAGGCACCTTTCCCCATAAGCAAGCACTAGTTGGTTTTCTAAATTTGAGACCCTTTTCTATTTTGTAATTCAGTTCATGTGTAGTCAAGTTTACATTCCGTGTATTCGTGATATCTTATGATGTTTCTTTTTCTGTGTGACGTAGTTCACGTAGAATCACCGTACCTGCATCCACTCACTATGCCGCTATGGGCCTGATGACACAGATTTCATTGCTGAGTGATATTGCATTGTACGTACGTGCCACAAGTTCTTTATCCATTTTTTGCTTTCTGGGATATTTACCTGATACTGTAGACGAGCTTCTTGTGAACACAGCCGTCTCAAATATTGGGGTGGCTGTCTGTTTTTGATTTTAATTTCCGTAAGCTATAGGACCATAAGTGGAAGTGCCATAGGCTGTGTTGCTTTGTTTCTTTCGTGTTTCAGGAAACACCATACACTTCTCCAGGGTGGCTGCTGGCAATTTACATCCTGCCAATCAGCATAACAAGGCTCCCTGTTCTCCATATCCTGTCCTACCTTTCTGGATTTTACACTTTTTTCAGATGGCCCTTTTGCCAGGGGGGCAGTGAGACTTCATTGTAGTGCAGATTTCATTTACAGGCTTGCTTGGTTGGCCAAAAAGGGCGTATGCGTTTTTTCCTGAATATATTCAGGAAAAAACGCATACGCCCTTTTTGGCCAAGTGCATCATTGTCGACGTTCTGCCTCTTTTCCTATGCTTTCAGGGCAATTCCAGTCTACCCCCTGCAATCGTTTTCCTGAAATTCTGCCCCGCTTTCAAGTCCCCTTCGCAGGCTTACTTCAATATATTTTTGGAGGAAAGCTGTCATTTATAACTCTGCAGGTTTGTGAATTACAGTGCCCCTGAGCTCCTTTCTTCAACTCGCTTTCTTGTGAGCTGGGCACAAAACCGCAGGATTGCTTCAGGCCCTAATCTGTTTCCAGCAGGGCACACTGAGCCTTTGTTTAATTCCTCTTCCTGGTGGGCAATGAGCGTTACATTTGCCCGTGCAGACACCTACAGCTAGTCTCTCATTGGTTCTCCCTATTCCTGTTCATTTTGCACAGAAATTGCAAGCTGTGCCAAAGAGGAGGTTAAAGGCACTGACTCTCCAAGCGGGGAGAGTGTTAGTAAAGCATCTGGAATGGTGAACCCGAGGACCAGGATACGAAAACTGAGATGCATTTTAAATCATTTCCCAATCACATGGTGGACGATACTCTTGGTTTCCCATGCATGTTTTAGCTGGAGGAAGAATCCCTTGAACCTGGAGAGTTGGGACCCATGGAATGGGTACCATGCAGTATGACTTCAAAGGGTCTGCATTTGCTCACCGAAACTCACCAATGCTATCAGCCTGAAGTGTCCAGCCTTATGTCTCAACCAGCTCTGGGTGTAGATGTGTTAAATCCCGGTTGCATCACATGCCCTGAGTGAATTATTTAAGAATTGCTCTCTATTTCACTGTCTTTATGATTTTTTTTGAAATTTATTTTGATAATGGGATTTATCGGATTTTCACTGCTGCGTTTATGCCGCTGTACACACGCTTGATTCTCTTACGGAGACATATATATCCATGGGTTTTAAGATTCTTCCTAGTCAGGTATATTCCTAGGCGTTGAATATGTGGTGTTGGGTCCATTTCGTTGAGCAAGGAGTAGGTCTTGTCTATTACATATTTGGCTTATGGAAAGTTATCTGTGCTAATTTCAGTCTCTGGTTTTATGAAGCACCCCAACGCACCTTTCCCCATAAGCAAGCACTAGTTGGTTTTCTAAATTTGAGACCCTGTTCTGTTTTGTAATTCAGTTCATGTGTAGTCAAGTTTACATTCCGTGTATTAGTGATATCTTATGATGTTTCTTTTTCTGTGTGACGTAGTTCACGTAGAATCACCGTACCTGCATCCACTCACTATGCCGCTACGGGCCTGATGACACAGATTTCATTGCTGAGTGATATTGCATTGTACGTACGTGCCACAACTTCTTTATCCATATTTTGCTTTCTGGGATATTTACCTGTTACTGTAGACGAGCTTCTTGTGAACACAGCCGTCCCAAATATTGGGGTGGCTGTCTGTTTTTGATTTTAATTTCCGTAAGCTATAGGACCATAAGTGGAAGTGCCATAGACTGTGTTGCTTTGTTTCTTATGTGTTTCAGGAAACACCATACACTTCTCCAGGCTGGCTGCTGGCAATTTACATCCTGCCAATCAGCATAACAAGGCTCCCTGTTCTCCATATCCTGTCCTACCTTTCTGGATTTTACACTATTTTCAGATGGCCCTCTTGCCCGGGGGGCAGTGAGACTTCATTGTAGTGCAGATTTCCTTTACAGGCTTGCTTGGTTGGCCAAAAAGGGCGTATGCGTTTTTTCCTGAATATATTCAGGAAAAAACGCATACACCCTTTTTGGCCAAGTGCATCATTGTCGACGTTCTGCCTCTTTTCCTATGCTTTCAGGGCAATTCCAGTCTACCCCCTGCAATCGTTTTCCTGAAATTCTGCCCCGCTTTCAAGTCCCCTTCGCAGGCTTACTTCAATATATTTTTGGAGGATAGCTGTCATTTATAACTCTGCAGGTTTGTGAATTACAGTGCCCCTGAGCTCCTTTCTTCAACTCGCTTTCTTGTGAACTGGGCACAAAACCGCAGGATTGCTTCAGGCCCTAATCTGTTTCGGGCAGGGCATGCTGAGCCTTTGGTAAATTCCTCTTCCTGGTGGGAAATGAGCGTTACATTTGCCCGTGCAGACACCTACAGCTAGTCTCTCATTGGTTCTCCCTATTCCTGTTCATCTTGCACAGAAATTGCAAGCTGTGCCAAACAGGAGGTTAAAGGCACTGACTCTCCAAGCAGGGAGACTGTTAGTAAATCATCTGGAATGGTGAACCCGAGGACCAGGATACGAAAACTGAGATGCATTTTAAATCATTTCCCCATAACACGGTGGACCATACTGTGGGTTTCACATGCATGTTTTAGCTGGAGGAAGAATCCCTTGAACCTGAAGAGTTGGGACCCATGGAATAGGTACCATACAGTATGACTTCAAAGGGTGTGCATTTGCTCACCTAAACTCACCAATGCTATCAGCCTGAAGTGTCCAGCCTTATGTCTCAACCAGCTCTGGGTGTAGATGTGGTCAATCCCGGTTGCATCACATGCCCTGAGTGAATTATTTAAGAATTGCTCTCTATTTCACTGTCTTTGTGTTTTGTTTTCGAAATTTATTTTGATAATGGGATTTATCGGATTTTCACTGCTGCCTTTCGGCCGCTGTACACACCCTTGATTCTCTTACGGAGACATATATATCCATGGGTTTTAAGATTCTTCCTAGTCAGGTATATTCCTAGGCGTTGAATATGTGGTGTTGGGTCCATTTCGTTGAGCAAGGAGTAGGTCTTGTCTATTACATATTGGGCTTATGGAAAGTTATCTGTGCTAATTTCAGTCTCTGGTTTTATGCAGCACCCCAAGGCACCTTTCCCCATAAGCAAGCACTAGTTGGTTTTCTAAATTTGAGACCCTTTTCTATTTTGTAATTCAGTTCATGTGTAGTCAAGTTTACATTCCGTGTATTCGTGATATCTTATGATGTTTCTTTTTCTGTGTGACGTAGTTCACGTAGAATCACCGTACCTGCATCCACTCACTATGCCGCTATGGGCCTGATGACACAGATTTCATTGCTGAGTGATATTGCATTGTACGTACGTGCCACAAGTTCTTTATCCATTTTTTGCTTTCTGGGATATTTACCTGATACTGTAGACGAGCTTCTTGTGAACACAGCCGTCTCAAATATTGGGGTGGCTGTCTGTTTTTGATTTTAATTTCCGTAAGCTATAGGACCATAAGTGGAAGTGCCATAGACTGTGTTGCTTTGTTTCTTTCGTGTTTCAGGAAACACCATACACTTCTCCAGGGTGGCTGCTGGCAATTTACATCCTGCCAATCAGCATAACAAGGCTCCCTGTTCTCCATATCCTGTCCTACCTTTCTGGATTTTACACTTTTTTCAGATGGCCCTTTTGCCAGGGGGGCAGTGAGACTTCATTGTAGTGCAGATTTCCTTTACAGGCTTGCTTGGTTGGCCAAAAAGGGCGTATGCGTTTTTTCCTGAATATATTCAGGAAAAAACGCATACGCCCTTTTTGGCCAAGTGCATCATTGTCGACATTCTGCCTCTTTTCCTATGCTTTCAGGGCAATTCCAGTCTACCCCCTGCAATCGTTTTCCTGAAATTCTGCCCCGCTTTCAACTCCCCTTCGCAGGCTTACTTCAATATATTTTTGGAGGATAGCTGTCATTTATAACTCTGCAGGTTTGTGAATTACAGTGCCCCTGAGCTCCTTTCTTCAACTCGCTTTCTTGTGAGCTGGGCACAAAACCGCAGGATTGCTTCAGGCCCTAATCTGTTTCCGGCAGGGCACGCTGAGCCTTTGGTTAATTCCTCTTCCTGGTGGGCAATGAGCGTTACATTTGCCCGTGCAGACACCTACAGCTAGTCTCTCATTGGTTCTCCCTATTCCTGTTCATTTTGCACAGAAATTGCAAGCTGTGCCAAAGAGGAGGTTAAAGGAACTGACTCTCCAAGCGGGGAGAGTGTTAGTAAAGCATCTGGAATGGTGAACCCGAGGACCAGGATACGAAAACTGAGATGCATTTTAAATCATTTCCCAATCACATGGTGGACGATACTCTTGGTTTCCCATGCATGTTTTAGCTGGAGGAAGAATCCCTTGAACCTGGAGAGTTGGGACCCATGGAATGGGTACCATGCAGTATGACTTCAAAGGGTCTGCATTTGCTCACCGAAACTCACCAATGCTATCAGCCTGAAGTGTCCAGCCTTATGTCTCAACCAGCTCTGGGTGTAGATGTGTTAAATCCCGGTTGCATCACATGCCCTGAGTGAATTATTTAAGAATTGCTCTCTATTTCACTGTCTTTATGATTTTTTTTTGAAATTTATTTTGATAATGGGATTTATCGGATTTTCACTGCTGCGTTTATGCCGCTGTACACACGCTTGATTCTCTTACGGAGACATATATATCCATGGGTTTTAAGATTCTTCCTAGTCAGGTATATTCCTAGGCGTTGAATATGTGGTGTTGGGTCCATTTCGTTGAGCAAGGAGTAGGTCTTGTCTATTACATATTTGGCTTATGGAAAGTTATCTGTGCTAATTTCAGTCTCTGGTTTTATGAAGCACCCCAACGCACCTTTCCCCATAAGCAAGCACTAGTTGGTTTTCTAAATTTGAGACCCTGTTCTGTTTTGTAATTCAGTTCATGTGTAGTCAAGTTTACATTCCGTGTATTAGTGATATCTTATGATGTTTCTTTTTCTGTGTGACGTAGTTCACGTAGAATCACCGTACCTGCATCCACTCACTATGCCGCTACGGGCCTGATGACACAGATTTCATTGCTGAGTGATATTGCATTGTACGTACGTGCCACAACTTCTTTATCCATATTTTGCTTTCTGGGATATTTACCTGTTACTGTAGACGAGCTTCTTGTGAACACAGCCGTCCCAAATATTGGGGTGGCTGTCTGTTTTTGATTTTAATTTCCGTAAGCTATAGGACCATAAGTGGAAGTGCCATAGACTGTGTTGCTTTGTTTCTTATGTGTTTCAGGAAACACCATACAGTTCTCCAGGCTGGCTGCTGGCAATTTACATCCTGCCAATCAGCATAACAAGGCTCCCTGTTCTCCATATCCTGTCCTACCTTTCTGGATTTTACACTTTTTTCAGATGGCCCTCTTGCCCGGGGGGCAGTGAGACTTCATTGTAGTGCAGATTTCCTTTACAGGCTTGCTTGGTTGGCCAAAAAGGGCGTATGCGTTTTTTCCTGAATATATTCAGGAAAAAACGCATACGCCCTTTTTGGCCAAGTGCATCATTGTCGACGTTCTGCCTCTTTTCCTATGCTTTCAGGGCAATTCCAGTCTACCCCCTGCAATCGTTTTCCTGAAATTCTGCCCCGCTTTCAAGTCCCCTTCGCAGGCTTACTTCAATATATTTTTGGAGGATAGCTGTCATTTATAACTCTGCAGGTTTGTGAATTACAGTGCCCCTGAGCTCCTTTCTTCAACTCGCTTTCTTGTGAACTGGGCACAAAACCGCAGGATTGCTTCAGGCCCTAATCTGTTTCGGGCAGGGCATGCTGAGCCTTTGGTAAATTCCTCTTCCTGGTGGGAAATGAGCGTTACATTTGCCCGTGCAGACACCTACAGCTAGTCTCTCATTGGTTCTCCCTATTCCTGTTCATCTTGCACAGAAATTGCAAGCTGTGCCAAACAGGAGGTTAAAGGCACTGACTCTCCAAGCAGGGAGACTGTTAGTAAATCATCTGGAATGGTGAACCCGAGGACCAGGATACGAAAACTGAGATGCATTTTAAATCATTTCCCCATAACACGGTGGACCATACTGTGGGTTTCACATGCATGTTTTAGCTGGAGGAAGAATCCCTTGAACCTGAAGAGTTGGGACCCATGGAATAGGTACCATACAGTATGACTTCAAAGGGTGTGCATTTGCTCACCTAAACTCACCAATGCTATCAGCCTGAAGTGTCCAGCCTTATGTCTCAACCAGCTCTGGGTGTAGATGTGGTCAATCCCGGTTGCATCACATGCCCTGAGTGAATTATTTAAGAATTGCTCCCTATTTCACTGTCTTTGTGTTTTGTTTTCGAAATTTATTTTGATAATGGGATTTATCGGATTTTCACTGCTGCCTTTCGGCCGCTGTACACACCCTTGATTCTCTTACGGAGACATATATATCCATGGGTTTTAAGATTCTTCCTAGTCAGGTATATTCCTAGGCGTTGAATATGTGGTGTTGGGTCCATTTCGTTGAGCAAGGAGTAGGTCTTGTCTATTACATATTGGGCTTATGGAAAGTTATCTGTGCTAATTTCAGTCTCTGGTTTTATGCAGCACCCCAAGGCACCTTTCCCCATAAGCAAGCACTAGTTGGTTTTCTAAATTTGAGACCCTTTTCTATTTTGTAATTCAGTTCATGTGTAGTCAAGTTTACATTCCGTGTATTCGTGATATCTTATGATGTTTCTTTTTCTGTGTGACGTAGTTCACGTAGAATCACCGTACCTGCATCCACTCACTATGCCGCTATGGGCCTGATGACACAGATTTCATTGCTGAGTGATATTGCATTGTACGTACGTGCCACAAGTTCTTTATCCATTTTTTGCTTTCTGGGATATTTACCTGATACTGTAGACGAGCTTCTTGTGAACACAGCCGTCTCAAATATTGGGGTGGCTGTCTGTTTTTGATTTTAATTTCCGTAAGCTATAGGACCATAAGTGGAAGTGCCATAGGCTGTGTTGCTTTGTTTCTTTCGTGTTTCAGGAAACACCATACACTTCTCCAGGGTGGCTGCTGGCAATTTACATCCTGCCAATCAGCATAACAAGGCTCCCTGTTCTCCATATCCTGTCCTACCTTTCTGGATTTTACACTTTTTTCAGATGGCCCTTTTGCCAGGGGGGCAGTGAGACTTCATTGTAGTGCAGATTTCATTTACAGGCTTGCTTGGTTGGCCAAAAAGGGCGTATGCGTTTTTTCCTGAATATATTCAGGAAAAAACGCATACGCACTTTTTGGCCAAGTGCATCATTGTCGACGTTCTGCCTCTTTTCCTATCGCTTTCAGGGCAATTCCAGTCTACCCCCTGCAATCGTTTTCCTGAAATTCTGCCCCGCTTTCAAGTCCCCTTCGCAGGCTTACTTCAATATATTTTTGGAGGAAAGCTGTCATTTATAACTCTGCAGGTTTGTGAATTACAGTGCCCCTGAGCTCCTTTCTTCAACTCGCTTTCTTGTGAGCTGGGCACAAAACCGCAGGATTGCTTCAGGCCCTAATCTGTTTCCAGCAGGGCACACTGAGCCTTTGTTTAATTCCTCTTCCTGGTGGGCAATGAGCGTTACATTTGCCCGTGCAGACACCTACAGCTAGTCTCTCATTGGTTCTCCCTATTCCTGCTTCATCTTTGCACAGAAATTGCAAGCTGTGCCAAAGAGGAGGTTAGAGGCACTGACTCTCCAAGCGGGGAGAGTGTTAGTAAAGCATCTGGAATGGTGAACCCGAGGACCAGGATACGAAAATTGAGATGCATTTTAAATCGTTTCCCAATCACACGGTGGACGATACTCTGGGTTTCCCATGCATGTTTTAGCTGGAGGAAGAATGCCTTGAACCTGGAGAGTTGGGACCCATGGAATGGGTACCATGC